>NC_092131.1:39819051-40122081 GCF_043159975.1 Macaca nemestrina | reverse complement strand
GTGATGGGGTTACACTCACGTTGCAGCTGTGGCACAGTGGGATGCATGTGCACATGGGTGCTGGCGGTGGAGGGGAGGCGAGGTCTACCCACACGTGCGCCAGCAAAACGGTAGGGTGGGGGGTGGGGGCGGGCGTGTGTGTGTTCCTGCTGGCAAAGCAGCACAGAGGTGGCTGTAGTCAGTGGACGGTGTGGGTGGTCTGGTGTGCCTCAGTGGAGGCTGCTCTGCTGGAGCTCTTGACAGTCAGGCACCATCTACCAGTGAAGGACCTATGATGTGGGCCCCCTGGAGGCACCTCGGTTGGACATCTGAGGGTACACTGCAAGTGTGCTCTACCAGGTTGTCTGGGAGAGGCCAGCAGACAAGGGGTGCTTCGACTGGACTGGCCCCATTTCATATGCAAGACTACCACGATCTGTTCAGATTTGACAATTCCTCTAAGGCTAAAGTCTCCTAGGAGAGCATGGTGAGCCTTGGGTGATGGACAACCCTGGTTGTGCTCCACTGCAGACATTACTGCACCAAACCCTCTGGGTTCCGCACTGCAGTCCTACCCCTACCACCTCTCTAAGCACCTCTCCCAGCCAGCTCAAGTGTCCACACCCCGGAGTGGTCATGGGGTCTCCTGCTGCTAGGATTTCAGAGGTCTGTGGTGAGAGGGGTTTGTTTTTCATCTCTTCAACTCACCTCTTCCTCAGGAGTCCTTGGGGGCCAGAAGTAAGTCTTGGTGTCCTCCGTATGCACGTTTGCACTGCAGCGGCCACGCAGTAGTGGGGTTACACTCACGCCACAGCTGTGGCAGAGTGGGATAGCCCAGTGCAGGGTTTGCAGCTTCTTCTTTCTTCAGCCCAGCATCTGTATCCTCCCTCTGTCAATTCTCATTGCCTTCCCTCCAAAGATCTCAGAACGTGCCAGTCTTCCCAAAGTCCTTGTCACTTGGTGGCATGTGTTCCTCCTGGCTGCATCTAGTTGGCCATTTTGCCCCAGAGTCTTTTCTCTAATTTTAGGCATTTATTTTCTTCTGGTAGTTTTGGGGTTGGTTTATTCTTTTTTTTTTTCCTAATTCCATTAGGTGCAAAGTTAAAATGTTAATTTGAAGTCTTTCTAACTTCTTGATGGAGAAATTTAGTGTTATAAACTTTCCTCTTAATACTGCTTTAGCTGCCTCCCAGAGATTTTGGGAAGTTGTGTTCCTATTTTCATTAATATCAAAGGATATTTTTTGATTTCTGCCTTAATTTCATGTTCACCTGGGAGTTATTCAGGAGCAAGTTGTGTCCTTTCCATATTTGTGTAGTTTTGAGAGATCTTCATGATACTCATTTTTATTTTTTTGGCACTGTGGTCTGATAGTGTGCTTGGTATGATTTCAATTTAAAAAAATAATTATTGACACTTATTTTATGACCAAACATGTGGTTGCTCTTAGAATATGTTCCTTGTATAGATGAGAAGAATGTATATTCTGTGGTTGGTGTGTGGATCATTCTATAGATATCTGTTAGGTTTATTTATTTATTTATTTATTTATTTATTTATTTATTTTTTTGAGACGGAGTCTCGCTCTGTCACCCAGGCTAGAGTGCAGTGGCCGGATCTCAGCTCACTGCAAGCTCCGCCTCCCGGGTTCACGCCATTCTCCGGCCTCAGCCTCCCAAGTAGCTGGGACTACAGGCGCCCGCCACCTCGCCCGGCTAGTTTTTTGTATTTAATAGAGACAGGGTTTCACCGTGTTTGCCAGGATGGTCTCGATCTCCTGACCTCATGATCCGCCCGTCTCGGCCTCCCAAAGTGCTGGGATTACAGGCTTGAGCCACCACGCCCGGCCCTATCTGTTAGGTTTAATCGGTCAAGTGTCAAGTTTAAGTCCAGAGTTTCTCTGTTATTTTTCTGCCTTAATGATCTTTCTGTCACTGTCAGTGGAGTGTTGAAGCCCCCCGCCCCCGCAGTTTTTGTGTGGCTGTCTAAGTCTTTTTATCAGTCAAGAAGAACTTGTTTTATGAATCTGGGTGTTCCAATCTCGGATGGGTATATATTTAGGATAGTTAAGTCTTCCTGTTGGATTGTACACTTTTTGTTGTTGTTGTTAAGATGGAGTCTCGCTCTGTCGCCAGGCTAGAGTGCAGTGGCACGATCTCTGTTCACTCCAACCTCCGACTCCCTGGTTCAAGTGATTCTTCTGCCTCAGCCTCCCGAGTAGCTGAGATTACAGGCACGTGCCACCACACCCAGCTAATTTTTGTATTTTTAGTAGAGATGGGGTTTCACAATGTTGGCTAGGATGGTCTCAATCTCCTGACTTCATGATCTGCCTGCTTCGGCCTCCCAAAGTGCTGGGATTACAGGCATGAGCCACTGTGCCTGGCTGGATTGTACCCTTTATCATTATGTAATACCCTTCTGTGTCTTTCTTAGTTATGGTTTAAAGTCTGTTTTATCTAGTATAAGAATAGTGACTTCTACTTGTTATCCATTTGCCTGCTGGCTCTTTTTTATCCCTTTTAACTTTGAGCCTTACTTACATGTCAGATGGGTCTCTTGAAGACAACAGATGGTTGAGTCTTGTCTTTTTTTTCAAGCTTACCATTTTGTGTCTTTTTAGTGGGGTGTTTAGCCCATTTACATTGAAGTTTAGTAATGATATATGGGACTTTGATCCTGTCATTGTGTTGTTGGCTGGTTATTATGTAGACTTGATTGCGTAGTTACTTTATAGTGCCTGTGGGCTATGTACTTAAGTATGTTTTTGTGGTAGCTGGTGTTGTTCCTACCATTCCATTTTTAGCACTTCCTTAAGGACCTTTTCTTAAAAGGTTGTTCTAGTTGAAACAAATTCCCTCAGTGTTTTCTTGTCTGAGAAGGGATTTATTTATTTTTCACTTATGAAGCTTAGTTTGTAGGAAATGAAATTCTCTGTTAGTATTTCTTTTCTTTAAAGACACTGAAAATAGGTCCCCACTCTCTTCTGACTTGCAAGGTTTCTGCTGAGATGTCTGGTGCAAGCCTGATGGGGTTCCTTCTGCCCGTGCATTACCGTTTTCTCTTGCTGCCTTTAAGACTTTTTTCTTTTGCGTTGACCTTGGTGAGTGTCTGTGTGCCTTTGGGATGGTCGTTATGTTGTCTGAATTTCTGTACCTGGATATCTATATCTCTAGCAAGATTAGGGAAATTTTCTTGAATTATTCCATCAAGTATGTTTTCCAGGTTGTCAACTTTTTCTCCTTCTCTCTCAGAAATGCCAATAATTCATAGGTTTGGTTGCTGCTTTATGTAATCCCACACTTATCAAAGACCTTGTTCATTTTATAAAATTCTTCATTCTTTTTTTTTTTTTTTTTTTTTGAGATGGAGTTTTGCTCTTGTTGCCCTGGCTGGAGTGCAATGGCGCAAACTCAGCTCACTACAACCTTCATGTCCTGGGTTAAAGTGATTCTCCTGCCTCAGCCTCCCGAGTAACTGGGATTACAGGCATGCACCATCACACCCAGCTAATTTTGTACCTTTTTAGTAGAGGCGGGTTTTCACCATGTTGGTCAGGCTGATCTCAAACTCCTGACCTCAGGTGATCTGCCCACCTCGGCCTCCCAAAGTACTGGGATTACAGGCGTGAGCCACTGTGCCTGGCCTAAAATTCTTTTTCTTTACTTTTGTCTGTATGGGTTAGTTTGAAATATTCTGCTTGGTCTAGTCTATTGATAAATCTTTCAATAGCTTGACAATCATAAAGTGAAGTTTTTAGTTCCAGAAGCTCTAATTGATTCCTTTTTAAGATGTTTATCTCTTTTTTCATTTCCTGGATTGTTTTAATAGTTTCTTTGTGTTGATTTTCAGTCTTTTCTTTTATATCTTTGAGTTTCTTTCAATCCATGCTTTGAATTATTTATCTGACATTTCTGAGTTGCCATTTTGGTTGGGGACCATTTCTAGAGAGCTACTGTGATTCTTCAGTGGTGTTACACAAATCGGATTTTTCTGGTGTCAAAATTCTTATGTTGCTTCCTTCTCATTTGTAGGTGTTAGCACTTGTAAATTTTTGTTTTTTGAGACAGGTTCTCACTCTTTAACAATCACACTCTTTCACTTCACAGACTGAAGTGCATGAATCATGTCCCACTGCAGCCTCGACTTCCCAGGCTGAAGCAATCCTCCTGCCTCAGCCTTCTAAGTAGCTGGGACTGTAGGTGTGTGCCATCATGCCTGGCTAATTTTTTAATTCTTTGTATAGACAGTGTCCCACCATGGTCTTGAACTCCTGGGCTCAAGTAATCCTTCTGCTTTGGCCTCCAGGGTTGGAGTGCTGGGATGGATTATAGACATGAACCACTGTGCCTGGCTGGCACTTCAAATTTTTGGAGATATTTTCATGCAGGTAGGGTTTTCTTTCCCTTTCTTTTCTTGTGTTAATATTGTTGTTTTCCCCTTTCCTTTCCCCACTCACTAAAGGGTGTGACTTAAGAGTATGTCGAGTAGGGTCTTTTGTCTTTGTTTCCATGGCCTTATGTTCTGTCAGCAGGTTGTATATTGGACTGTAGAGTTCATCCTATGGACCGGTAGATGATGCTTATGGGTGAGAGTCAGGGGTGGTGGAAGCAGACAGTTATGTACTTGATATTTGTTTACTGTGAAGAGTTCTCTGTTGTTTCAGGTGATAGGCTAGACTGTGGAGTGCTTCATACCATGTACTTCCCATTTTATGGGAGTGCTGGGGTCATAGCTGGGTAGACTGGATCCCCTGGCTTGTCCACAAATACCCCTATGTCAAGTGTAGTCCCCAACCCTTATGAGGGTGGCAAGGAAAAGCTCCTAGTGAATTGTGCCACAGTCTCTGCAGGACTTTAGGTTGCTACATGAGCCCCTTCTAGATAGGCTGGAATGAAGATTGTTGCCCAGTCACACCCTTGTTCTAGAGCTCTTGACTCCTGAATCAGGCACACACTGCAGCCTATCTCCAGACCACCATATGGTTGAGAGCCTTAGGAAATGTCTAATTTTTGACTCTCCAGGGGAGTGGTTTTTGGGGCAGAACTTCATCACTTAGCTTAGTATAGGTAGCTGTGTGGCTCCTCTGCTCTCCAATGTTATGATTCTTCTTCATTTAAGAGCGGGGTTGGGGGACTCCATCTTTGGGCCTCTGCAGCGGTGTGTTGGTTGTGGTGGTGTTGGCTGGTTGTGTCTGTCCATCCAACCTCAGGCAATGGGAGATGTCGTAAAGCACTAGCAAAATTGGAATAGGGTAGGGAGATCTGTAACTCCCTAGCCCCTAGATGGCCAGCTGGACCTCCTGTATGAATCTTGATGGGGTTGGATTTTTGGGGAGCCTCAGGTCCTGACTGTGATGGGAAGGGGTGAGGGCTGATACCTGGGTGAGGGGCTGAACTCTCAGGCAGGGCACTTAGGTGGTGGGAGCCCCAGGGAAGATCACTGGTCTGTGGGGGTAAGGTTTTTGATAGGGCTCTGGGCCATGACTGAAATGGTCATGTGGGGGTAGGGTAGGTGCAGTGGATGCCAGAAGGCAGCAGCCCTGGTTTGGGAGGGGGCAGTGGAGGAAGGGGGTCATGTGGAAAGCAGTCTGGCCACCTCTCTGAAGGGTAGCTGCTGGCACTGGAGTTTCTCTCTCTAGCCTGGAGGCAGCAGGGGTGCCCACGGCAGAGGACCTGTTCCATTGCCTTTGAGAGTGATGGTGGTGGGGGGTGCACCTGGGAAGAGGGAATGGGGAGCAGGTTGGGTACTCCTCTCTGCTGTTGGAGGTGCTTGAAAGCAATCAGGCTCTTTGTTCCCTCCCTAGCCTAGAAGTAGCAAGGGTGGGTACTGCAGCAGCTGCAGTGGCAGAGGGCCTGTCAGTTACTTTTGGAAGCTCCACCCAGAGAAGCAGAGCCACTACTCACTGAAGTGATCATGTGGGGATAGGGGTGGCTGTGCTGGGGGCCCAAGTCAGGAGGCCCTGCCCTGTGAGGAGCAGCATGGGGCTGGGCCTCTGAGACAAAAGAGTCTGGCCACCTTTCCTGAAGGCAGCTGCATCCTCCTGGAGGTCTACTTGCTCTCAGGCTCTTCACTCCCTCCCCAGCCTGAGGGCAGCAGGAGCAAGGACCTGGGAGAGGCAGTTGCAGTGAGCCTGTCAGTTACTGCTGGGAGCTCTGACCCAGTGAAATACAGAGCCAGAGCCATGACCGACTGACCGGAGTGCTCAGGTGGTAGTGGAGCGGGTATGCTGGGGGCCCAGGCCAGTGGCCTTGCCTGGCAAGGAATAGCAGAGGCAGGGCCTGCAGTCTGACTGCTCCTAAGCTCTGTGGATGCGGCTTCTATCCTAGAGTTATGCGAAAGAGCTTGGCCTCCCTTGGTGGGGCTATGACAGCTGGCACCAGGGAACTGAGGGATCCAAGGTCGGTGGGAATCCCCGACTCCATGTGGGGTTGAGCTTCCAAGATGGCCTCCTTACATGGCTTACGTGGCTGGGAAGTTTGTCCTGGCTGTAGGCAGTTCTTTGCAGTGTGAACCTCTCCACAGGACTGCTTGAGTGTCTTCATGACACAACAGCTGACTTTCTGTGGAGTACGTGATCCAAGAGTACAGGGTAGAAATGACAATTTCTTTTAAGACAAAGCCTTGGAAGTTACATACCATCATTTCTGCTGTATTCTGTTAGTCACAGACAAACCTAATACAGTGTGGGAGGAGACTACAGAAAGGCATGAATAACAAAGGTGAGTACCATTGAGTCTTAGAGGCTGCCTACCACTAATATATGCATGTGTGTATACATATGTATGTATACATGTGTGTATGTGTATAATTTTAAAAAAATTTATGACCATTCTATTCTCAGAAATGTTGTAGTAGGCAGAATTTCTTAAATGGCCTCTCAAAGATGTTCTGCCCTAATCCCTGGAACCTTTGAATATGATGAGATATCACTCCCATGATTATTATATGTTATATGGCATAGTTGACTTTAAGATGGGGAGATTATTTGGATCTAATCATATGAGCCCTTAGAAGTAGTGAGCTTTCTCTGGCTGTTAAAAAGGGGAAGGAAGAAAAGTTTAAAACCTGAGAAGGACTCAGGATGCCATTGCTGCCTTGAAGATGGAGTGGCCATGATTGAAGGAATGTAGGCAGCCTCTAGAAGCAGTGAATGGCCCTGAGATGAGAGCAAGAAAGGGACCTCAGACCTAGAACTGCAGAGAAATAGATTTTGCCAACAGCCTGAATGAACTTGGAAGTTGATACTTACTCCCAACCTCCAGATAAAAGCCCAGCTCACCTGAGATCTTGATTTCAACCTCGTAAGACCTTGAGCAGAGAACCTAGCCAACCCTATCTGGACTTCTGACCTATAGAACTGTAACATAATAAATGGATGCTGTTTAAGCTGCCAAGTTTGTGGTAATTTGTTATGAAGCAGTAGGGAACTAATAAAATACAGGTGTCAATGAAGGTGCCTAATTAACTGCATTGCACAATCTTTGTTTCTGGTTAAAAGGTCAAGACTAGCGTCCTAGATAGATGTCAGATAGATCTGGTGGGTGGGTGGGGTAAGGCAACTGATCGAGTGAACTTACAGTGGATCTGGAGATTGAGAGAGTAAGAATCAATTTGGAAATATTTTGCTGTCATTTTTATAGTTGCTCTTTCCTGACTTTAACTTCAAAATTTCTTAGGTATTTATCATCAGTTTTGACTTACGTGAATGTCACTGAACCTGGGTATACTTACATATTCAGTTACAACACCAAGATGAAAAGTGGAAGTAGAGAAGTACTATTCATTCCTAAAGCAGAAGCAGCAGAGGAGAAATCAGAGACACCAACTCTGCTGAACTGCTGAAGGAAGTGAACTACAGGGCATTGTTCCATTCCCTGAGAAGAGCAAACTCCTCAAAGTTTGTATTATGTGGAGATCAAATCAGTTTGGTAGCCTTCTCATATGAGGTAATATAGATCAGTGTTCCTCATTCATTTTTTCATTATTGTCTCCTAAGAAGCCTTTTAAACAATTTTTTCTTAACCACACCCTCCAGTGAAATTTTTCTACCACCCATATACTGTGTATCTCTTTTTGTACTGTATAAATATCTGTGCTTTATACATAAAAGAGTAAAATCTTCCCCTTCCTCCGAAACCAACTTTTACCCTTGGGGTTAATATCACCCATGCTAAGAATGCGTGAGATAGATGCTATTGTGAACAGGTAAAATTAAAGTTGTATTTAAAGATACAGGTGAGGCGCAGTGGCTCACACCTGTAATCCCGGTACTTTGGGAGGCTGAGATGGGCAGATCACTTGAGGCCAGGAGTTCGAGACCAGCCTGCCCAACATGGTAAAACCCCACCGTTACCAAAAATACAAAAAGTAGCTGGGTGTGGTAGCATGCGCCTGTTGTCCCAGCTACTTGGAAGGCTGAGGCAGGAGAATCGCTTGAATCCAGGAGGCAGAAGTTGCAGTGAGCTGAAATTGCGCCACTGCACTCCAACCTGGGCAACAGAGGAAGGCTCCGTCTCAAAAAAAAAAAAAAAAAAGAATTCGAAGATATCATCAAAAAAGGTATTTTCAGCCAGGTGTGGTGGCTCATGCCTATAATCCCAGCACTTAGGGAGGCTGAAGCAGGAGGATCGCTTGAGACCAGGAGTTTGAGACCAGCCTGAGTAACATAGCAAGACCCTAGCTCTACAAAAAGTAAAAAAAAAAAAAATTAGTTAGGTGTGGTGGTGCATGCCTGTAGTCCCAGCTACTTGGGAGACTGAAGCAGGAAGATCACTTGAGTTCAAACCTGCAGTGGACTATGATTGCACCACTGTACTTCAGCCTGGGGTGAGATCCTGTTAAACAAATGTTATTTTCATACTGTAATATAATCTAGAATACAGGACCAGAGAACTCAGTTCAACACAGAGAGATGTAATATCGGCATAGTTCAACTCATGTGTACCTCTAGGATAGTAAAACGGAAGCACTGCTAAATCTGTGCAATGCTAAGAATGATGACTACATCTGGATCCTTGCTCTAAGTAATTAGAAGTGACATAGCACATTTCTGCATTATTTGTATTTCTGGAGTCATTTCTATACTTTGTTCATGACTTTGGGAGCTGAGGTATCTGCTTTTAGTGGAGCAGTTTGGTTTTGGAAGTGACTCCCCTACTATTCCCAAATGTTAGAGACAGGATGACAGAGTTCTATTTTAGCATCTTAGTTTTTTCTTTTCTTTTTTTTTTTTTTGAGACAGAGTCTCGCTTTGTCGCCCAGGCAGTGGGCACAATCTCGGCTCACTGCAAGCTCCGCCTCCCGGATTCACGCCATTCTCCTGCCTCAGCCTCCTGAGTAGCTGGGACTACAGGCGCCCGCCACCACACTCAGCAAATTTTTTGTATTTTTAGTAGAAACAGGTTTTCACCATGTTAGCCAGGATGGTCTCGATATCCTGACCTTGTGATCTGCCCACCTTGGCCTCCCAAAGTGCTGGGATTACAGGCGTGAGCCTCTGCACCTGGCCAGCGTGTTAGTTTTTTTCTTGGAACAATTTGTATTAAAGTTATTTTTATAATTGGCAGGATTAGCTGTGGCCTACATGACCACAGGAAATAATAAGGCAGGGGTTGTAAACTCAAATGCCTATAAGCACGAGCCATGTAATAGAAGTACATGAAACAGTTAAGTGTAAGACATAGATACTTTATTAATTGATTTCGGCTGCTGACAACAGCAGCAAACATTTATTTTTTTGCTCATGGGTCTCCAGGTCTGCAAAGGTGGATCCTGTCTTCTTCAGGCTGCAGTCAGGTTCAGATGTGCCCCACAAGTTGTAACAGCAGCAAGAAAACCAGAGAGAGATTTCAAATGGATGTTCTTTGAGTACAGTCTGCTGACATTCGTTTATCCTGCCCTATGTTTTGAAAGGCGGATAACCAGGCCTCTGTTCTAATACAGGCGTTTAGCATATGTGGTTGATTGGACCATTGTTCCCAATTCTTCACTTACTCTGTAATTTAGAAATAAACATTCTGCTCTGTAATGGTTTACTGGGGTCTTTTATGTGGCACATGTTCAGTAACTGTTGTTAAATGAATGATTATATCCCTTAATACTGTTTGATTTTTGTTAATGGTGGAACTTGGGGTACTTGTCATTTCCATTCCCTTCTGCTTTTTCTGCTCTTTTCCCATCCCTACTCTTCTTCCCTCCCTTCCCATTTACTTCCAAAACAGCAGCGATCAATATGAAAAAGGAGGGAGTGGTAGAGAGAATCCAAGACATAAACTCTTCCACATGTTGGTGTAAAGTAATTTAAGATCAAGGTTTCTTTCACAAGGCAAAATGCAACCTGGCCTTTCTGAGATTCTTTCTTTTTTTTTCTTTTTGTGGTTTTGGCTTTAGGATTTAGAATGTTAGTTATTTTAAAAATGAGTTATGTAGGTCTGAAGACCCACTCATATTTCTACATAATTGTTGAGCAAATGGAGACAAGTAGTTAGATGCTGGAGGTCATTAAAAAATATTTTTTTAATGAAGCTTTTTAAAAACATGCTCACTGGTTTCAGATCAGAGCCAGGCATCCTTAAATTGTCTTCTACCAGGTATTGGCTTGGCAGATTACCCTGTTCAGTTGCCCTCATCTTGAATGTGAGGAGAGTTAACTTGATAAGATTTTAGGTCCTAACTGGTCCAGATTTTACATTCCTCTCAGCCATGTAAATTTTAAGATGAGGAGGCTTCATTTTTACTTTAGTACAATTAGACTTTTTCTTGGGAATAATTCTCTTTCCTCTTCAAACCAATTGTTAACATTTGCTCCCTTGCTGATATTTGAGTGATGTTCACTACTGACTTTTTTCTAGTTCTTTTACATTTCTCAAGCAGGTTGTTGAAACTTTGGCTCTAACTATATGAAGTGAATTGCTTTTTTTACTGGTGTTTTTGGTGTGTAAATATTGTATTCAGTCTGAGTTTCCAAGAAGCAAATAACTTAGCCTATTCTGGTTTGGCATGTTTTCTCTTTCTAACCACCATTGGGGTAGAAGCTGGGAACTGAACACAACTTGAAATTTTGTGGTTTGGGTGCTAGAATTCAGAGCTAGACTATCTGAAGCTAAAAATTATTAATGTTGAAGTGTTTTCACCCACTAAATAAACCTGAAAAAACAATGAAATTTAACTCCAGGCAGCCCATAAAATCACATATGGTATAATTTTTTTGAGTCTAGGAAGAGAGGAAAAAAATTTGTGAACAGGATCTGAGATTGCTAAAAAAATTAGAAATTGTTTATTATAGTTTAAAGTAAATGCTACTATCCAAGCTTGAATTCAAACTCAACAAATAAACCAACCCAGAAATCTCTTACTGTTATTCACATGATGTTTTATTTTCTTCAAGACTATACTGAATCAGCACATACAAATGATGAAGTAGGGAAAATGCCAGTTGCCCTTGTTTAACTTTTCAGCTATTGTTCACATGTTTTCTTTAAAGATGGAATAGTAAAGTAATACTTTACATTTTCAAGGTACTTGATACTTTACTGAATATTTCCAAATATATCATCTTAATTAAAAAATGGCTTGTTTCACCCTTTTAAAAATCACAAAGTATTTAACAGTTTTAAGCTCATTAAATCTGAGAACATATCTAAAACCTGGCATATGGATAGTATGTATAGAAAGGCTAGTCCTTTTTTCTTCTGCTAGTTAGCACTCTAATGATATTAATGATGGAAGATTTTTCTCAGCCCCTTTGCTGGACTTGTGACAGGGGTACCCCATTTACTTGGCCTGCCATGCTCAACCCCTTGTAGGAGGGAGCACTTGAGTGAGCAAGTGTGGGATCTGGCTGGCTGCTCCAGGTGCTGGCAGGAGCAAGCTTCATGCCCAGGTGTGAGTGAGCGAGTGCGGGATGTGACCAGCATGGCTCCGAGTGCCAGCAGGAGCAAGCTCTGTGTGGGGTCTATGGCCAGACTAGGCATGAGCTGGCGAGGGTGGGATCCGGCCAACCACTCTGGGAGCTTCCAGGAGCAACCTCCATGAAGGGCCCATGGAAGAACCCAGGTGAGGGTGCCTGTGACCCCGAATCCCCAGAGTGGGTGTTACAGTGCTCTCTTAGTTCTGCCCTCTGCAGATGGTGGTGTGTTAGCAGCTCAGTTGGCCCCTTACCTCATTATGTGGGGCAGTTGCCCTCTGCTGGCGAGGGCAAAGGGCCAGCGTGACAGCATTCTGGGTACCCGCACTTGGTGGGCCCCGTCTGGCATCCAAGAAGAATGAGGTCAATTGGACAATTGAAGGATAGTGAAGGCGGATAATTTTATTGAGCGATGAAAATGACTCTCAGTGGAGAGGATAGCTAGAGAGGGGACCAGAAGGGCAGGTCATCTTCCCCAAAGTCGAGTCATCTCTTCCCCGAAGTCCAGCTGTCTTCCCTAAAGTCTGGCCATCTCCCTTAAGTCCGGCTGTCTCCTCCTGTACTGATTGAGTTTGGGTTCTTTATAGGTACAGAATGGGGAGTGCATGCTGATTGGTTTGTAATTATGCAAAAAAGTTTAAAGCAAGGACACCACTCAAAGGTGGGCATGACAGTGTAGAAAACCAATTAGGAAAGGGTGGGTGTATGTAAAATAGGTGAAGGGTGAGAGGATCAGTCCACAGGAAAGCGTGCCAAACAGGAAGATGAGTTCTCACTCTGGTCAGGGGATTTAACCTGTAGCTTAGCTTTCAGGCTTTGCACTGTATCTGGCTTGGAGGTGGGGTTTCACCAGGTACCTGGCCCTACCCTATCTGCCTAGGCATTTGACTGCCTCCTGTTGCTATCATTAGTAAGCATAAGCATTTCTTTGTTTCAGGATCCACTTTCAACTTTTACTGACAGAAGTTTCCCTTGCTCTCGTATCTGGTGACTAACTTGATCCATGTTGTTTTTGAAAATGAAGAAAGTTCCATAAAAAATGTTTAGAGCTCTGAATTTAGACTAGCATTCTCCAAAGCAGGGTATGTAAAATGTTTCATTAGGTTGTGGGAAGAAAATATTAAAACTTTTATTATTTCAATCTAACAAATGAAATTTAACTTCATTAACGTTTAATCAGTGGATCAACACTGACATCCTCACTTGGTCTGTGTGTCAGGCTGTTAGGTATCAGTTATAGTGCACGAGGAAAGCATGCAGGGGTTGACAGAGGCCCCTTGCTGCTACCTTTATTTTCAACATCCTGGGATGAATTATAAGTCTGCATATATCTAGTTAGGTGGATGTATGGATTTAACGAAATCAAAGCTTGCAAAACAGATAAATGGCAAGAAAGATTCCTGCAAAGAAACTGTAAATTGTATGCAGTACTAATAATGAGAGTGGAAGTGAGCCACACACATGTATAGGTCAGAGCAGATGCTTCTCCTATGATACTCATGAAGTAAAAATCAACAACAATCTAATCTCAGCTGAGAAGATGTCCAGAAAAAGTGAAATTATAAGCAAGACAATTTGATAGATGGAATTATATTCATTATTGTTAACCAAGAAATACTTTCTGATATTTTATTCCCTTGAAATACTGGCTAACGATAGTAGGAAGCCATCATAATGAACATGTGGGACAGGAAGTTAAACTGACAAAAGTTTTTCCATGACATTTAAAGTTATGTTATACATAACTCAGTATCTAGAAAAATGTCATTAAAATTAATGATAGATTAATTTTGTGCCTCTTTTGTGTTTTGTTAACAGCAAAAGACCAAATACAGTACATTATTAGTAACATTAGGGACACACTTGCTCATAAAATGGATGAAATAAAACATAGGAAACAATATGGCAACAATTTAAATGATTTTTTTTTTTAAGACTAGGAGTTTTGCTCTTGTTGCCCAGGCTGGAATGCAATGGTGCCATCTCAGCTCACTGCAACCTCCACCTCCCGGGTTCAAGTGATTCTCCTGCCTCAGCCTCCCGAGTAGCTGGGATTACAGGCATGTGCTACCACGCCTGGCTAATTTTTTGTATTTTTAGTAGAGACGAGGTTTCTCCATGTTGGTCAGGCTGGTCTCAAACTCCTGACCTCAGTGATCCGCCCACCTCAGCCTCCCAAAGTGCTGGGATTACAAACGTGAGTCACCGTGCCCAGCCTTAAATGAATTCTTTCGTGAACAAATACTTTCAGAAGATGCGTAGAAATCTTTGAAGATGATTTGAATCATTGAGAACTTAAATTATTTAATGTGAGAGGAAGCTATATATTTGAAGTACAAATGTTTCTAACAAGGCTCAGATTATCATAGTAGCTATATTTTGTTTCAATAATGAAATACATGAACTAATTTCATTTTGTGCCATTAAAATAAAGATGTATGAGGGAAGATATATTCTTGAAACTAAGTGACTTTGTGAATACAAAACAATGTATATTAGAGAATTTCCTGGGATAATGATAGTGTTTTGACTTTATTAGAGTTTAGGTTGCATACATGTATGCACTTGTTCAAATTTATGAAATAGTAGACTTATAATTTGCACATTTCAGTACATATAAAATTGCAAAAAAAAAGGAATAATACATATTAAATTCTAGTTAATGCTATGCATGCTGGACTATTAGAGGGAAACTATATTAATGTGTTTGACTTACTTCGAAATGCATTAAAAAAACCCTAAGATGGATTGGTGAATGGATTAATCATACAGAAAGCATACAGTGTATTCATAGTATAGTATAAGAAATACAGTAAAAATTGTAAATGCAGAGTGTAAGTGGTGGGTATATGGATGGTCCCTGTAAAAGTCTTTCAACTTTTCTGTTGCATCATCCTTAGGTAATCTATAGCAACACATAGGTTGATGTCAGATGTGCAAAGTTAGTATTTCAATATGGTATCAATGTTGTTAATTTTTGTTAAAATCTGACTGTTAGGCTGGGCATGTTGGCTCATGCCTGTAACCCTAGTACTTTGGGAGGCCAAGGCGAGAGGATTTCTTGAGCTCAGGAGTTCAAGACCATCCTGGGCAACATAGTGAGACCTTGCCACTACAAAAAATTAAAACAGCTGGGTATGGTGATGTGTGCCTGTAGTTCCAGCTGCTTGAGTGGTGGAGGTGGGAGGATTGCTTGAGCCCTGAAGGCAGAGGCTGCAGTGAGCCATGATCGTGCCACTGCACTCCAGCCTGGGTGACAGAGTGAGACCCTGTCACAAAACAAAACAAAAAAACAAAAAATCCTAACCGTTATATAGAATCCCTATTGTACTCCGTAATGAGATGAGGAGTGACCATGAGAATCATTTGAATCACAAGAGCATCTCTGATTATCTTACAGCAAAGATTGTAACAGAATCATTGAACTTAAAAGATGGGTTGGCTAGGCATGGTGGCTCATGCCTGTAACCTCAGCACTTTGAGAAGCTGAGGTGGGTGGATGGCTTGAGTCCTGGAGTTCAAGACCAGCCTGGGCAACATGGTGAAACCCAATCTCTACGAAAAAAAAGCTGGGCATGTGTGAATTTGAGGCCACTTGCAGTATGTTATGTTCATGCCACTGCACTCCAGTCTGGGTAACAGAGTGAGACCCTGTCTTTAAAAAAAAAAAAAAAAAAAGAGTGAAGCATGTTTTATTAAAAGACAAGAGATGTCAAATTTGCTGACCCTTTTTGTATGACAAGTGACTATGTAATCTGCATTGCAGATTAAACACCAAGCAACCAACCAATCAATGTAACACTCTTACTTCATTTCTTCAAGGTAAAGGTAATGTTTTAACAAGCAGTGAAAATGTAACTGCCTTTTATAAAGGCTGGGATAAAAACACATCTATGTTTTTAAAATCACTGTTTGGAATATTTCTTTTATCATGTGATTTTTGTTGTCAAAGATATGTGTGTCTTATGAAAACTTACCTGCACTTTTAAAAAATACTTGGAAAAATATTTTGTATACTCTTCAAAAATGTTCCCAATAGAGTTTCAGTCAGTGGGGGGAAGAGGGAATAGGTGAAGGAGAGATGTTGGTAAAAGGGTCTCAAGTTTGTTAGACAGTAGGAATAAATGTTGGTGATTTATTGTACAGCATGGTAACTATAGTTAGTAATAATGTTGTGTATTTCAAATTGCTAAGAGTAGATTTTAAGTATTCTCACCAAAAAAAGATAAGTATATGAAGTGATAGGTATGTTAATTAGCTTGATTTAACCATTCTACAATGTACTATAAACATATTTCAAAATATCATATTGAACTCCATAAATATATATTATTATTTATCAATTAAAAAATATTAAAACAAGCAAAACCCATGATACATATCTGGTGGCAAATGAGTATTGTGGTAGAAATTCATCAAACTGCTCAGATGTGATTCGTGTACTTTTCTGGCTGATTGTCATACTTCAGTAAAAATAAATAAATGTAAGCACACACAAAAAAGTTTCAGTGGGTTTTTAAACCAGTTAAAAATGTTAAAATGTGGCATGTTTTGCTTAGTCTGCAAGATCAATTGACGAGAAGGAAGATGGAACTTTCTTAACCAAAGATCAATAAAAGCGTTTGCATAATTGATGGAAGGTATTGAAAAATGCAAGTAGTAATTTAGTTAAGTCCAACAAATGATGTATTTCTTTAATGTCAATCCTTGCATCTTTGTAATTATCCCCTTTCAGCTATGCAGCCATTACAGTTAAGTTCTGAAATAAGTGGAACTTAGGACCTGACATTTCAATCACCGAATCACAAAATGTTCATGTTATTATTTTTTAAAAATACAATTTGGTTTCTTATTATTTTCATTATTATCATTGCTCTACTAAAAATGATAAGCTTTTATGAGAGCAAAAAGATCTTTTATATACGTAATAAATATTATAAAATGATTTTTAATGTTTGTGATTTTTAATTCATACTTCGTGTGTGTTTTATACTGTATAGGATATATTAGTAAAATAGTATGTGTATAATAAATATGCGTATATTGGAGGGTTGTACTAAATTTTGTTTAGATTACTTTTTTTGGCTGATTTGTTGGGGTATGTGGTCAAAGAAGTTTGGAGAACTGTCTTTACTGATCACTCATAATCTGGCAAGCTATTATTGACAGGAGTAATTATTTACTCTTAAAGTCTAAATGATCATTGTAAAGATTATAAACCAGCATGTAGTTTTAAATATGGGAATTTTTTTTTTTTTTTTTTTTTGAGAAATGGTCTTGCTTAGTTGCCCTGGCTGGTCTAGAACTCCTGGGCTCAAGTGATTCTCTTGCCTCAGCCTCTGGAGTAGCTGGGATTACAGGCATGTGCTAAACATTTGTGTTTTAAGGTTGAACTTTGATAAATGAAGTTTGTCTTTAGACTAAATTCTGAAACAATGGTTCTCAAAGTATATAATAACATCAGCATTACCTGGGAACTTACTAGCAATGTAAATTCTCAGGCCATAACCCAGACCTACTGAACCAGAAATGCTGGTTAACAAGCTTTCTAGGTGAATCTAATGCTCACTCAAATCTGGGAACCACAGATCTAGATGATTTAGACTCATGGATCATTCCTACTTATTTCTTCCTACTTTATAATGTATCTGAGACAATTTCTTTATTGTATGTCTCAGTTTTAACCCAGACTTTTTTTCCTCTCTTAGATTTTTTTTTTCTTTTCCCTTCCTCTCCTCTTCCCTTCCTCTCAATGTTAAAAAAAAAAAGTCCCTTAGTGTTGTTTTCACAAAGAAATAGTGCATTGGTTCTAAAAATTTGGGTGTCACAACTAATGTGACAAATAGCATATATTTAAAGGAGATATTTCTAAACATTTTCAAATTAATTTTGTTAACTACTGTATTAGTTCGTTCTCACGTTGCTATAAAGAACTGCCTGAGACTGGGTAATTTATGAAGAAGAGAGGTGTAATTGACTCACAGTTTTGCAGGCTTAACAGGAGGCATGGTTGGGAGGCCTCAGGAAACTTACAGGGGAAGCAAGCACATCTTACTATGGCAGAACAGGAGAGACAGAGAGAGAGAGAGAGAGAGAGAGAGAGAAAGAGAAAGTGCCCCACACTTTAAAACCATCAGATCTTGTGAGAACTCACTGTCATGAGAACAGCAAGAGGGAAACTGCCACATGATCTAATCACCTCCCACCAGCCCCTCCTCCAGTACTGGGGATTACAATTCAGCATGAGATTTGGATGGGGACACAGAGCCGAACTACTTCTAGTTACACTTGAATATGGATATAATTAATTTCCTATTATTTCCTGCCTATACTCTTTTGGTTTCAACTTTTATAATCTCAAAATAGTTTTCTGCCAATGAAGATTTCAAAACAGACATTTCAAAGTAGGAGTCACCTAAACTCAACAGTTGTTTGTAAAACAATGAATTTGCTTTATTTCTCTTTCTACATACATATATGCATACACATACATATTTTTATTTGCTGAACTGTTTGAAAGTAAATTGTATACATCAGTACGCTTCACCCCTAAATACTCTTAAAAAAGTGGATTAAAGTAGCCCTTAATGGGACTAGTACAACATTGTTTTGAAATGCTAATTTGTAACAAATGCTCAACCATTTATTAAAGACTCTTAAATATTTTTAAGGTCCTAGTATAAGTATCTTTATGAGGAAAAGGTGTAGAATGCCAAGTTATGATGGTATAAATAAGTGAATGTTTCAGCCTTTCTCAACTAAAAGTTTCTCATCTGAACTACAAATTACAGTGGATGATTTGAGTGACTATTTTCTCAGTTCCTCCAAGGATAGTACATAACTAGTGCCAATTCAGATGCAGAGGGGAGAAGTTAATTCATTACATACGATGGATGTCTTGGGCTTAATTCTCTCCTGGGAACCCAGTTTATTTGGACTGCATATATGGCACGGCCTTAAAAGGATTTTGCTTTGACTGGCTTGTGATGTTTATCCAAATAACATTTTTTTTTTTTAGATTACAGGTCCACCAGGTTGTGGAAAAACTCAGTTTTGTATAATGATGAGCATTTTGGCTACATTACCCACCCACATGGGAGGATTAGAAGGAGCTGTGGTGTACATTGACACAGAGTCTGCATTTAGTGCTGAAAGGTATGAGATTTTATTTTCTATTATAATGTTTTACTTTTGTAACTTATATACAGCATGAAACATTTACACATAGGTTAACATCCCCCCTCCACCCCCCCTTTTTTTTTCTGAGATGGAGTCTTGCTCTGTCGCCAGGCTGGAGTGCAGTGGTGCGATCTGGGCTCATGGCAGTCTCCACCTCACGGGTTCAAGCAATTCTCCTGCCTCAGCCTCCCGAGTAGCTGGGACTACAGGTGTGCGCCACCATGCCCGGCTAATTTTTGTATTTTTAGTAGAGACAGGGTTTCACCATGTTGGCCAAGCTGGTCTTGAACTCCTGACCTCAAGTGATCTGCCTGCCTCGGCCTCCCAAAGTGCTAGGATTACAGGTGTGAGCCACTGTGCCTGTCTTTTTTTTTTTTTTTTTTTTTTTTTTTGAGATGGAGTCTCTCTCTGTCGCCCAGACTGGAGTGCAGTGGCGTGATCTTGGCTCACTGCCACCTCTGCCTCCCAGGTTCAAGCGATTCTCCTGCCTCAGCCTCCCGAGTAGCTGGGATTAAAGACGCCTGCCACCAGGCCTGGCTAATTTTTGTATTTTTCATAGAGATGGGGTTTCACCTTATTGGCCAGACTGGTCTCGAACTCCTGACCTTGTGATCCACCCGCCTCGGCCTCCCAAAGTGCTGGGATTACAGGCATGAGCCACCATGCCCGGCTACCCCCCCCTTTTTTAAGAACACAGAATGCTGTTTTAAATAAAATTTTCTTTTAAAATTCACACAGGAAACAGTTTCTTTTTGTCTTTTGTATTCCTTATTGATATAAGTAGGGATCTTGGCTAAACTGTGTTTTGCAGAAAGTCAGGAAGATGTTAAGTTGAAAAAATAAGGAGGAATTTAAGTAGAAAATGGGACAAAGGGTAAACTAAAAAGAAAAACAGCAGGTTAGCTGCTTTATAAGGACAGATGTTTCTCAACTTACAATGGGACTCTGATTATGAAATCCAGATACCATTTCTTAATAAAAGGAACGAGTGTTCCTTGGGGAAATGGCTAACTCAATTCTGGGGTAGGAAATTTTAAAGTTGAGTGCGAAACATCATATTAGTTAGCGAGGAAGCTACAAAGACTATTTGGGGGTGTCCAACAGACTCAGAAGAGGCTCCCACTGGCCAAAGATGGAACAAATTGCAGATCAATGTGAATAATAATAGCAGTGGATTAAAACATGAAATAATTAAATGAGTCCATAATGACTTTAAGAGATGAAAAGGAACCAATTGATTGTCATTGGAGGGTTCTGAAGAAGCAACTCATTATTGTGAAAATGGGCAAAAAGAGAAGTCAAGTATCTATTTTTCTGTTTTTATATGAACTTTGTTACTGAGTAATAAACTGATCTTTTTTTTTTTTGAGACGGAGTTTTGTTTTTGTTGCCCAGGCTGGAGTTCAGTGGCACGATCTCCGTTCACTGCAACCTCCGCTTCCTGGGTTCAAGTGATTCTTGTGCCTCAACCTCTGAGTGGCTCCCAAGAGTGCGCCACCACACCAGCTAATTTTTGTAGTTTTAGTGGAGACAGGGTTTCACCATGTTGGCCAGGCTAGTCTTGAACTCCTGACCTCAGATGATCCGCTTGCCTTGGCCTCCCAAAGTGTTGGGGATTACAGGTGTGAGCCGCTGCGCCTGGCCTAAATTGGTCTTTTTATAAATGTATCCCAGTAGTAAATGAATAAGGAATGTTAGAATATTACCAAATTACAAACTCTGACAATCTAATGGATCTAGGCATTTAACATCACGAAAAGATGACGAGTCACTGGGGTACTTTCTGATGGAAGAACAATCAAATTTGAATGTGATCAAGGCTTCAGATCCAGCCACCAGTTTATAACATAGCTAGGGAAGAGAGGAACACGTCAAACTACTCTAGAAAATGCAATTAGCAGAATCCAAACTGTGGGAAATAACAGAACAAGCAACTTGGTTTCCGTAACAAATAAATTGTAAGATTAAAAAATACTTGGAAGGGGAACCTTTGGATTAAAACAGATTTAAAAACCTTGTTGATCAATTGCTGTGTGATGAACTTATTTGGATCTTGACTTAAATAAGTGGCTAAAAAAAAAAAAGAACCGAAGAATAAACATTGAGACCACTGGAAATTTGAACATGAAAATATATTTGAGATTAAAGCTGGTAAAGACAGTGGTTCACTCAAATTGTCCAAGTAATCTTTGAAATGCCAATGACTAGCCTTCAACTAACAAGCCAAGTAGGTATTAAATAGCCAGTTATGTCATAAATAGCTAATGTGCAAATAGCTCTTACAAAGGTCCTGGGGAATTTGGGTAAATAATTCAAAGATTAAGATTATTTTTATAACAGCAGTTCAGTTCACTGTAATGGATTTCTGCTTTCTGTGCACCACATACAAAACTGAGTTTAGGATGTCTTCTTAAGGAGTAAACTGTTGCATCTGTAATTTGTGATTATCTCTAATATGGACAATATATTGTTAATTCAGTTCATGTATACTGGAATTCTAATGGTTGCCAAAATTTTCATAGACTAGAATGTGGGGATGGATCACTGGATTAATCTATTTATCTACATTCTCAAGGTATGTACAAGCATATGCTACCTAAGACTATATCATATCTTAAGCAGAAGTCCAGTGGGTTAAACAAAACAAATAAAAAACCAGCAGATCTTCTCTGGATCAATCAGATCTAGTATTACAGTTCAGAGCAGTGTAAAAACCTTATCAATGAATTGGGTGATATCTGCATACATACAGTAGCAGAAGAGTAGCAGGTGACTTGTCTGCATTTTCCAAATGAATTTATGGAAAGTCTTATGTTTTTTGTCTTTGCATAGAGCCTTAATTATTTACTTTTTGCATCCTCCATATTTACTTATTTCTCCTTCATATCTTTTTCTGCCTATGTGCATGTTGGTATTTACATCAGAGGCAGGTTGGAAAATGAAGAGGTAAGATTTTAGTTCCTTTGTTGGAATTATGTTGCATAGTTCACAAGGAGCTCTTATGAAGCTCATTTGAGAATAGGTGTTGAACTTTATATTGTATTTGGTTTTTTATTCCATTCTCCACAAGGCTTAAAATGAGTGATTGATGGACATTTGGGTCGGTTCCAAGTCTTTGCTATTGTGAATAGTGCCGTAGTAAACATACATGTGCATGTATCTTTATAGCAGCATAATTTATAATCCTTTGGGTATATACCCAGTAATGGGATGGCTGGGTCAAATGGTATTTCTAGTTCTAGATCCTTGAGGAATTGCCACACTGTTTTCCACAATGGTTGAACTAGTTTACAGTCCCACCAACAGTGTAAAAGTGTTCTTATTTCTCCACATCCTCTCCAGCACCTGTTGTTTCCTGACTTTTTAATGATCACCATTCTAACTGGTGTGAGATGGTATCTCATTGTGGTTTTGATTTGCATTTCTCTGATGGCGAGTGATGATGAGCATTTTTTCATGTGTCTGTTGGGTGCATAAATCTTTTGAGAAGTGTCTGTTCATACCCTTTGCCCACTTTTTGATGGGGTTGTTTGTTTTTTTCTTGTAAATTTGTTTGAGTTCTTTGTCGGTTCTGGTGTACAGCACGGCAACTATAGTTAATAATACTGTATTATATACTTGAAATTTGCTAAGAGATCAGATCTTAAGTGTTCTCACCATACCAAAAATAAAATGGTAACCATGTGAAAAAAAAAAATGAGCGATCATCTGGCTCCCACATGGAATGGATTTTGAGGTCTGGTGATAGGGCCAGGTAGAATAAAAAATAGGAATGCTCTTTGATATATATGCCAGACTTGGCATTCTTATACCACCTTCTAGTTTGTTATGTGGGTCATAGAATGGAGCTGGCCCTGTAGTGTCTGATCACATTTCCTTCATTCTGTTACAGGACAGCTTAACCCCTATTTGGAATTATCAGGAAAGGTTGGTCAGTCGGTTAGGAAAGCTTACTGCTGCAGATAACTGACTACCCAAAGAACAGTGGCTTAAACAAAAACAGGTTTATTTCTCTCTTATAACAAGACCTGAGTAGGTGGTTGCTGGCACTGGGTCACTCAGGTCTCAGTGATGACAGGGAGACCTAGGGCATGTACATTTTCAGACATTGGATTCATTCTGTGCTCAAGTCAATGGGAAGGAAAAGGGCCAACTATATCTTTTATCAGGAAAGTGTACTTTTATTCAGAATATCTGCCTCCTCCCTTCTGTGGATTTCCTTTTTGCTGCCTGTAGTCCTCTTGCAGATTTCTCACTGAGTCACCTCTATATGTAAAAAGAGGCTGGGAAAGTGAGGGGAGAAGATTGTCATAACAATCATGATGAGTTGTCAGGTTAATATTGCTGCCTGAATAAAACTGGGGCTCTCATAGCAAGGAAGAAGTGGAAATGGATATTGGATTGGTAATTAACAGTTTCTGTCCCAGCCCCAGCTGTTTCTGGACTTAGAGAAGAGGCAAGCTAGGGAAATATGAGAGTCAAAAAGGACCATGTTGTAGCTCTGTATGTTTTAGCATTGTCTCCACTTTGTGCTTACAAAGCTAGCCAGCTAATCAGCACAAATGAGAATGTGTTTAAAGGATTAATATGATGAAGGATTAAAGGATTCACATATATAGAATTTAGGGTAAGTGAGAAAAAGTAGAAAATAATTTCTTCCTATAAATATCTAGATATCTTTTTACTAAGAAGGAGGGAGAAATCAAAGGAGGAATAAATAAAAATTACTTAAGTTTAAAATGTATTACAGAAAACAAAAAGAAAACCCTGCAGATAATATACTTAAAAGCACTTTGGAAAGGTCAGTTCTATTTTTAGAAGCAATGCACTAAGTAGTTTATTGTCTTTTAGAAGATAGTAATCTAAATAGTTGTTAATCATACTTGTTCATCATAGACCACAATTGTATCTCCAGACTATTTAACAATTAGAACAGGTTTGTCCAACCCACAGCCCATGGGCCGCATGCAGCCCAGGATGGCTTTGCATGTGGCCCAACAAATTCATAAACTTTCTTAAAACGTTAGGACTTTTTTGTGATTTTTTTTTTTTTAAAGCCCGTCAGTTATCATTAGTGTCCGTGTATTTTATGTATGGCCCTAGACAATTCTTTTTCTTCCTCTGGGGCCCAAGGATGTCAAAGTTGGACACCCCTGAATTAGATAATTGTGTAGTCTGGTGCTAACCAGACTGAGTTACAGGGATTGCCTTGGGGAGAGGGGAATGCTATTCAGGCAAAGATCCGGATCCTCTTCTGATTGATCCAGAAGAGATCTGCTGTTTTCTTGCTTGTTTTGTTTAACCCACTGGACTTCTGCTTAAGATATGATATAGTCTTAGGTAGCATATGCTTGTACATACCTTGAGAATGTAGATAAATTGATTAATCCAGTGACCCATCCCCACATTCTAGTCTATGAAAATTTTGGCTACCATGAGAATTTCAGTATACATGAACTGAATTAACAATATATTGTCCATATTAGAGACAATCACAAAAAGTTGGCACTGTGGGTTAAGAATAAAAAATGAAGGTAATATGGATGGCAAATAGTAATAGATGTATTGAAATAACGCTTTTGGAGAAATAAAACGGGTAAAGGAAAAAGAAGGTTTGGTTTTAGAACTGCAAATTGAAGGGGATCAATAAGTATGTGAGAAAATCTGAGGGATGTAGGGAAGTAAGAGATGAGAGCCAGGAAGGTCCTGAGGAGATAGGATATACGACTGGAATTTTAGGAGGTAGAAGTGAATATTCCTGAGTTGTAATGAAATCAGAAAAACTTTGAAAATTGGGAAGACAATTAGTCCAGCAAGGGAGGAAGACAATCAAATAATCACTAAAATGTGAAATTGTAAATATTATAACTTAGTATACAAAGGAGAGGTACTTGTATTGGTAGTGTGTGGGAGCAATGGCTAAGCTTAGATCTGAGGGAGCTGCTGTATTTGGTGGGCATGTCACCTCTCAGAGTGCCAAGTTCCCCACAGATAGTTATCTTTAATACCTAACAAACTACAGTCATGAGCCACATAACATTTCAGTCAAGGATGGACTGCATGTAAGATGGTGGTTGCATAAGATTATAATACCATAATTTTTCTGTATCTTGTTAAAGTTTAGATACAAAGATATTTGTCACTGTGTTACAATTGCCTACAGTATTCAGTATAGTAACACCCTGCACAGGTTTGTAGCCTAGGAGCAATAGGCTATACCATATAGCCTAGGTGTGTAGTAGGCTATACTATCTAGGTTTGTAGAAGTACACTTTATGATGTTCGCACAACAGTGAAATTGCCTAATGACACATTTCTCAGTACATATCCCCGTTGTTATGTGCCATATAGCTGTATTTAGAGTATCATTCTTTCTGGATTTGTATATAAAATTGGAGGCAGGGAGTGGTAGTGACCAGCCATGACTCGGGCTGATTCTGAAGGTAATACCAGTGTGGTCTTAAGACCGTTGACATATTTGCTTTTTGGTATAAATTTGGAATCTTTGACCCAGAAAGAAACAATAGGGGAGATAAATTCCCTCTTACTCATTTTTTTGAGATGGTTTCATGACACTGGGTAGGTTTTCCTCAGTTCAGTTTTGCTGCCTTATCATTTGTAAATCTAGGTGAATTAGTGGGGAGGGAGATCCTGAAAAGTTTCTAGGATATACAGTAGAAATAGTCATAAGTACTTATTACTGTAACAAAGCTTTGGAATATTCTGGAATCTGTAAGAAATTAATAGATTCATATCATTATATTCAGTAATACATATTGAATGAATGAACAGAGAAATAGTGCATATGTACAAGAAGCTTTGAGAAGCAGTAAGCCTACATTTTAGCACATTTATGATGCTATATTTTAACTAGGATTTTGGAAAACTTTTTACATTAAGCATATGTTTTATTTCAAGTTGGCATGTGGTCACTAATGAAAAGCTTTTATTTTTCCTTTTATATAAGAGCTATGAAGTCACATAGGGAACTAATAATTCTGAACAGGGTTTTGCTCCTTAATTGACATATGCCTTTTGATTCTGGAACTGGTTAGGAAAGAAGTCTCTCTGTATCCATGAGCAGTTAACTCTTTCCAGAATTGGAATCTTTAAAGTGCATTGTAGCTATCAGGTCCAAATTAAGGCATAGATAGTCACTTGCAAGGTGAGATTTGATGGCAAAAGAAAAACTAATATGTGACCTAGAACTTCTTTTTCTTTTAAAAGAGGAGCACTTCTAACCATTTTCTGAGGCGTTCTACCACAGTAAATCCTTTGATTGTGGGATTGATAGTTAGCATTATTTGTGTATCAGAAATGAGTGGTTCTGGGCAGTGGGACATTGAGAGTATATGTAGGGTTAGGCTAAGTTAGATGATATGGAAGGGGAAGTTGGGAAGGCAGTGGTGTTTTACCTCAGGACATCTCCACTAGCAATTGATACACAAATGATTCATCCAGGGAGGAAGGAGATTTTAGAAATAAAGCTCTTAATAGGTTTTCAGGGATGTTTTGGGGTTTGATGGACTAAGAGTATAAAGGTAGCTTTTCTGACAGCATGGCCCTTTAGAATGGTGCTACTTCCGTTTTATAAATTAGTAGTTCTTAGTTGGGGGAGTAAGACAGACAGTTTCCCCTTTAGTAGGTACTTTGGAAATTTGTAGGGGGGTGCAAGAATAAGCGGTTTTTTTTACAGTAATAAATAGATGTGGTCTAGGGATGCTAGCCATTCTGTAATGTGATGGTCATTAAGACTGATAATGCTATAAATAATGTTTTATAAATTAGAGCATATTGCAGCATGATGTAATTGACATTCATCTCAGTTGATGCATACAGCAGCACTGTCGGGTGAGGAGGGGGGTATTATGATCTTCATTTTAGAAATAAGAAAAATGGGACAGAAACCGTGTGATTTGCCCAAGATCATATAGCTAGTAAGATAGCTGAGAGGTAGGCCGGGTACGGTGGCTTACGCCTGTAATCTCAGCACTTTGGGAGGCTGAGGTGGGCGGATCACAAGGTCAGGAGATCGAGACCATGGTGAAACCCCGTCTCTACTAAAAATACAAAAAATTAGCCGGGCGCGGTGGCGGGCCCCTGTAGTCCCAGCTACTCAGGAGGCTGAGGCAGGAGAAAGGCGTGAACCCGGGAGGCGGAGCTTGCAGTGAGCCGAGATCGCGCCACTGCACTTCAGCCTGGGCGAGAGAGCGAGACTCCGTCTCAAAAAAAAAAAAAAAAAAAAAAGATATAGCTGAGAGGTGAACTCATGTCCTCTTTCCACGAACTGTGGTTGGAAAAAATGATTGACTCTGAGAAAGGATCCAAGTAGTGTTTTCATTCTTTCATTCAGTAATACCTGTTTGACATTTGGGCTTTCTGTCTATGAATCTGTCTTTATCCCATTTCCCATTGGGCTTCCAGTCTTTTTATCCTTGATTTGCAGAAGCTTTTTGTATGTCTTCTAAATATTAATTGTCAGTTTTATACATTGTAAATATCTCCTCCTGCTCTGTTATCTGTCATCTTTATAGTATCCTTTGTTGAAGAGAAATTTATAATTAAAAAAAATTAAGTAGAGATGAGGTCTGACTTAGGCTACGGTGCAGTGGCACAATCATGGCTCACTGCTGTCTTGACTTACTGGGCTCAAGGGATCCCCTTGCTTTAGACTCCCGAATAGCTGGGACTATAGGTGTGTGCTACCATGCCTGGCTAATTAAAAACATTTTTTTGTAGAGCTGAGTCTCACCATCTTGCTCAAGCTGGTCTCGAACTCCTGGACTCAAGCAGGCCTCCTGCTTCCGCCTCCCAAAGTGCTTGAATTCTAAGCATGAGCCACCGTGCCTGGCCAGAAATTTGTAAATTTGAAGTTGTTGCCCAATGGTATTGGTTTTCAGATCTTAATTAAGTTTTCCCCCACTATTAGGTATCAAAGATACTGTCTTATAGTTTTTTCCTAATATAGTTATAGTTTTATCTTTTATGTCAATATCTTTAATCCATCAGAAATCCATTAAGGATATATTTTCAATTTTTGTGTAAACTGCCACATTCTCCTCTAGAAATATTGTATATAATTGTGTCTCAACCAACAGTACTTTGAGAGCCTTCATCACTGTTTTTAGTTTCTTTAATTTTGTCATACTTATGGGAAAAAAGGGATAGCTCGTTGTTTTAACTATTGTGAGCCAACATATATTCATTGTCCATTTATATTTCTTTGGCAATTTGTCCATTTTTTCTTGTTGATATATATAAATGCTTTGTGTATTATGGATATTTATGTTTACATGATTTTGTTCCTAGGCTAGAATTCTATAATTTGTCTTTTAACTTTGGTTATGCTATCTTTTATTATCTATGATTTTTTTGGTGGTTGACCTTTCAGATTTTGCTTTATGGCTGTAGTTTTTAAAGTTTTAATTTTCAGGACCCTTACACTCTTTAGGTGGATTATGTCAATTGATATTTATCATATTAGAAATTTAAACTGGAATATTTAAAGAATATTTAACTATTATCTATTATGCAGTAAGTCCATTACATGGTGTGTTTTTGTTTGTTTTTGTTTTTGAGATGGAGTCTCACTGTTGCCTGGGCTTGAGTGCAGTGGTGTGATCTTGGTTCCCTATAACCTCTGCTTCCCAGGTTCAAGCGATTCTCCTTCCTCAGTCTCCTGAATAGTTGCGATTACAGGTGCCCACCATTGCACCTGCCACCACACTGGGCTAATTTTTGAATTTTTAAATTAAAGACAGGGTGTTGCCATGTTGGCCAGGCTGGTCTCGAACTCCTGACCTCAAGTGATCTGTTCATCTCAGCCTCCCAAAGTCCTGGGATAACAGACGTGAGCCACTGTGCCCGGCCATTACATGTTAGCATATTGTACCAAAACACAGCTCCATTAGAAAAATAGAACCAGTAGAACACATATATTAAGAGAGTTATTGCAAAGAACTGGCATATGCAGATGTAGAGTTGTCTGAAATACACAGGGCAGGCTGTTGGAAAGGGCAGGCTAGAACTCTTAGGCAAGGGCCTAAGCTGTTGTCCATAGGTGGAATTTCATCTTTTTAAAGGAAGCCTCAGTTCTGCTCTTAAGGCTTTTCAAGTGATCGAATTAGCCCACCCAGATTATGTAGGATAATCTCTTGTACTTAAAGTCATCTGTTTATGGACATTAATGACATCTACAAAATCCTTTCACAACAATGCGTAGATTAGCGTTTGATAGAATAACAGGAGACTATGGCCTAGCCAAGTTGACACAAAACTGCCCGTCATACTTTTTTTTTTTTTTTTTTTTTTTTTTTTAAAAGAGACAGGGTCTCGCTCTGTCACCCAGGCTGGAGTGCAGTGGCATGATCATAGTTCACTGTAACCTCCAACTCCTGGACTTAAGAGAGCCTCCTGCCTCAGCCTCCTGAGTGGTGGGGACTACAGATGTGAGCCACTGCACCTGGCCTTTACATGTATTTTTTTATGGGAAATAAATACATTTTTGACTAAAAAAGGTGGGAAAAGAGTGGCATTGTTTTACGTTTTTGCAAATCTCTTTAGCATCTGACTTAACAGAAGACAGCTGGATTCGAATATCTACTTCTGCATTCAGTCTTTTGCAATCTGTTGTTTTGGTTGAGATATGAAGATCTGGCCTTATACTGGTTATAGCTGGAAAGGGAGGAATATTTTAATATTCTCTTCAGATAATTAAAGATATGCTTCTTTGATACTACACCAGGAATTGAGTAATAGTTGCCTAGAGGTTGGTTGTGATATAGAATCTGAAACCATATTATTGCATTTTTTCCATAGTTACATTAAAATCTATTCATCTGTCTTAGGCTTTTAATGGATATTTACCCATGCATGATTTTGTAATATTATGCATTTGTCACTCAGAAAATATTGGTTCACTGTCTTATGGAGTTCTTCTAAATGTTGACACATTTTATTACTCAATATAAAAAAATTTCATTAGTATCTTCACTGATCTGAACAAAAAGTATTTAAGTATTGGGATGCAGTCAAACTCATCGTAGCAGATGTAAGTTTTTTAGAATTTTGATTTTTCATTAAAAGCTTGAATTTTATCATTGGCAGTAAATATTGCCACTTGTTTTTTTTGAAGTGTCAGGCTTATTTTGCTCATTTTGAGAAAACATCTACCAAATATTTAAGTCAGAAAAAGCATAGTTTATCTGTCAATCATTCTTTCAAGTAAAAATGGTCTCCCATGGAAAAAGTGACTTCTTAATCTTAGAACCCAATTATACAGGTGTTTTTACTTGAGACAACAGTTATACTTCAGAATGTAGTAGAAGTGCTTCTATTTTGTCAAACAAAATATTAAAAATATGTCTGTGTTCTAATAAAACTCTATTGACAAAAACAGGCAATGGGCCAGGCATGGGCCATAGTGCACAGTTTGACAACCCCTGCTTCATTTACTTTCTTGAGCAAATGGAGAAGATTAATAATAGCCGTTTTGAGGTTTTTATCTATGAATGCCATCATATATATATTTTTAAATCTGTTTTTTTTTGACTGATTTTTCTCCTGGTTATGGATCTTTTCCTCTTCCTTTACTTGTCTGGTAATTTTTAAATTCTATGTTAGACATTGTAAATTTTACATTGTTGGGTGCTGGATTTTAACGTATGTCTTTAAAGAGTGTTAGGTTTTGTTTTAAGGTACAGTTTAGTATTAGTTTGATCCTTTTGAAGGTTGCTTTTGAATTTTGTTGTAGAAAAATCCCAGGTATAGTCATGCTTTGCTTAACAATGGAGATATGTTCTGAGAAATGCATTGTTAGGCAATTTCGTTGTTGTATGAACACCATACAGTGTACTTACATAAACCTAGATGGTATAGCCTATGGCACACCTAGACTATATGATATAGCCTATTGCTTCTAGGCTATAAACCTGTACAGCGTGTTACTGTATTGAATAGGCAATTACAACACAATGGTAAGTATTTGTGTATCTAAACAAAGGAAAGGTGTAGTCAAAATATACTATATAAGCTTATGGGACCACTGTTGTATAAGTGATGCATCATTGACTGAAATGTCGTTATGCAGCGCGTGACTGTGGTTTTTATTCTGAAACTTATTTAGCTCCACTACTAAGGTAAATGCTTCTGAAAATTCTGCCCAATGCCCAGTGTATAATAAGGTCTCTTTATTCTTCATCTTGTGTAAACCCGAATGTTCCCACCCTGTGTGGGCACTAGGAATTGTTCAGTCTGATACTTTCTGGTGGTCCTTTCCTCAGCCTCAGGTAGTTTTCCTTCACACATGTGCAGATTAGTTCTCAAGTGGACCTTTCTGCAGATCTCTGCAGTGCTCACTCTGCACACCTGCTTCCTCTCTGGTACTCTGCCCCCTAAGTTCTAGCCACCTTAGCTTTCCCGAACTCTGATCCCCATCTCCTCAACTCGGATTGTCTGCCAGGTTCTGTTTGCTTTCCCTTTCTTGTTTTGCAGCCTGGAAACTGCCTCTGGAGCAAGCTGAGGCGATTGTAAGCACATTGTGTTTGTTTCCTTTCTCTCAAGGATTACACTCTCAAGCTTTCTCTTGTTCAGTACCTGAAAGCTGTTATTTCATGTATTCTGTCTGATTTTCTACTTATTATTTTAGTGCAATTCTTGTACCAGTTAATCCTTTGTGGGCAGAAGTGAAAATCCTTTCTTTCATTCTCTCTTGAGTTCACTCTATCCAGGCTTTAGTTCCCAGCTCTATAATGCAACTAATTAAAAAAATTTTATCCTACCCAATAGCAGCATTTGAAAGAGTTGATCACTCTCTTTTTCTTAAAAAGCTTTCTTCCCTTGACTTCTTTTTATTTTTTTAGACAGGGTCTCACCTGACTCTGTCACCCAGGCTGGAGTACAGTGGTGCTATCATGGCTCACTGCAACTTTGACCCCCCAGGCTCAAGCAATCCTCTCACCTCAGCCTCTTGAGTAGCTGGGACCACAGGCACGTGCCACCATGCCCAGCTAATTTTTAAATTTTTAGTACAGATAAGATTTTGGTATGTTGCCCTGGTTGGTCTTAAACTTCTGGGCTCAAGAGATCCTCCTGCCTTGGCCTCCTAAAGTGTTGGGATTATAGGCGTGAGCCACCATCCCCAGCCCACTTGGCTTATTGGAGCCACTCTCTCTTATTTTACACCTACCTTCTTGATCACCTCCTCCTCTCAGTCCCTTTTGCTGGATCCTCCTCATCATTTTAACTTCTAGGCTTTGGGGAATCCTAGAACTCAGTCCTAGGACCTTTTCTCTTCTATATCTGTACTCAATCCCTAATATCATCTGGTCTTATGATGTTTAAAATCTTTTATGGGCTATAACTCCTGGATTGATATCTGAATTCTGAGCTTTCCCATGAACTTCAGATTCATATTCGTTTGCATAATGACATGGAACTTGGATAGGTTTACATACATGGATTTCCTGATACGTCCAAAACTGCATTTTTGATTCCCTCATAAAGGAAATAAAACATGCAAATAGCACCAATAACCAAAACCTTTATCTGAATCTTGTCTTTTCTGCTTCAATAAAATTGTGATTCCATTCTTCTAGACACTCATCCAATTAGTCAAGAAATTCTTTCTTTCTTTCTTTCTTTTTTTTTTTTTTTGAGATGGAACCTCACTCTGTCGCCCAGGCTGAGTGCAGTGGCATGATCTTGGCTCACTGCAACCTCCATCTCCCAGATTCAAGTGATTCTTTTGCTTCAGCCTCCTGAGTAGCTGGGATTACAGGCGTGTGCCACCACACCTGGCTAATTTTTATAGTTTTAGTAGAGACGGGGTTTTGCCATGTTGGCCAGGCTGGTCTTGAACTCCTGACCTCAGGTGATCTGCCTGCCTCGGCTCCCACAGTGTTGGGATTACAGGCGTGAGCCACCACGCCTGGCCAAGAAATTCTTTTAGCTCCTCTTTTGAACTATATCTGGAGTCCAGTTACTTCTCATCACTTGACCTGTTACTTCCCTGGGTGAGATCACTACCAGCTCTTAACTGGTCACTACCAGCTCTTGTCTGTGCTAGCTGATCTCCTTGCTTTCACTCTTGCCCAAGCCTCTTCTCCGTTTGGCAGTTTGAGCAGTCCTTTAAAAAAAAAGAAGTCAGATCATGTTGTTCCTGCTTCTAGGCTTCCCATTTTGCTAAATAAAAGCTAAAAAAATACCACAGACCTAAAGGTCTTATGTGATCTTGGCCTTGGCTAGCTCTTTGTTTTCTATTATTCTCCCTCTTACTCCCTGTGTTCCAGATACTTTAGTCTCTTTGTTGTTTCTCAGACACACCAGGCATCTTTCCACATGTAAGCTTTTGCACTTGTTATAATTCCCTATTCTTGTGTGCTATTTCACTGGATATCCACATGGTTCATTTTCTTACCTCTTTTAAGCTTTTGCTCAAATGTCACCTTATTAATGAGGCTTTGTCAGTTCACCTTACATAAAATATAAAATAGCACTAGCCCCACCTGTCACATTCTATTCTCTCATCCTGCTTCATTTTCCTCTAGAGCCTTATTACCTGATATGTAATATATATTTATTTGTCTTCCTCAGTAGAATGTAAACCCCATGAGAGAAGGGTTTTTCTTTTTCTTTTGGTGGTGGTGGTTGTTCAATGCCATATTCTCGGCACCTAGAACAGTGCCTGGCATATAGTAGGTCAACAATAAATATTTGTTGAATGAATGTATCTTAAGTGCTCATTTTGTAAAGAATATTTTTTATAAAAAGATATCCACTAGATGGCATTATTTTCAAACTTTATATAATTAATGTCTGGGAGCAAACGATAGGTTCTTTTCTGTTTTTTGCCCTAAACAAAAAAGATCTTTGTGATGAAGATTGTCACAAGAAGTTACTGGGATGAATGCGAGGCATGTCGAATACTGCATTTATATTTGGTTTTTGATTTATATTTTTTAGATTTTTTTATAAAATAAAAAACATTTGGAGAAACAGAGAAAATTACAGCATATTGGTGTGTAAATGGTCCATTTAATACAGTTATTTAGCATGGTAACTGTGAACAAAGGTTGTTCATGTCTATCTTTCGACTGTTATTCCTTTTCCGAGGCCTTCAGCAATGGGAAAGCAGCAATAAGTTCCAGAGCCTTTCACTACTCAAGCCACTAGTGGAAATCCAGCCTAGTGCTAGAGGGCAGAAAATTGTCAGCTGCTGAGTTCTTGTTGCTAATGAGCTAGGTACTCTCAATCTGGTTCCTAATCAACTGGGCATTCAAATTTTGAAAAACTTCCATGTTTCTAGAAGATGTTGCCAGACCTATCCTGTTAAAAACTGGTAGGTTCTAAGTGCCAGAGATTTTTAGCTGACTTCTCTGACCAGCACTAAACGCAGCAAATAGTTTCCCTAATCAAAAAATTTATGCTTTCCCCGCAAACCGTCAGGATTTGGCTGCTCTGCCTGTGCCAGTGCCATCTCATTGCTTGATTTCCTCACTTACCTCATTTCCTTCTTCCATTTCAATCCCTGTGCCTCTCTTAAGCTCTTTTCCTGGATGGTTATTTGATCCATTTTATTCTCACTCTTCACACCTCTTTTGGTACTATTCCTTACTCATGAAGTATTTTTTCCTCTTCCTGTTCAACTTAGCTATGTATATTTTTCTTTTCAAATTGTTCAAAAATATACTTAAAAACAGTTGTTGAAGTTCTCTCTTCTCTTTTCCTGTTTTAGGTTTTTCTCTTTTATTTCTAATCAGAGCAAATGTAAGGACTTGTTTTGTTTATCTTTTCAAAGTTCCCAGCCTCTTCTCAGAACTCTATTTCGAAATGAAAACACTGTTCTTTTGTACTTTTGAGTCTCTAAATGGAACATAAAATATAGGATGGTTTTCGAGTTTACAGCCTCTCCTCCCAGTTCCCCTGGGATGGCTAAGTACTAGGGCTGATAAAGTGTCATTTCATTTAAAATGAAATGTGACGGTTAAACTCAAAACATTTAAAATGAAATGAGATGGTTAAACTCAAAGACTTATATTTTTAACATTTTAAGCCATAAATATGAGAAATTTCTAGTAATGCTTTCCATATCTTATAATATGAATGATGGTGTTTTAACTTGTCACTCTCTTGTGTTTGGCCTACTGCATATATTAAACTGGCTTTGAGGCCAGAAATCAGTGTTTAGAAAATCACTTTTTGTTTACTAAGAAAATATTGGAACATTAATTTGTTTGGGCCATAATTTTCTGTTTACCAAGGAATTATTGCATAACATTAATTTGCCTGAATTGTTTCAATTGAGAAAGCGTATTTTTCTGGAATGAGACATGAAGACTTACTGATATCTATTATAATACAATATGCCATATTTGTTCAAATATACTTATTTCATTCAAGAAAATGAAAGCATTCTTATTTAGTAAACATACCTTATAGCTGCTACTCTAAATATCATTTACAAAAAACATATTTGATCCCAGAAAGATAAATCTCAAGAGACATTGTTGTTTGCTCAAGATTAGATGAGATCCAACAGCCCTTGCTAGTTTCATGCTATGACTGCTAACCTCTGTTAGTGCTTGCAAAGGAGAGCTTACATTTCTAAACCTGTATATTAAGCCATTTTGCTTATACTTGCTCTATTGATAATACTTAGAAGTTTCTCAAGTAAAATTATTTAGAGATTCAGCAATGTGACTTTAAATAGAATTAACTATTTTTGTTTGTGCTGTTTTTTTTTTACCCACAGACTGGTTGAGATAGCAGAATCCCGTTTTCCCCGATATTTTAACACTGAAGAAAAATTACTTTTGACAAGTAGTAAAGTTCATCTTTATCGGGAACTCACCTGTGATGAAGTTCTACAAAGGTATGCTGCTTTAGATTTTGATTTTTTAGTAATGCGTTGAAGGTTTATGTTTTATCTTTTATGTTTCATCTTCTGAGTGAATAAGTCTTTACAGGTTAGAATTATGTGGAATAACTTTTTCAGTGTTCTTCTTTGTTATAGCCTTTTGGTTGAAGTCTTTCTTTAAAAATGAAAAAAATTAAACGAATAAAAATGTTTTAGATTTAATTAAGTGGTGTAATACTTATCTATTGTTCCATTAACAAATTGTCTCACAGTTTAGTAGCTTAAAACAGCAAATACATATTATTTCACATAGTTTCTGAAGGTTAAGTGTCTGGGAGTAGCTTAGCTGGGTGTTTCTGGCTCAGTGGCGCTCAACAGGTTATAGTCAAGCTGGTGGCCAGGGCTGCAGTTGTCTCAAGGCTTGACTGGAGCTGGAGTATCTGCTTCCAAGCTCCCTAATGTAGTTGTTGGAAGGCCTCTGTTTCTTGCTGGCAGTGGGCAAGAGGCCTTTGTTCCTTACTATCTGGGCCTCTCCATAAATCACAACATAGCAACTTGCTTCCCTCAGAGTAAGTGACCTGAGAGACTGGGCAAGTGAAAGAGTACCCAAGATGAAAGCTGTAGTCTTTTATGACCTACACTCAGAAATAAGGTACCATGATTTTGTCATATGCTTGTGGTCACACCGATCAAGTCTGGCACACTGTGGGAGGGACCTATACAAGGATGTGAAATACCAAGAGGAGAGAGTAAGTGCAGGCCATTTTACAGACTGGCTACCACAAGTAGTTTTACCCCAAAATTGGAGCATTAGCATTATCTTAGGAGAATCAAGGAATTCTGAAACTACACAGAAACAGTTTGCTCTGTTTCCAGAAAAGTGTTATATGTCTAGAAGAGCTGAAAATAAGTTAGGTTTACTGAATTCTTGCAAATCATTACTGTAACTTAGGAAAGAATAGTTTGTTACTGTTTTTAATTTGCTTAGCCTTTGCAATACCCTTATTTATTTACTTTATCTTAAATTTATTGACTATTTTATAAATTCTTCTTTTATAGGATTGAATCTTTGGAAGAAGAAATTATCTCAAAAGGAATTAAACTTGTGATTATTGACTCTGTTGCTTCTGTGGTCAGAAAGGAGTTTGATACACAACTTCAAGGCAATCTCAAAGAAAGAAACAAGTTCTTGGCAAGAGAAGCATGCTCCTTGAAGTATTTGGCTGAGGAGTTTTCCATCCCAGTAAGTTTTTCTTTTTTTTCTCTTATATCTTTTCCTTTCTTTTCTTTCTTTTATATTACATTCACCGACTTATAGTATCAAATAATAAAATTAGAGGGAAATGTAAAACAGATGACTTTTTAAAGGTAGTACAGTCTAATTGCTATAGCAAACATTACCATCATCTTAAATTAGCTCATCTGCTGAGATTATTTTATCCTTTTAATAATTTGAGCCTGGAGTAGATTTAAATGATGTTTTTAAAAGTTCCTGTAGTCCTTCCGTTTCTTCATTCTCATTGTTTACTCTTTGTATATGCTTTATATCACATTTCTCATATTATAGTAAAACTTCATGAAATTGCCTAGGTCCATTTCTATGTAATTAAAAAAGATCCTGCAGTTGTTGTTAGTTTTGTTGTAAGTATTTTAGGTTTAGATACTGTGTTATTGTGTTCAGTGCTGTTTTGCGTACAATAGGATTTGGTTTGCCTCAAATAGTCAGAGGTTAACCATTAAGGGATGTTGGAATGATAGTAGTGAAAAGTGTCAGTAAGAAAACTTTGAAAGATTACTTGTGGCATGGCTTTTTCTAGTGGGCATTGTGATCAGAAATCTGAAGATGACAGGATATTGCAAGGGCTTGTGATGTGTAACTTGCAAGACATAAGTGTGTACTAAGTTACACTCCCATCTGCAGTGTGTCAGAGTTTCAGTTGTTCCACAGCCTCATCAACATTCAGGCTCCTCAATTTTAGTCATGCTTCATCTCAAGAAAAGATAGTTCCTTAAACTGAGATAAAATTTGGTTATGATTTTATAATTTTTAGATTTGTTTTTGGAAAATTAAAATCTTGGATCTTTGCAACGTAAAGAGTATGTATAAGTAATATAAACTACCACACAGCCTTTGAGATTTATAAAACCAAGGAAGAAGTCAAGGGAGAAAATACGGCATTCAAAAAGTTCTACATACTTTAATGGCTTTTTAGTTTGTATTTTGAATTAAAGTCAAGTGCTGTTAAGTTTATCTTGGGTGATGTTCATCTTTTACATCTTATTGTGTAGTTGGTTAAAATGATAAATTCAAATTTATATTTTTCCTGGTCAAGGAGAATAAGGGAACTTTGAAATCTTGTATAAAGATACTTGATTGAATAGAAATTTATGTCCTATATAGTCGGCCCTCTGTATCTGTGGGTTCTGCATCCATGGATTCAACCAACTAAGGATAGAAGATATTTGAAAAAACAATGGATGTGGTAGTGTGCCCCTGCAGTCTCAGCTACTCAAGAGGCTGACGTGGGAGGATCACTTGGGCCCAGGAGGTTGAGTTTGCATTGAGCCATGTTCATGCCACTGCACTCCAGCCTGGGAGACAGAGTGAGACCCTCTCTCTAAATATATATATATATTTGAAAAAAAAGAAAAGGATTGTTGTCTTTGTACTGAACACGTACAGACTTTTTTCTTGTCATGATTCCCTACAGTTTAGCAGGGATCTACATAGCATATACGTTGTATTGGGTATTATAAGTAATATAAAGTTGATTTAAAGTATATAGGAGAATGTACATAGGTTATATGCAAACACTGCACCATTTTATATGAGGGACTTGAGCATCCATGGATTGTGGTATCTGCAGAGTAGTCCTGGAACCAATCCCCCATGGATACAGGAGGATGACTATATATTCTTATTTTAACAGAATTCATACTGTTGCTTGACTTAATGCCATGCAAAATAAAATTCACTTTTTAAAAGTTGTGTTTGTTTGATTTTAAGTAGTAATTGTAGGCTAATGCTTTTCAGTTTTTCCTAAGGTGATTTATTTTCCCAAGTGAGAAAGGGGCACTGCTTTTCTTTGTTTTTAATAGAACCCTCTGAAAAAATAGGTACTAAATATCTCATTTCTCTGCTTCTGGCTTTGTTTATCTATTTAGAGATAAATGCAGTTTATACTATGTACTTATATAACTGTGATATCTGTTTTTTGTGACAAGTAAGATTGTAAGATTGGTTTTAAAAGGATTTTGAAAAATATTTCCTTTAGAAAATGTTGGAATTTTCCTAGCTAAATTGATGCATTTAAATGGAAAATCTCTCACACAGGTCCAAGATTTAATTAAAAAAAAAAAAGGAAATCATGAACTTTTACACATTTATACTATACTTGAATAGGTGGTTTAATTAAGTTGATGCAAAAGCAGTTGCAATATATTATATTATATATTGCAGTATATTATTGTCTGGTTCATTTGCTTTACAAATTAGTAAACCCGAGCCTTTTTGTAGTTCCTTTTACATGCCAACAGATACTCCTGTTCGAGGAGTATTTACTGTTCCTCAGCCTGGAACCTTCCTCCCCTAAATATCCACATGGCTTATTCTATCCTGTCATCTTATCAGTGAGGACCTCCCAAACCATATAAGTATTAACCATACCCCCGCTGTTTGTTTCTTCTCCATCACAGTTTTCACCCCTTAGCATGTTATGTATCTAATATTTGTGTGTTCCTTCTACTGCCTCATTCTCTCTCTCTCTCTATTTATTTATGTTTTGAGACAGGGTCTCTGTCACCCAGGCTGGAGTGCAGGCACAATCATGGCTCACTGTGGCCTCAATCTCCCAGGCTCAAGTGATCCTCCCACCTCATTCTCCCAGGTAGCTGGGACTACAGGCATGCAACACCACCACACCTGGCTAATTTTTTATGTTTGGTAGAGACACGATCTCACTATGTTGCCTAGTCTGGTCTCAAACTCCTTTGCTCAAGCAATTCTCCCATCGTGGCCTCCCAAAGTTCTGGGATTACAGGCATGAGCCACTGCACCTGGCCTGCCTTATTCTCAGTACCAGCAATAGTGCCTAACATATAGTAGACACTCAACAAATATTTTTGAATGTATGAATTGTAGATATTGCTTCTCATCTTGGTCTTTACTTAATCTTGTCTCTATTGGTACTGAACTTAAATTTTAATATTTGCTTTTAACCCTATTGTTATCTTTTATTTTAACAGTAATAAAATATAATTTTCAGTGGCAGAATGTCTTATATTGGAGCTGTACTCAAATTACATTGGCATCTTATAGGAAGAAAAATAATTCTTCAGATTCTTAAATTTTGAAAAGGCTTTAGAGATTTAGATAGTATCAGAGAGCCAGGCAGTAGGAGAAAAGGTTTTTATCTCAGTCTAGTAGAACTATGACAGGTGAATGTCTGATGGCCTCTGAGCACTGGGTGGTAAGCCATGCATTCTAGATATATAGATGGCAGTTATGTGCTGATAAACACATGAAAAGATAGTTAAAATCCTGTCATTAGGGACATGCAAATTAAAATCCCAATGCCGTACCGCTACACATCTATTAGAATGGCTCAAAAAACCCTGATCTGAACCATTCCCTCTTCTCTGTAGGCTCAGGACCCAGGGCTGGTACCACCACAAACCCAGTAACTTAAGGAATTAGGAAGAAGGGTAAGAGAGCAGTCTGCTTATAAGAGCAGTGTTTTCTCAAACTAGGTTAAGGCACTGACCCCTTTTAAATGCAAATAATATTCTCACAAAACCCCACTGCTGACTTCATTTTTATTGCAGTATCACAGAAATGTACAGAATTATAAGACTAGCTAATAATTCTTAACATTAAGTCATGCTTATAAAACCATAAAGATGGATTGCATCTATAGGCACCATAGTACTGTTCAAATTAATTATGTCAATTTAATATGTTATTTTTGATAATTTGCTAAATTAAATTATTGCTTGCTATATATATAAGCTTATCTCACGGACTGCTTTAAATATATATATATAGTGATGATTCAGCTTTTCCCCCTCTTTTTCTGTTTGAACTAGTACTAAAAAACCTTCATCTGTTTGGGAAGGGTGACATCGTTTGGCCCTCATGTGGGCATGAATGCATTTAAGTTTTAAGTATGCTGTTGCTCTTTTCTACATTAGTCCCTGAGAATTAAAGAGGAATTAATTGGTATCACTTGATTGAAAACAGATACATGAATATATTTCAGAGGTTTTCAATTATAAGATGGCTTTACTAATATTTTGAGGGTATCACTGAAATGAAAACATAAAATTAAAAAATTTTCACAGAGAATTTTATAGACTTTTGAATATGTTCAGACTGCAGTTTTGAGAAGCAGTTGTAGAAGTCTGGTAGAATCTTTTTTCCTGAAGTTTATGGAGGTGGTGTAAGTGATACTCTGCCATTGGGATGGAAGATGCAGAACCTTTGTCTTTTTAAAGCGTGTTCACACTAGTATTGAAAAAACAGTAGGCTCTGAAGCTGTTTAGAGATACTTGATAAAAATAACCGAAAAAAATTTAAATATTGCTTTATAAACTACTAAATTGTGGTTATGGCTATATATGTTGACTGTTTATCATTGACTTCTAATTACCACTTATAGAATAGTTATTATACATATTGTAAATTATGTATCAGATTAAAATATTAGGATGTTTTTGCCAGAAAGGACCTTAAAATTTAGTTTGGCCCCTTCATTTTACAGATGACAGTGAGGCCGAAAAGTGACCTGACTTGCTCCAGGACACTCAGCATAGGAAAGGACAAGCAGTGGGTAGAATGAGAGATCTTTTAGATGCCAGTTTGGGGATTTTTTTTTCCACAGCAGAATTTTCTTTTTTTCTGAGACGTACAGAATTATGGTGGACTGTAAACTTATTAATGACAGGATTATATCTTCTGTTTCTCTGATTTCCAGGACCTAGCACTGTGGATAACTAATATTTAGGAGGTAACAGCTAATGAAAGTACAATTAAGGTTTATGAAAATAGTATTACCATATGTATGTCATATTTACGTTCATTGGAATATTTTTCTTTATCTTTTAAAACATAATTTGAATTTTTTTATGCTTACTGCTGGAATTCTTGTTATGTTTTTTTTTGAGACGGAGTCTCGCTCTGTCGCCCAGGCTGGAGTGCAGTGGCCAGATCTCAGCTCACTGCAAGCTCCGCCTCCCGGGTTCCCGCCATTCTCCTGCCTCAGCCTCCCGAGTAGCTGGGACCACAGGCGCCGCCACCTCGCCCGGCTAATTTTTTGTGTTTTTAGTAGAGACGGAGTTTCGCCGTGTTAGCCAGGATGGTCTCGATCTCCTGACCTTGTGATCCGCCCGTCTCGGCCTCCCAAAGTGCTGGGATTACAGGCTTGAGCCACCGCGCCCGGCCATGTTTTTGTTTTTAAATTGACCTTTGTAGTATGCCATGTTAGTTATATTCTTTTTATTTATTTTCAATTCCAGAGTTGTATAAGTTGTTGGAATTAAAGAGAATGAAAATATATTGCTTAGATAACAGGACTTTGACCTTTTGAAAATTCTTTGGAAATGCTTTTTTACTTGTATTTCCAAGATCTACATTTTTACTTTTTCAGAGAATTCAACAAATCAATTTCTGTTGTTATATGAATAATATTGAACTTTTTTGTCTCCCCTTAATCTTCTACTTCCTTCATTTCTTGATATTGTACAAATGTTTTCTGGTATAAGGGGACGAGTACCAGTTAACACAATTTACAAAAGAGGTATATGGAGATAAATTTGGATATATTATTAAATATTCTAAGAGGGAAATGCCTTATTTCCATTGAAAGTTGTTAATATCCAAATTATTTTACTAAGATGTGCTTATAATCAGTTTTTCTGTTGCCATCTGTGTTCTTGATTACACACCTTTTGAGAATATCCATTGCTCTAATTTATTGCTGATCAAGGTTTTTGGAATTTTAATGATTATTTTTGTTTAAAGCTGCTTAGAAAAATGTATCAAAATATTTAATTTTTAATTTTGCTATTTTAAAGACAGTTTTAAATCATTAACAAATGGAAAGAATTTGTTCTTGTTTTAAAGTGGACATATAACAAGGTTAAACTTTTTATTATTATTTGACGCAAGCATAATTTTTTTTTTCTCTTTTTAGTGGTGAACTTCATGTGGGCCAGGATTTTATTTATTTATTTATTTATTTATTTATTTATTTCACATCATGAGCTGTCCCATTATGCCAAGTGGGTTTAATTTTTGTAGGATTATACCTTGTCTTAGATACTAATAAATATTGAAAATAGAAAAATAAGAAACTAGGCCACTTCATTTAAAATAATTAAGGTTTTATTAATTATAAATTGGGAATATTGTCTTTATAACTGCGAGATAAGAGGAAAAAGAATGTATGTACCCAAATTTGACATTTATTTTTATCTTAAACATATATATTCAGAACTGTCACTATGTGAAAGTCTGATGAAGTTACTCTGATTGTAAGGTAGGAGTCCTAGACCCTAGATATAGACATAGATATGCCATTAAAGCTCTGCAGTCCTATTTTGCTGTGTGTAGCATTGTTGTATGACTTCTAGAAATCACGTAATTTTTGGTTTACTCTTACTACTTTCATATTTGTTACTGAAAACAAGCACCATAGGACTTCTGAGGTAAGAAAAGTCCTTTATAGTGTTTTTCTTTTCCATAAATGCCTACTGTCGGCTCACACACATTTGAAATCAGATTGTTCTTAAAGCTATCCTGTGTTCATTCAGGTCCCTGAAACTCACAGTCTAGACTAAGCCTTTATCATTTAGTGAAAATAATTCTAGAAAAAGTGTATCTTTCTTTTGTGTAGCTCTTTATGACTTCTGAAACTTTGTTTTTATTGTTTCTAGCAAAAAGCTAGAAACAACTTAAAAGTTAATAAGTAGGTGATTGGCTACATTAATGTTGATATAGCCATACAATATTATATTGTGCCACTGTTACAATGAATGAGGTAGCCCAGAAATGGATTCATAGGTTATGCAGGCAAGGGTTAATTCAGCTGGCATGGGTTACTCACATCCAGCCTTTCCCAAAAAAGGCCTCTTTTCAGGACTGCCCTTGATTGGCTCCTAGGAGATGAGCACTGGGCCCTGGGAATATTCTGCCTAGTAAGAGAGTTATATGCCTGAGGACTTGAGCCACAGGTACTGGTTTGATCAGATAGTTTATGCAAACAGTATGATTTATGGTGAAGCCTATTTTTCTCTGGGGATCTGGGGACTACAATCTAAAGAGCTGAGGTCATTCACATGCAGGCATTGCATGCCTAGTGACTGACCCTCAATAAAAATGCTGGACATTAAGGCTTCAGTGAACTTTCCTGGTTGACATTACTTTGCATGTGTTGTCACACATTGTTGCTAGAGCAATTAAGCACATGCATGCAACTCTACTGGGAGAGGACACCTGGAATCTTGCACCTGGTTTCTCCTGGACTTTGCTCATGTACCTTTTCTGTTTGCTCATTTTGATCTGTATCCTTTTGCTGTAGTAAGCCATAACTGTCAATATAACAGCTTTTCTGAGTCCTGTGAGTCCTTCTAGTAAATCATTGAGCCAGAAGGTAATCATGGGGAACCTTGACATGCAGGGGCACTAATAGATATATACAAGGGTATCTATGGCAACTTAATTTGTAATTGCTCAAAACTGGCAAGATGTATTATAGTTAATAGTATTGCATCAATCTTAATACATTGGTTTTGATAATTGTACTATAGTATGTAAGATGGTGATATTAGGAGAAGCTGGGAGAAGGGCATTTGAGAACTCTATACCCGTTCCACAGCTTTGTGGTAAATCTAAAATTGTTTCCAAATAAAAAGTTAAAAAAGAAAAGGAGGTCAGGTGTGGTGGGTCACACCTGAAATCCCAGCATTTGGGAAACTAAGGCGGGAGGGTCACTTGGCCAGGAGCTAGAGACCATCCTGTGCAACATAGCAAGACTTCATCTTCACACACACACACACACCCCCCCCACATACACACACACACACAAAACAATTAGCTGGATATGGTGGTGCACACCTGTAGTCACAGCTACTTGGGAGGCTGGGGCAGGAGGATGGCTTGAGCCCAGGAGTTCAGGACTGCAATGAGCTATGAACATGCCACTGCATTCCAGCCTGGGTGACAGGGCAAGACCCTGTCTCAAAAAAATAATTCAGTCAATAAATAAATAAATAAATAAATAAATAAAGAGTAGGGCGGGTTTTATGAGTAGAAGTTGGCTCTGGGTACTCATAAAGAAATGGCACTGGCAGTATTTGGAGACGGGGACTTGATTTTTATGCACTGGTTCTCTTCCATTTAGTCATCTGGTCCCATAGATATTATCTAATACCTCTTCAATTTAAACCTTGCTCTTAATCTTTCAGCACATCCTCTTGACTCCACTTTCAAAATACATTCAGTACCTGATTACTTTCTATCACCTTCATTGCTATCATCTTGGTTCCTGGAGGTTAAAAGTACTGGTTTTGGAGTTAGACGTTGGTTTGAATCTTAGCTCCACTATTTACTAATTTTGTGACCTTGAATGAGTATTTATCCCAGCTCTAACCTTTAGTTTCCATGTTTGAAAAATGAGGTTAATAATATCTGACTCATAGGGCTGTGAGTATTAAATGAGATAATGTCTGTAATGTTCTTCACAATGTTTGGCACATTCAGTAAAAAGTAGCCTTTAATTATTAATTTTACTAGTTACCTCATTCCCGATGCCTGGTGTGTTTTATCTCTCTCCTCCTAAAATATTTTTTTAAAAGGCTGCAAGGGCCTCAGAAGGAAAAAATCATGTCTTATGTGAATGTCTTATGTGTATCCCCCTCTGTCTTATTGATGGATGCTGTTACTGCCTGAACCCTCCTTTATCTGGTTAACTTATACTTATTTTTTGGATCTCAGACTCTTTTTGTCTTTCCTTTTTAATTCCACCTTCAGCACTTGTGTCCAAAACTCCATGCTAGGAACAATGGGATAATAAAGATGAGTAAAGTCTTTGCCCTTAAGGCTTCTGCAAATAAGGTAATTGTAGAGACAAATCGCTGTCTGTGATATAATGGAGAATAAAATAAGTGTCTTGTCTACTGTTCCTTTTTATTTCTTACAAATATGTAAGTAGCTTGGTACTTCTCTGTCCTTTGTTTGGAATTATAGATTACACAGAGGGAATTAAAGGGAGGTAGCAGAGACTTTCATAGTCTCTTGGTAAACCCTTTATCATGTCTAGCTTTGGCCCTTAAATGTCCCATTCTTTTTTTATTTTTATGTTTTGAGACAAAATCTCTATTGCCCAGGCAGGAGTGCAATGGCATGGTCATAGCTTACTGCAGCTATGCCTAGTTCTAGTGATCCTTCTGCCTCAACCTCCCAAATAGCTGGGACTACAGGCATGTACCACCATGCCTAGCTAATTTTTTGGATTTTTAGTAGAGATAGGGTCTTGCTATGTTGCCCAGGCTAGTCTCGAACTCCTGGGCTCAAGCAGTCTGCCCACTGTGGCCTCCCAAAATGCTAGGATTATAGGCATGAGCCACCGTGCCTGGCTAGGGTTCCATTCTTATTTAGAAGGTGAGTGGTGTTTTGGAGACTGATGGGTAGTGGTTAAATTCATAAAGCAAATGCATAATTCTAAAGTTGTATTGCTAAGAAAAGGTTGGAAATGAAGGCCAGCTGTAGCTCTTAGTCTTTAGTATTCTTTATATGGGTTACACAGTGCCTTGATTTGTTGTAGAATTTTCTAATCGAAGATCTTAAGGTTGTAGCTGAGTGGCAGTCTTGTTTTCTAATTAGTATAGGGATGCAGAGAATGAGGCGATTTATCTAAGATTACTTAAGGAGTCGTTTGGATAATTGAATAATATCACTTGCCACTTCTGTCCTGGGTTGTTATTGTAGTATCTTAATGGGTCTGCTTCTCTCTTTTCTGTATCGGTAATAGTACTATGAGGGCAGAGAAACTATTTGTTTTGTCCACAGTTGTATCCTTTACAGCTAGGACAGTGTGGCACATAATATATGCTCTAATTAATATTTGTTGAATGATTAAGTCTCAGTTTAGGATATGATATAATATTTAAAGTTCTCTTCCTTCTGGCTCCAACGTGCTCCTCCCATGTCGTCATTTCTCTTCTGTGCAGAAATGGACACACAGGTGTCAAGAATACACAATGGGGAAAAGATAGCCTCTTCAATAAATGGTGTTGGGAAAACTGGATATTTTTCAATCCTCAATATATGACACTATTCAATACAGGCAGCTAAGGAGGATACATAAGAACATATATCCAAAGGAATTAAAATCAGGATCTCAAATAAATATCTGAATTCCTATGTTCATTGTAGGATTATTCCCAATAGCTAAGCCATGGAAGCAATGCAAATTTCATCCATGGATGAATGGAAAAAGGAAATGTCATATATACATACAATGGTATACTATTTAGCCTTAAAAAAAAGAGAAGGAAATACTACTATCTGTCACAACATGGATGAACCTGGAGGACATTATGCTAAATGAGATAAGCCAGACAGAGAAGAACAAAGAATACGCGATCCCACTTTTACTAGTATATGGAATCTAAAATAGTCAAACTCTTAGAGCAAAGAGTAGAATGGTGATTGCCAGGGGCTGGGAGGAGGAGGAAACGGGGGTATTGGCCAGAAGTAAGACTGCTGGATCATATGGTAGTTCTATCTTCAGTGTTTTGAGGAACCTCCATACTGTTTTCCATAGATTCTTAAATGTTTGGGAAATATTTTTAATCTTACAAAGTTAATTAAGTGCCTCTTGAATTCTTACATTCAATAAAGGGAAAACATTCTAACCTAGGAAAATTAAAGTTGTTTTCTGACTTTTTGTTTGAAATATACAAAACTGTGTATATTTAATGTATACAACTTGGAGAATGTACACTGTGAAACCATTACTACGGTCAATGCCATAAACACATCCATTACCTCTAAAAGTTTCCGCCTAGGCTGGGATCACCGCGCCCAGCCCTTTATTCACTTTTGGTGGGAGTGTAAATTGGTGTAGCTACCTGCTATGGAATCTATGTAAAAACGTAACAGCTGTGGTTTAAAAGTTTTATTGTCTTCCAATACAAGTAACATAATGTAAACTAGAGGATATTAAAAATTATGTATTTTTCACTTGAACAGCTTGTTCCCTACCCCTTTTTTGATTTCTGTTTATCCTTGATATTGAAAGAGAAATAATCTTGTTGATTTTACATCTCTATTTATTTAGATCTTTTTCTTTTTTTTTTTTTGAGATGGAGTCTCACTCTGTTGCCCAGGCTGGAGTGCAGTGGCACAATCTTGGCTCACTGCAACCTCCACCCCCCGGGTTCAAGTGATTCTTCTGCCTCAGCTTTCCCAGTAGCTGGGACTACAGGCGTCCGCCACCACGCCCGACTAATTTTTGTATTTTTAGTAGAGATGGGGTTTCACCATATTGGCCAGGCTGGTCTGGAACTCCTGACCTTGTGATCCGCCCGCCTCGGACTCCCAAAGTACTGGGATTTACAGGCTTGAGCCACTGCGCCCAGCCTATTTAGATATATATATATATATATTTTTTTTTTTTTGAGACGGCGTCTTGTTCTGTCGCCCAGGGCGGAGTGCAGTGGCACGATCTCCGCTCACTGCAACCCCCCCTCCCGGGTTCACGCCATTCTGCCTCAGCCTTCCGAGTAGCTGGGACTACAGATGCCCGCCACCATGCCCAGCTAATTTTTTTTTTTTTTTTTTTTTTTTGTATTTTTAGTAGAGACGGGGTTTCACCGTGTTAGCTAGTATGGCCTCCATCTCCTGACCTCGTGATCCGACTGCCTCAGCCTCCCAAAGTGCTGGGATTACAGGCGTGAGCCACCGTGCCCGGCCTAGATTCTTTTAATATTGACTCAGTCTCTGCTGGGAAATACCTTCTTAAAAGTGAAACATTTGCATTAGATTATAGCTTTTTTAACCTTAAGGCTATTTTGATGGTCATAGAGAGAAAAATATGTATGGTTAGACAGAGAGCAGTGGTTCTTATTGTATTACCATTAATGGTTTGTTCCTAAGATTCTTTTAAAATTAAAATTTTATTATAAACATTTGGGCTTTGAAGTCCCTTTTAAGATTAGGGTCCTTATTTATTGTCTCAGAGTTTGTGTTAATTGTTTTACTGGAAAAAATAAGTAGTCATTGACATTGAAAAAATTTCTACAGATTTGAAATGCTTGCTGTTAATAAGAAATAGCTACACCTTATTGAGTACTACTTTTTTTGTTTCAGGTTCTGTAGTCAGTACATTTCAAACATTTTCCATTTAATATTTTACATAACTTTGTGAGGTGTATTATATTATTGCTTTTTTATAGTTGAAGAAATTGAGGCTTATAAAGGTTAAATAACTTTACCAGAGTCACATGGCTAGTAAGTGGAAGGGCTTGAGTTTGAATCCAGATATGTCTGATTCCAATGCATGTGTTCTTATTCCTAATGGAACACTGCTCCTAATGCAGTAGTCAAAATTATTCTATTCCCTTGCTGCTTATCATACTAAAAACTTTTCAATACTTATTGTTTCCTCTAAGCCTTTTTCAATGGAAAGTCTCTAATTTTGCTTTATGCTTTTTTTGCTGCTTGTAAACGTAACCACAGTGTTGCTTCTATATTAGTGGTATAAGTATTTCAAGTAAGAGAAATATTTGAATATTTGAAGCTTTGATTGCTTTTTCACAAACATGTAAATCACACATGTAATGTTAAGAGTATAATTAATGCCTTCTATGTGCCAGTGAATATACTGAAGACTTGTAGGTTTTCTGAACGATATTCTCAGAATTGGCAAACTTGTAGCTTACGTCTTATAGTAAAGATGTTGTCTTAGGAAAATAATTTCAAAATACTTGCACTTTAGACCTCTCTTGGGGAACACATGAAGTAAGACTGTCTCCTAAGATTCTGCTTTGAGGTTTTATGAAGACACAATACATGCTGTAACTGGACAGAAGACATTTTAGTTTCATGACATTGCCAAATGTGTCTCATAAAATTCACTGTTCATGAATTTAATTAAAAGTTCTTAGGAGCTTAAAACTTAAAGTAGGTATTATAGACTCATGACTCAAAGGATCTTTCAGTTATGTGTGTGTGTGTATATATATGTATGTGTATACATATAAATATATATTTATATACACAAATATATATTTATATATTTAATATTATATAAATATTGCCACATATATAAATATATTTATATATAAATATATATATATTTGAGGGTGAGACAATTCTAAACTAAAGTGGAATAAAGCAATGCCTATCGTTATAAGTACCAAAGTGCAGTATTTTAAAGAAATGTTGAAATTGTTATAATATGAAGTTTCTTAGTGCCCCTAGCTTACAGCCACTAAAGTTAGTTTTATTTCTGACACCATATTGTAATGAATTTAGTATGATCTTTAGTTATTGGTTGCTATGATCTTTAGTTATTGGTTGCCCAATAACATGGGATTGGCCTGCCTGCTAACCTTGTGTTGGAGTCTGCTTAGTCCCTAGTTCAGCTAGGTCCAAGTTTTTGTCCCATGACCAAGAAGAATAAGGCTTGCAGACGCTGGAGAGTGAATAGAGTAGAATTTATTAAGCAAAAGGAAAGCTCTCAGCAAAGAGAGGGGACCTGAAAGCAGGTTGCCAGAAATGGGGCTAAGTTCTGGGTCTTTTATGTGGCGAGAGCAAGGAAGTCTTCTGTGGGTTTTGCCCCAGATGGGAAGGCTAAAGTTCCCTCTTAAGGATGTTGCATCTGTGCATGCCTGGGGTTGGCCAGAGTGACTCCATCTTGGTTATTACCCATGAGTGCCTAAGCGAAAGCCACAGGGGTGCTAAAACCACAATGCTGAGGACATTTAGTTGACTTATTGCGCCTGTGCCTAAGTTGGGATGGTCCCTTCTGAGCAACATCCTGGCATAAGAGGAAGTTCTTAACCATATTTCTTCTCGTTTGCTACAGGGACAGTGTAGGTACAGTCCTGTGGGTATTTTTCTACTCCCAAGACCCTCCCTTTCTATCCCTAAACTGCCTCCTCTGTCACTTGGAAATGGCAGTTTACTGTCGAACAATAGACCTCTCCTTATGCTTTTCTCTTCCAATCTTTGGGATTGACACTCTGAAGATTAAACATTTCATTGAGACGGCATGATGCAGTGGAAGGTACCCAGAATCACAATACAGTTCACAATTGCAAAGATATGGAATCAACCAGAGTGGATGATTAGATGAAGAAAATGTAGTATATATACATAATGGAATACTATTCAGCCATAAAAAGACTGACATAATGTCTTTTGCAGCAACATGGATCAAACTGGAGGCCATTATCTTATGTGAAATAAGCCAGACACAAAAAGACAAATACCACATATAAGTGGGAGTGAAATAATGTATACTCATGGATGTAGAGTGTGGAATGATAGTGAAGACTGGGAAGGGTGGGAGGGGGTTGGATGATGAGAAATTGCTTAATTGGTACAATGTATGTTATTCCAGTGATGAATACACGGAAAGTCCTGACTTCATCACTATGCAATATATTCATGTAACAAAATTACACTGTATCCCTTACATTTACATAAATAAAATGAAATGAAAAATGAAAGAAGATAGGAGTTTAAGTACCAGATGTGTTACAACTAGCTGTGCAATCCTGGACCAATCGGTTCTCATTTCTGAGCCTCAGTATCCTTATCTGTAGAAAGTGGCTAAAAGTTGCTACCTCATAAGGCTTAATATTATTATTACTAATAATGTTAATAGATGAATAGTAATATGTTTCTGATTACTAAACTTTATAGAGGTTTTTATAATTTATAAATACTTTCATATGTAATAATTTTATAGGGATATATATTTATCTATATTTCTGAAAGGACTTTGCAAATTCTGAAGCACTATGTGACTATTAGTTGATAGTTCCATAACCAGCTAAATCTGATTTAGTGACTGTTTTTATCCCTAGTTATTTGAACAGTCAATCAGAATTTTCTAAGCTCAGATAATGCACTTAACTCAATTTGTTTAGCTAAAATAAAAGTTTTGGAATATTTTTAAACTAGTGTTAAGATTTGTTTTAAAATTAGATTGTAATGACATCTGGCTTTTATATTATTCTTATTATTTAAAGATGTAGAAATGGTGACGCAGTAAAACTCATGAGTGGTTAGTAGTTGGGGGCTAGGGTCATTTTTAGGAGTTACAGTGATGTACTCTGTCCACTAAATTTAGTGATGAATCAATGTAGTTATTTTAAAATAAATATTTAGTACTTTATGTTTACAGAGGACCCTGCAATTACTAGTTAGCTTATACCAATATTTATTGCTGTATAAAGGGCTGGGCAAATGCCTATAATGGCCAACTTTGAGAAATTTACAGGCGCCTTTGAGAAAGCTTCTTCTTCTTTTTATTTTTTTTGGAAGACGGAGTCTTGCTCTGTCGCCCAGGCTGGAGTGCAATGGTGCAATCTTGGCTCACTGCAACTTCCACCTCCTGGGTTCAAGCGATTCTCCTGCCTAAGCCTCCCGAGTAGCTGGGATTACAGGCACCCACCACCATTCCCAGCTAATTTTTGTATTTTTAGGAGAGACGGGGTTTCACCATGTTGGCCAGGCTGGTTTCAAATTCCTGACCTCAAATGATCTGCCTGCCTTAGCCTCCCAAAGTGTTGGGATTACAGGTGTGAGCCATTGTGCCTGGCCTGAGAAAACTTCAACTCTGGGTTTAGTTGGTTTGCCTGTATATGGTCAGGAATCTGCAAAGCTTATTTGATTATTTGTGCCAGCATTTTCCCTGAGAAGTTATTCTGAAAAATACTCTCTCTCAAAATGATAAAAACCTTTTCTGTGCATTTGTTTCAGAATCTCACCACTTCTAGGACCTAGAACTTCTTTCTAAAGTGTAACCTAAATATTTCCCTTCAGAAGTTAAATAACTAACATTATTAGTGTAACCACCATTTAAGGCATTTAAAAAAATGAAATAGTCTGCTTTCAAGACTCTTCTTTCTATTATGGATATAAAACATATTTTTAAAAAGATCAACATTATAAGGTAGTAGATAGTAAGTACTAATCAGGTGTTTGTGGCAGATACTGTTAGTTGCCTACCCAAAACTTATTTCCATCTTCACCTTGTTAATAGAATCCTAATTGTGCTTTGGTAGCTGTGTGCCCAGCCTTGGTTCATGACAGTCGTGTTTCCCGATTTCCTAACTTCTACAACTGAGCATAGCCATGTGACCGAGTTCTGGACAGTGATACCTGTTTAGCTCTTCATTTTTTTTTCTTTCCAACTTTTATTTTAGGTCAGGGGGTACATGTGCAGGTTTGTTATGTGGGTAAATTGCATGTTGTGGGGGGTTGGTGTTCAGATTATTTCATTACCCAGGTAATAAGCATAGTATCCAGTAGGTAGTTTTTCAGTTCATACCCTCCTCCTACCAGCCACCCTCAAATAGGCCCCCATACCTATTGTTTCCTTTTTTGTATTCGTGAGGACTCAGTGTTAAGCTTCTGTTTACAAGTGAGGACATGTAGTATTTGGTTTTCTGTTCCTGAATTAATTAGCCTAGGATAATGGCCTCCAGCTCCATCCACGTTGTTGCAAAGGACATGATTTATTCTTTTTTAGTGGCTGCATGGTATTTCATGGTATATATGTACCACATTTTCTTTATCTTGTCCACCATTAGTGGGCATTTAGGTTGATTCCATGTCTTTGCTATTGTGAATAGTGCTGTGATGGACATATGCATGCTTGTGTCTTTATGGTAGAACTTTATATTCTTTTGGTTGTATACCTAGTAATAGGATTGCTAGGTTGAATGATAGAACTCTAAGTTCTTTGAAAAATTGCCAAACTACTTCCCACAATGGCTAAATTTATTAACATTCCTACCAACAGTGTATAAGTGTTCCCTTTTCTCTGCAGCCTCGCCAGCATCTATTATTTTTTGAGTGTTTAATAATAGCTATTCTGACTGGTATGAGATGGTATCTCATTATGGTTTTAGTATACATTTATCTAATGATTAAGGATGTTGACTTGTTTTTTTTTTTTTTTTTAAATGGAGTCTTGCTCTGTTGCCAGGCTGGAGTGCAGTGGTGCGATCTCAGCTCACTGCAATCTCCGCCAGGTTCAAGTGATTCTCCTGCCTCAGGCTCCCAAGTAGGTGGGATTACAGAAGCACGCCACCACACCCAGCTAATTTTTGTATTTTTTTCATATGCTTTTTGGCTGTGTGTTTATCTTCTTTTGAGAAGTGTTTGTTCGTGTCCTTTGCTCATTTTTAATGGATCTGTTTGTTTTTACTTGTTAATTTCTTCAAATTCTTTATAGATTCTGGATATTAGACCTCTGTTAGATACATAGTTTGCAAATATTTTCTCCCTTTCTTTAGGTTATCTGTTTATTCTGTTTATAGTTTCTTTTTTTGTAACAGATCTCTTTCGTTTAACTAGATCCTATTTGTCATTTGTTTTTTTCAATTGCTTTTGGAACCTTTGTCATGAAATCTTTGCCATCGCGTATGTCCAGAATAGTGTTTCCTAAGTTTTCTTCTAGGGTTTTTGTAGTTTTACATTTTCTATTTAAGTCTTTAGTCCATCTTCAGTTGGTTTCTGTATATGGTAAAAGGAAGGAATCCAATTTCAGTCTTCTGCATATGGCTAGCCAGTTATCCCAGCACTATTTATTTAATAGGGAATTCAGTAAATGCTGCTGGGATTGCTTGTTTTCATCAACTTTATCAAAGGTCAGATGGTTGTAGGTATGTGGCTTTATTTCTGGGTTTTCTAACCTGTTCTGTTGTGCTGTGTGTCTGCTTTGTACCAGTACCATGCTGTTTTGATTACTGTAGTCTTTTAATATACTTTGAAGTTGGGTAGTGTGATGCTTCTGACTGTGTTATAATATTTTTGCTTAGGGTTGCTTTGGCTTTTCAGGTTCTATATGAATTTTAGAATAGGGTTTTTTTTTTCTAATTCTGTGAAAAATGTTGGTAGTTCGATAGAAATAGCATTGAATCTGTAAATTGCTTTGGGCAGTATAGCCATTTTAACAATATTGATTCTTTCAATCCATGAGCATGGAATGTTTTTCCATTTGTTTGTGTCATCTCTGATTTCTTTCAGCAGTGTTTTGTAATTCTTGTTGTAGAGCTCTTTCACCTCCCTGGTTAGCTGTGTTCCTAGGTACTTTATTTTTTTGTGGCTATTGTGAATAGGATTGCATTCTTGATTTGGCTCTCAGCTTGACTCTTGTTGGTGTATAGACATGCTACTGATTTTTGTACATTGATTTTGTATTCTGAAACTTGGCTCAAGTCATTTATCAGATCTAGGAACATTTCGGCAGACATGATAAGGCTTTCTAGGTATAAAATCTATCATTTGCAAAGAGAGATTTCCTCTCTTCCTATTTGGATGCTATTTATTTCTTTATCTTGTCTAACTGCTCTGGCTAGAACTTCAGGTATAGGAATGGTAAGTGTGGTCATCCTTGTGTTGTTCCAGGTCTCAAGGGGAATGCTTCAGGCTTTTGATTATTGGGTAGGATGTTAGCTGTGGGTTTGTCATAGATGAGTCTTATTATTCTGAGGTATGTTTCTTCAGTGCCTAGTTTATTGAGGGTTTTTAACACAAAAGAATGTTGAATTTTATTGAAAGTCTTTTCTGCATCTATTGAGTTGATCATGTGGTTTTTGTTTTTAGTTTCGTTTATGTGATGAACACATTTATTGATTTGCATGTGTTGAGCCAACCTTGCATCTCAGGAATAAAGCCTGATTGATTAGGTAGATGATCTTTTTGATTTGCTGCTGGATTTGGTTTGCTTGTATTTTGTTGAGGATTTTTGCATCTATGTTTTCAGGGATATTGGCCTGAAGCTTTCTTTTTTCATTGTGTCTCTGCCAAGTATTGGTATCAGCATGATGTTGGCCTCATACAGTGAGTTAGGAGGGAGTCCTCCCTTCTGTATTTTTGGGAATAGTTTCAGTAGGATTGGTATCAGCTCATTTTTATACTCACTCAGGTGAGCTTTGGATTTGAATCAGTCTGATCCAGGGTTTTTTTCTAGTTGGTAGGCTTTTTATTACTGATTTAATTTCACAGTTTGTTATTTGTCTGTTTAGGGTTTCAATTTCTTCCTGGTTCAATCCTGGGTTGTTTTATATTTCCAGGAAATTATCCATTTCTTCTAGGTTTTTTAGTTTGTGTGCATACTGATATTTGTAATAATCTCTGAGGGTTTTGTGTATTTCTGTGGGATTGCTGGTAATGTCCCCTTTGTCTGTTGTGATTGTGTTTATTTGAATCTTTTTTTCTCTTCTCTTCTCTTCTCTTCTCTTCTCTTCTCTTCTCTTCTCTTCTCTTCTCTTCTCTTCTCTTCTTCTTTTTCAAAGTTTCGCTCTTGTTGCCCAGGCTGGAGTGCAATGACACCATCTCAGCTCACCGGGTTCAAGCGATTCTCCTACCTCAGCCTCCTGAGTAGCTGGGATTACAGGCATGCGCTATCATGCCCGGCTAATTTTGTATTTTTAGTAGAGACAGGTTTTCTTCATGTTGTTCAGGCTGGTCTTGAAGTCCTGACCTGAGGTGATCCGCCCGTCTTGGCCTCCCAAAGTTCTGGGATTACAGGCGTGAGCCACCATGCCCGGCCCTGGATCTTCTCTCTTTTACTTTATTAGTCTACCTAGTGGTCTATCAGTCTTACTCGTTTTTTTCAAAGGACCAACTTTTGGTTTTGTTGATTTTTTGTATGGTTTTTCGTAACTAAATTTCATTCAGTTCAGCTCTGATTTTGGTTATTTCTTGTCTTCTGCTAGCTTTGGAGTTGGTTTGCTCTTGTTTTTTTGGTTCCTCTAGGTGTAATGTTAGGTTGTTAATTTGAGATTTTTCTATGTTTTAGTTCTCTATTGCTATTTAATATTTATGGTTTGTGTGGGTGAGTAATTCAGATAAGGACTTGTTTCTGCTCCGTGATGTTTTAGGCTTCAGTTAGAAGACTCAAAGACCGAGGCTGGAGTCATATGAAAGCTTGTTCATGCCATTTTTTAGTTAATGCTTGTGCCTGCTGGGGGTCCAGCTGGAACATTCACATGTGGTTTTAATATTATCATTGGGTTTTTTTATGACCCTGCCTCCGCAGTTATTTAGCATCACCTCTGCTGTACTCTGTTAGACAAGACTGTAAAAAATCTCCTCCTAGACTTACAGGGAGAGAATATGTCCCCTTCCGTCATTTGGAGGTGCATCTATCATGTTGTAAACAGAAACGATTAAACAGAATAAATATATTGAGGTGGCCATCTTTAGAAAATATAGCTTACTGCAGCATTTAAGGGAAGGTTTATTGTTGGGGGGCTGTGGGGCTGTTGGACAGTGAGGTTTTAGGCATGATCCTTTGTTGCTTTTTCCTTCTTCATGCCTGAAAGGAGTAGCAACCATCTTGTGCCCATAAGGTGATAAACCAACCTGCTAAGGATTTTGACATCATTGGAAGTCAGTCCTGGACAATCTGTTTCCAGGCTTCTTTTTTTCTTATGTGGGAAGAAATACCTATTCGTTTAAATTACTATATTAAGGATTTTGTTTTTTTACAACCAATCATAATTCCCAAATGTCATGGTTGTCAACTTTGAGCATACGTAGGAATCACCTGTAGGACTTGTTAAAATACAGATTGCTTGGCCCCATCTTAGAGTTTCTGATTCACTAGGTCTGGCACAGGGCTCAAGAAGTTGGATTTGTAACAAGCTCTATGGTGTTGTTGATTCTATGGTCTTGGGACCGAGGTATGGGCTTTGAGACTTCAGAGAATGGTGGGTGGCTAGGGCTGACCTTAACGGAAAGATGGAACTTGGGATAAATAGATGAGATTTAGACAGGATTAGGGAAGCAGTTCCAAGTATTACAAATGATATCAACAAATAACATGAAAGCAGAAAAAGTATACTTTTTTTTTTTTGTTTTTTAGGATTTCTGTGAGTAAATTAGCTTACTTGGAGCGGGAGTTTTTTTTAATTTTTTTAAACTGAGGATGTGAGATTAGGTTAAAGGGAAAATAAGGACTGGATTAAGGTCCTTGGAAGCCAGAGAGACATTTTTAAAAAAATTTTGTAGCTAGTTAGGAACTGTTAGAAGTTTCGACAGAGAGTAATGTGGCCAGAGCAGTATGTTAGGAGGATACCTATGTTTGGTGGTGGTATGTTTGGTGGTGGTAGTGGAATGCATTTAGTTATTAAACAAATTTTAACAAATGGTTCTTGAGCATTTGTGATGTCTTGGACTCAGTTCTATGAACTGGGAATACAAAGGTGAATAAGACATGGATCCTGCCATCAAAGAGCATGGTCTAGTGCAGAAATTCTCAGAGTGTGGGTAAAGGACCCCTGGAGGTCCCTGAGACCTTTTCAAGGAGAAAAGGTTAAAAGTATTTTCGTAATAATACTTTTAATAATTCTAAGAATTCTGAGACACTGTTTACTTTTTGTCGTTCTCTTTCATTAGTGTACAAGATTTTCAGAGGCTTTGTAACATAGGATGTCATCATTGCTCATGTAGCTAATGGAATACATGCTTGTGTATTAAAACTTTTGTTTTAATTTCTTAATTATAACTTGGTAAATACTGATAGACATAACCCCCTAAACAAAAGCTCTTTGGAATCTTCAGTAATTTTTTTAAGAGGTAGAGTCGTGAAGCCAAAAAGTTTGAAAATTGCTGTTCCAGAGAATAGGTTGGAGGAGAAAACACATGAAAAACAAAAGACTAACAATAATCTAGATGTAAGGTAATAAGAGCTTAAACTAAAGTTATAACAAATGAAAAGGGGAGGAAGAGACATTTGGTAGACACTGAAGAGTGGAAAAATGGGTAATACCTAGTGTAAATTATGATGTGGGAAAATGGATACTGCTAGTGAACATGTAAATTAGTACCAGCCTTTTGGAGGAACAATTTGACAAAACTTATTAGAGACTCTAAAAATTAATCTTTCCTGTGACTTATTCTGTACTTACTATAAGGAAATAAATAAGAATATATCTTTGCGGTTTTGTTTGTAGTATCAGTAAAAATTTATAAGAAGCCTAAATATTTATCAGAGGAGTTTGATTAAATAAATTATTACATCCATTCAATAAAATGCTGTGTAGTCACTAAAAATAATGATGTCGGTGAATATTTAGTGTAAAAAAATACATACTTTTTTGTTGTTTTGTTTTGGAATTTTTGAGAGAGGGTCTCACTCTGGTGCACAGGCTGGCATAGCGTAGCACGAACATGGCTCGCTGCAGCCTTGACCTCCTGGGCTTAAGCCAGGCACTACAGGCACATGCCACCATGCCTGGCTAACTTTTTAAAATAAGTTTTGTTTTCAAGATGCAGTCTCACCATATTGCCCAGGCTGGTCTTGAACTCTTGGACTCAAGCCATCCTCCCATCTTGGCCTTCCAAAGTGTTGCGATTACAGGCATAAGCCATCACACCCGGCCAAAAAATACTTTTTATAAATACCTCAGTTGCATAGTGTTTTCTCCATTATCAACTTGACAGGGTTTGGTTTAAGGTTTATGGTTATAAGTACTTATTTCTGTAAAATTTAAGATCTATCAATATGTCTAATTTTTTGGAAATTTTTTTCTTAAACATTTTAACCTTTGGCCCGTTTCAAATTGTATGTAGGCCAAGGCATACACAGTGGACATTGTGCAGCTGCGTTTAGGAATATAGCCAACATTAAGAGGTCCCTTGCAATAATGCTGTTTCAGAAAGGATATTTACTGTTCTTTTGAACATAGTTTTCTTGTTTCTGCTTTAATTTATAAATATTTAAATAAAAATAATGTTTCACTGAAGAAATTGTAAAAATGAACTATATGTTAAAAATAATCTAGGAAACTAAATTACTGCTCTTCCGCTTTGCAGTTTGATATTGCTTATTTTTCAACTCCTAAAGTCAGTGTTGATGCCTTTTAACTTTTTTTTTTAAAATTTTACTGGATTTGTATTGTACCATATTTGTGCAGTGACTTTGATTAGGTACCAATTGAATTCAGGTTGAAAAGCATAAACTTACATCTAGAGATAACCTAGTATAATTTATATTGTGCATCGTTTTGATTTTGAAATAATAATTCTTCCTTTACAACGTTAGTGCTGAATAAAAGATAGAATCCTTATGAAATAGTGACCCCAATGTCATTTTTTTTTTTTTTTTTTGAGTCAGAGTCTTGCTCTGTTGCCCAGACTGTAGTGCAGTGGCGCAATCTTGGCTCACTGCAACCTTCGCCTCCTAGGTGCAAGCATTTCTCTTGCCTCAGCCTCCTGAGTAGCTGGGACCACAGACATGCTCCACCACACCAGGCTAATTTTTGTATATATATTTTTAGTAAAGATGGGGTGTCACCATGTTGGCCAGGCTGTTCTCAAACTCCTGGCCTCAAGTGATCCACCCACCTGTGCCTCCCAAAGCTCTGGGATTACAGACGTGAGCCACCGTGCCCAGCGCCAGTCTCATTTTGGACACAGCAGAGACAGATGGAAAACTGTTAGCCCTTGGTGATGTTATTGAACAGTGTTATCCGTGGGTTTCCAGATGTATTAATATATGTATTTTCTTATTAAGTCCCTTGCATTGAAATGGTGGTGCATGGACTGGCAGCATGAAATAAGGAATTTTAGACTGTACCCTAGTTCAATTGAATCAAAATCCATTTTAATAGGATTCCCAGATAAGTCATATGCACACAAAAGCTGGAGAAGTATTATTTTAAGCCACTTTGAGTTGGATTTTTATTTACTTGCAACTGGATTCATCCTGATGTGACATTCTAGAGTTGTTGTTTGTTTTCTTGTTTGTTTGTTTTTCCTGAAGAGGTACAACCTTCTCCAGGCATGCTCTTGTGAATATTAGAGGGAAACCATTTCTGATTATAATAGAAACAGCATTTGTTGAGTCATGATACAGTTTAAATAGTTCTCATTATACTTTGATATAATTTTTTTCATTTTTTTAAATGGTTATTTTTAGATGAAACCTAAAACTGTACTCTTTACTACTTGTGGTAAAAAAGACCCTACTGTTATTTTTGGCAAGTCAGGAGATGTAACCTTAGCTGTGAAGGTTAAAAGCCAGCTTTGAGAGTTGCATTTTACCTCCCTTAGAATTACTCCTTCCCATTCTTTCCTCAGCTCTGTTCCTATTTCAACTAGATAGTTTTGTAGTATACCTGTATTCCAGAACCATTACTGTCTGGGGAGCGACTCTTATAAACTGCTGCCTTTTAGACCAGATGTGTGTTTCAGTTACGTGAATAGAGAAAAGAGTGTCATCCCCCTGCTATATCTGTAAATGTGATAGCATGAAAAAATTAAATCCACCAGCAATCTAGGAATTTTGAGAAAATTTATTTTTTCTACTCTTTATACAAAGCCAGATGCCACATTCCATAAAAGCAAAACATATTTTAAAATTGTACTTCTTGTTTGTCCATTTATTTAGAGGGCTTAATGAGTCTGCAGTCAGATATTTTGGATGATTCCATTCACAAATAGATTATCATTCTGTAATTAACTGAGAATGATATCTCTGTGGTGTACTTTATAGTGAGAATTACCAAAGGTCTGTATTCACTCAGAAAGGTCTTAGCTTTAAAAGCAGTCCTTTTAAAGGAAATGTAACTATGCTGATTGATTTTGTTATTGTTATCCTTTGAGTGTTTACTGTATGCTAGGCATTATGCTAGGTAATATGAAAATATGTCTCTAATCCCTGTTTTAGACATGATAACATTGAGGCTAGAGAGATTATGTAACATGCAGAAAATTGTATAGTTATAAGAACCCATGGCTGGTGCTCCCAAAGCTCATTCATCCCCTTGAGGAGTTCAGATTCTACTGACTGGGAGAGAAAGAGCTCACTGTAATAGAATGCAAAATGTAAAATTTTAAATGAAGTAAATTGTAAAAGTAGATATACAAACAATTTAGTGAGAACACAGAGGAAGAAGGGATTAATTGTGATTAGGAGGATCGGGAAAAAATAATTTATCTTCCCTCCTACTTCTCTAGGGTTTTTTTTTTGAGATGGAGTCTCGCTCTGTTGCCCAGGCTAGAGTGCAGTGGCGTGATCTCGGCTCACTGCAACCTCTGCCTCCCAGGTTCAAGTGATTCTCTTGCCTCAGACTCCCAAATAGCTGGGACTACAGGTGCCTGCCACCACGCCTGGCTAATTTTTGGATTTTTAGTAGAGACTGGGTTGCACCATATTGGCCAGGCTGGTCTCGAACTCCTGACCTTGTAATCTGCCCAACTCGGCCTCCCAAAGTGCTGGGATTACAGATGTGAGTCACCACACCCAGCCTTATTTCTCTAGGTTTTTAAGCTCCTCCTGACTTCTTAATCTTTTAATGGTATCATAAGTTTTTCAGTAATCAAGATTTAAATCTTTGACTGTTTAACTGTCTTCGTATTCTTACATTTCATCACTCTGTAATGCCTTTTAGTTCTTACCGAATACGGTTTCTTGTTAGTTATCCCCTGCTGTCTATTTTCACTGCTGTCGCCCTAGTTTTACCTATCACTGTATCATCTAGGCCAGTGATTATCAACCTTTGGTGGACCTAAGAATCATCTAATGGTGCTTTGTCAAGGTATAAAGAGATGTTGACTTATTAGTTTAAGGTTATAGGTGATTCATCAAAGTTGAGAAATACTTATCTAGGGCAGTGATCTTCAAAATGTGATCTTGGGACTGCTGGGTGTCTCTGGGACTCTATCAGGGATCTGCAAAGTTAAAACTATTTTCGTGGTTAAACTAAGATGTCATTTACCTTTTTCATTGTGTTGAGATTTGCAGTGATGGTGAAGAAAATAGTGATGGATAAAACTTGTAGTGCCTTAGTTCAAGTTAAGACAGTGGTTCCAAATCAAATTAGTAATCAATGCATTCTTCACTGCCACATACCATTTTTTTTTTGCTTAATAATGTCTTAAATGAATCACTTAAAATTATTATTATTAAAATTTTTTTATTTTAAATTTTTGTGGGTACGTAGGTATGTATATTTGTGGGGCATATGGGATATTTTGATACAGGCATACAGTGTGTAATAATCACATTAAGGTAAGTGAGGTGTCTGTCACCTCAGGCATTTATCCTTTGTGTTACAAACAATCCAGTTATACTCTCTTAGTTATTTTTAAAGTACAATTAAATTATTATTGACTGTAGTCACCTGTTATGCTCTATCACTGTTTCTATTTTTTTTTTTTTTTTTGAGACGGAGTCTCGCTCTGTCGCCCAGGCTGGAGTGCAGTGGCCGGATCTCAGCTCACTGCAAGCTCCGCCTCCCGGGTTCGGGCCATTCTCCTGTCTCAGCCTCCTGAGTAGCTGGGACTATAGGCGCCCGCCACCTCGCCCGGCTAGTTTTTTTTTTTTTGTATTTTTTAGTAGAGACGGGGTTTCACCGTGTTAGCCAGGATGGTCTCGATCTCCTGACCTAGTGATCCGCCCGTCTCGGCCTCCCAAAGTGCTGGGATTACAGGCTTGAGCCACCGCGCCCGGCCTGTTTCTATTTTTTTGCACCCATAAACTATCCCCACTTCTCGGCCCCACTCTTCACTACTCTTCCCAACCTCTGGTAACCATCATTCTACTCTCTATCTCCATGAGTTCAATTCTTTTTTTTTTTTTTTTTTGAGATGGGGTCTCGCTCTTTCACCTAGGCTGGAGGGCAGTGGCACAATCTCGGCTCACTGCAACCTCCGCCTCACACATTCAAGCGATTCTCTTGCCTCAGCCTCCAGAGTAGCTGGGATTATAGGTACGTACCACCACACTTGGCTAATTTTTGTATTTTCAGTAAAGATGAGGTTTTACCATATTAGCCAGGCTAGTCTTGAACTCCTGACCTCAAGTGATCCACCCACCTTGCCCTCCCAAAGTGTTAGGATTATAGGCGTGAGCCATTGTGCCCGGCCAAGTGTTTTGATTTTTAGCTCCTATAAATAAGTGAGAACATGTGAAGTTTGTCTTTCTGTATCTGACTTATTTTACACAACACAGTGACCTTCAGTTCCATCCATGTTTTTGCAAATGACAAGTTCTCATTGTTTTCTTATGGATGAGTAGCATTGCACTGAGTATATGTACCACATTTCTTTATCCATTCATCTGTTGATGGATACTTAGGTTGTTTCTTTTCTCTTGTTGCTTTTAAGATCTTTTTGCACTTTTTTGCCATGCATAAATTTTTATGTTGTAAAATATATTTATATTTTCTTTTATTATGTCTAGATTTTGAGTCATAGTTGAAGAGGCTTTCATTGCACTGAGGTTAGAGAGGAAGGCACTCATGTTTTCTGCAATTATGCATATACAGTTGATCCTCATTTCTTGTAGACTTGGTGTTTTTACATTTGCCTCTTTGTCAGAGTTTTTTCTTTTGTAACACCCAAATTAATGATCTTGTTGCTTTCATGGGTCATTTGTAGACATGTGCAGTGCAGTAAAAAATGGATTCACTAATGTGCATGTTCCCATCTGAGGCTGAATAAAGTGATATCTACCTTCTTGTTTCACCTGTCATATTGTAAACAAGTGTTCTTTTTATCGGGGATGCCACCCCTCCCAAAGCACATGGTCTGAGAGTGTGGAAGAATAGTTTTCCAAAAGAAATAGGGTATATCAGATACTACATGTTCTCACTTCTAAGTGAGAGCTAAACATTGGGTATTCATGGACATAAAGATGGGAACAGTAGACACTGGGGACCACTACAGGGGGAAGTTAGAGGGTGGGCAAGGGTTGAAAAACTAACTACTGGGTACCATGCTCACTGTCTGCATGATGGGATTATTCATATTCTAAACCTCAGCATCACGCAATATACCCTTGTCACAAACCTGTGCGTATACACCCCCGAATCTAAAACAAAAGTTGAAATTATGGTTTATAAAAGAAATGGGGTATGTTTATCAGAAGAGAAGGGGGATTAGGTGTCAGTCAGAAACAACTGTTTATTGTAATACCTGAGTAAGCTTTTATTGGATAGATTTGAATTGGTGAATGAATAAATTGGGTCTTGGAGAAGGGAAAGGGCTTGAATGAGTGCTTTCAGAATAGGCCTTTTCTTTTCTCAGAAGTACCAGCAATAACTTCCCATTTTTTCAGAACTGATTCCTCTAGCTTTATTGGCTTTTATCATCTTTGCTGGAGGGAAATGACGTTGGGTTAAGTATTGAGTGTGAAGGAAGATAGTATGAGGATCTTGTTTGCCTGCAGCTTTAGTCCTGCCTGCTAGACCTACTGCCCTTTAAAGACACTTGAAGGGCCTTGCCCCAGCTTTCCTTTTGAGTTTTAGGGGGCAAAAGTGTGTCATTCTTTATAAGAGTTGGATTTATAAGATTGTATATCAAATTACATACACAAGAGTTTAATTTTCTTTGTTAGTATTGTCTAAAGTTACAACATGTAAATAGTCTCTGTCCTTACTCTCTAAGCCTGCCAGTACAAAAAAATTAATCTTTCCTATTAGAGCCTGAAGCTTTTTTCCTCCCTAGCTCTTATTTAGGGAGAATATATAATTTAAATGTTTGAATAGGAATAGAGGAAGTAGCCAAACACTTTTCAATAGTCCAGTTAAAATACACAATAACACATGTTTGAAGTAAATCTTTGGAAGAAAGATTGGAAGATCCTGGATAAGATAATATATCATGTGCCACAAAAGCATGCCCTGCTAAGTAAAAGTGGGAGGAAGCAGTACATATTCTATTAGAGGGTCAGAGATCTTTAAATAGAAGTTTCTCTGGCAATCTGATTCCCATATAGATAGCTGAAGGCTCAAAGAAATTTCCAAGCTTGCTAGAAATTTCCATCTGCTGGCTTTTGTGTTGAGTTAAATGCCGTCATATTTTACTGCTTCATACATTTACATTAACACTTTCCCTTTAAATTTACACAAAGGATTTTGTTTTGTCTTGTTTTGTTTTTGTCTTTTTTTGAGTCTGGTCTCACCTTGTCTCCCAGGTTGCAGTGTAGTGGAGCTCACAGTTCACTTCAGCCTCCTGAGTACCTGGGACCAAAGGTGCATGCCACCACTCCTGGCTAATTTTTGTATTATTTGTAGAGATGGGGTTTCGCCATGTTGCCCAGGCTGGTCTCGAACTCCTGGTCTCAAGTGATCCTCCTTCCCTTGGCCTTCCACAGTGCTGGAATTGCAGACGTGAGCCACAGTGCCTGGCAGTAATATATTTTTTTATTAGAAACATAAGAACCCACCTCAAAGCTTGGGCTTGGAAGTCTATGGAGGCTTTATTCATTTTAGCCACAAACATGGGTAAGAGGCAGTCTAAGTTAAATGTGTGCACTTTGGTACCAGGCCAACCTGAGTTCTATTTTTATTTTTTTATTTTTTATTTTTATTTATTATTTTTTTTGAGACGGAGTCTCACTCTGTCACCCAGGCTGGAGTGCTGTGGCCGGATCTCAGCTCACTGCAAGCTCCGCCTCCCGGGTTCACGCCATTCTCCTGCCTCAGCCTCCCGAGTAGCTGGGACTACAGGCGCCCGCCACCTTGCCCGGCTAGTTTTTTGTATTTTTTAGTAGAGACGGGGTTTCACCGTGTTAGCCAGGATGGTCTCGATCTCCTGACCTCGTGATCCGCCCGTCTCGGCCTCCCAAAGTGCTGGGATTACAGGCTTGAGCCACCGCGCCCGGCCAACCTGAGTTCTAACCAAATTTTTCATGTTTTAGATGTGTGACAAGTTAATCTTTCTAGGCCTTACTTCCCTCATGTATAAAGGTGTTATTATTAATTAATTCAACAAATATTATTAGTTACTCTTCTATGTGTTGGGGTATTCTAGTGAATAAAATAATGACAGTCTTTCCCTTTATACAGTTTCCATTTTAATGATAGAGGAGGGGGGGTGGGGGAGGCAATATAAAGGAATTGTATGTTAAAAATAATAATTGCTGTAAGCAGAGAAAAGTAGAGCAGGGTAAGGAGATACTGAATATGGAAGAAAGGAGGTGCAGAATTAGGATAGTCAGGGTTGGCATCATTGAGCCAGTGACATTTGAGCAAAAACTTGAATGAGGTTTTAAAAGGCTTGCTCTGGTATTGCTGAGTTGAGAATAGACTGTAGGGCATTAAGGATAAAAGAAGGGAGAATCATTAGGAGGTTTTCCTAGTAACCTAGGCAACAGATTTTGTTAGGCTGTTCTTGTGTTGCTATAAAGGAATACCTGAGACTGGGTAATTTATAAAGAAAAGGGATTTCATTGGCTCATGATTCTGCAGGCTGTACAGGAAGCATGGCACCAGCATCTACTCAACTTCCACGGAGGCCTCAGGGGATCTTTTACTTATGGTAGATGGCAATGAGGGAGCAGGCCCATCACATGACAAAAGCAAGAGCAAGAGAGAGACTAGAGGGTGAGGTGCCCAACACTTTTAAACCACCAGATCTCTTGAGAACTCACTAGCGTGAAGACAGCAGCAAGCCATGAGGGATCTGCCCCTGTGACCCAAACACCTTCCACTAGGCCCCATTTTCCATGGTGGGGATTAACATTCAACATGAGATTTGGGTGGGAGAATATTCAAACCATATCACAGATGAGATAACTTAACGAGTATTATCAGTGAAGATGGTGAGGAATGATTGAATTTTGTATATATTTTTGAGATTGAGACAACAGGATTTCCTGATGATTTGAGTGTGTTATGTGAAACAAAAAGGAGCCTATGTTTTTGGCTCAGGAACTGAATGGATGGAACTGTTATCAGCTGACAAGAGGAACACTGTGGACAGAGCAGATTTTAGGGGGAAGATCAGGAGTTCATTCCTATATATATATATTGAGTTTGAGATGTCTGTTTGGCATTCTTGCAGGGATAATGACATCTACCAATAGGTTGGTTGTGATGATTAAATATGGTGAATGTAAATCACTGAGCACAGAATCTGATGTAATTATCTCTGTGAGATCAGATAATGTATTGCTATATGAAACAAGAATAAGAGATTGCAAAAGGGAAAAAGAGCTCACAGAATGTGATAGAAGAAAATTTTAAAATGATGAGTGGGAAGATAAGATTGAAGAAATCTCCCAGAATATAAAAGCCAAAGAAATGTAAAAATATTACAGAAATATTAAAAATAATGGAGAATCTACTCAGGAGGCCCATCTCCTTTCTACAAAGACTATCAGAGAGAGAGAGAGAGAGAGATCAAAGAAAACAGAAGGGGAATTTTTTTTTTTTTTTTTTTTTGAGATGGAGTCTCACTCTGTTGCCCAGGCTGGAGTCCTGTGGCATGATCCCGGCTCACTGCAACCTCCGCCTCCCTGGTTCAAGCAATTCTTCTGCCTCAGCCTCCCGAGTAGCTGGGATTATGGGCGTGCACCACCACACCTGGCTAATTTTTGTATTTTTAATAGAGATGGGGTTTCACCATGTTGGCCAGGCTGGTCTCGAACTCCAGACCTCAGGTGATTCGTCTGCCTCGACCTCCCAAAATGCTGGGATTACAGGCGTGAGCCACTGTGCCCAGCCAAGGGAAATAATTATCAGTGAAATAATGCAAGAAAAATTTCCAGAATTGAAGGACATCTGTTTCTAAATTGAAAGTGCTCAGCACCATTAATGAGGGGGAAAAAGACGTATTACCAGACATTTCAGAGTGCAAGAGAGTAAAAACAAGTCACAAGGAAAGGAACAGGGATTAGTGGAGTGTCAGACTTAACTCAAAAGTAACAATGAAAGCTAGTAGACAAGGAAGCAATACTTTCAAAGTGCTGAGGGAAAATTATGACAAACATAGATTTCTAATTCCAACCAAATAGTCAATCAATTATGAGAATAGCCTAAAGATTTTTTTTTAGCATGCAAGGTGCCAAAAAATTTATCTCCTACACATCTCCCCACAGGAAGCTATTGAAGTGTATGAAAGAAGGCATGAAATCTAGGAAAATGGGGAATGTAACACTGGAGAGAGAGTGGAAATTTGCAAGATGATGGTGAACAAAAGTCCAGGATGACAGCTGAGTAGCAAGCCTAGGGATGACTAGTACAGATTGGAGCAAGAAGGTGGAAACTCCAGGGAAGATGTCTGTACAAACCGAATTAAACTGATGTATGTGTTTGATTATTCTGAAAGAGTTTCATAGTTTGTTCAGAGAGTTAGGAATAAACTGTCCCTAACTTAAGGGAGCTTACACTGTAATAAGGGGTACATGCAAGTAGGCAGGCAATTATAGTATTCTGTGAAGTTTTGTAAAGTTTAGTACTGTAGGAAACCAGAATATGCCTCCCCAAAATATGAAGGATTCTCGAGCTGAAAACAGTTAAGATGCAGTAGAGCTCTCTGCCTAAAAGCAGGACACAGATTTACAGATTTACAGAGAAAAAAGTCTTGCTGTCCTCCCTCCTCCCTTTCTCCCCTAAAGACAGGATGTAAATTCTTTACGGGAAAAAAACCCTTTATCATCTCAGAGACGGCGCCAGAGGAATCTGCAAGCCGACTTTACTCCATTAGTGCCTTCCATATATTTACCTTTCCACGGTTTCCCACCTCTGGAAGTCTGGGACTGCTTTCCTTTGCCTTGTCACTTCTCTAAAATTTATTGTTCTTTGTTGGATATACTATATAAGCCAGACTCATAAACTACTGCCTTGCGTTACTTTTCACTGAGGGCTTTTCCTGTGTGATATGCACTGCACACGTTAATAAACCTATCTGTTTTTCTCTTGTTAATCTGCCTTCTGTTATAAAAGTCTGTGCTAAGGACATACTTAGGAGGGTTGAGGAAAAAATGCTTTTTCTCCCCTTCGGTTCTCTGCTACTAGATCACCCATAGTTGGAATGGAGGCTCAGAAACCTAGTATTTAGCTCCTTTGAGCATCTGTAATTGAACTGGCAAACCAAGAGCTTGGGGCTGTTGGGTTAGCTGAAGAGTAGTTTCTGCCTTATTCTAGGAAAGAAAGCTTTTTTTTTTCTTTTTCTTTTTCTCCAGGGAATGAGTAGGGGGAGCCATTTATTTTGGTTTAAGAATTTAAAGTTCATTTATATTTATAAGCATTTATCAGTTTTTATTTTAGTATTTATGGTGCTATCATGTTTATAAGAATATTTTGTTTTTAAAATGACTAGAGCAGTACAAAGGAAAAAACTTTAGTTGTTAATTTTAGATATGAAAAGCAACTGAATTTCTTATGTAATAATTATTTTACCCCCCCAAGATATGTTTTCTATACTCCATTGACTTATGCCAATAAAGTAATGTTCTTCCAATTTAAAAATTGAATTTTTTCTTGTGGATTTTTTTTTCAACTCTAACATTATTTTGTTGTTGGAGATTGATTAAAAAATACAAATTTTACTGTTTAAAGAATGTTGCCGAATTAGTTATAAATCTATTTCATATTTGCATTTTTCTTTTATATGCTCATATAAAATGTAGCAGTTTGTATCACATCAATATTTCTCTCCTATAAATATGGTTTATGGTTATGTCTAATCTCATTTCTCATTTGGCCAGTTAATATATGCACAGATAAATGGCCCATAAAGAAAACCTTCAAGAGGAGAATAATCTAAATGCATATTATTATTTTAAAGTTCTAATACTGTGTATGATTTTATGAAGATAAGTTTCTATAATATGTGGTCACCCAGGGGTCTGAGAACATTAGTTAATCCAGTCAACAAACATTAATGGCACATGTGCTGTATGACAGGCTCTGTGCTTGGTCTTAGGAATATAGGACAAGTTAGGGCATCATTCCTATCCTCCAATAATGCTTAGTCCCCAGAAAAAAAATTGACATAAACAAGTAGAGGTGGTAATACAGAAGATTAAAGGTGCTATAGATGATATTTACCAATGAATAAAGAGAGAAGGTCATCTTAAGAAAAGAATGTAGTAAGAAGAAAGAAATGGAGATATAGAACATTTGAGGAAATGGCAGACATTTATTTGTATTTGGTTGTAGCATAGAGTAATGGGGAAGACCAGGGAAACATTGAGAACCATCTCATAGAGCAGGCATGCTACATGCTGGAGTTTAGTCAGTTTCTTCTGGAACAGTATTTCTCAAATATGTGTGATCATATGAATCACTGAGAAAGTTTGTAAACAAACAAACAAAACCAAAAAACCCCAACAGATTCCTGAATTTCACCCCAGACCTGGGAAATCAGAGTCCTTAGAGGAGGGCTAGGAATCTGTATTTTGTTATGTTATGTCATGTCAGACAGGGTCTCTCTGTTGTCCAGGCTGGAGTTCAGTGGTACGGTCATAGCTCACTGCAGCCCTGAACTCCTGGGCTCAAGCGATCCTCCTGCCTCAGCCTCCAGAGTAGCTGAGATTACAGGCATGAGCCACTATGCCTGGTGGAATCTATATTTTTAACAAGAGCTCTGGTAATTATTATTGTAACCAATGTATTGAACAAGTACAACCTATTAGGGTATAAGCAAGTATTTTTCCCTCAAACGTTGTAGTTGATGTGAGACTTTCCTTTGGCATCTATTAATGAAAGCAAGGATATAACCCACAACTTTCCTATGTGCATGTGCATATGTGTGTGTGCACATCATACACACACATACACATATATTTTGTTACTAAACAGTCTAGGCCAGGATAAAATTTAGGGAATTACAGCAGGTCCTCAAATAATGTTGTTTTGTTATAACGTTGATGACCAAAAAAAAAAAAAAAAAAACAACTGAAAAACAAAAACAAAAAATCCCAGTTCCCAACTGGTGCCACTCTCTCTGTGGAATTTGCACATTCTCCCCATGTCTGCATGTGTTTTCTCCTGGTACTTCAGTTTCCTCCCCTGTCCCAAAGATGTGTGCACTGGGTGAATTAGCGTGTCTGCATGGTCCCCGTTTGAGTGTTTATTTGTGTGTGTGTGTGTTAGTGTGCTCTGCGATGGGATGGCATCCCCTCCCTGCTCAGTTCCTGCTGTGTGCTCTGACTACCAGGATAGGCTTTGCTTTCAGAAATCTGCTTCCCTCATAAAACTGAATGCCTTTAACAGCACCTAAGTCAGCTCTTGAATGCTTTGTTGCTTAGAAATTTTTTACACCAGATACCCTAAATCATCTCTCTCAAGTTCAAAGCTCCAAAAATCTCTAGGGCAGGGGCAAAATGCTGCCAGTCTGTTTGCTAAAACATAGCAAGAGTCACCTTTACTCCAGTTAACAAGTTCCTCATCTTTATCTGAGACCACCTCAGCCTGGACCTTATTGTTCATGTCACTGTCAGCATTTTTGTCAAAGCCATTCAATACATCCCCTTTTCTCTTTTAAAGTAGACAGATCATGCCAGTGTTGAAGGGATATGTTTCCTTTTTTTTTTTCTTTCTCTTTTTTTTTTTTTTTTTTTTTTTTTTGAGACTGAGTCTTGCTCTGTTGCCACACTGAAGTGCAGTGGTATGATCTAGGCTCACTGCAACCTCCGCCTCCTGGGTTCAAGCAATTCTCCTGCCTCAGCCTCCCAAGTAGCTGGGACAACAGGTGTGTGCCACCACACCCAGCTAATTTTTGTGTTTTTAGTAGGGATGGGGTTTCACCATGTTGGCCAGGCTGGTCTCGAACTCCCAACTTTGTGATCTGCCCACATCGGCCTCCCAAAGTGCTGGAATTACAGACGTGAGCCACGATGCCTGGCTGAGATACGTTTTCTTAACACTGGGCAAAGAATGTCAGTTTATATAGCTCACTGGACAATTTACAGATCCTGAGGTCAGGGATAATAGTAAGTACGGATTGTGAAAACCTTCAGTAACTCATAGATTTTAGCCAATGACATGTTACAAAGTATTTTATACTGTTATGAAGTATTTTATATTATTTACAGTAAATAATACTGTAATATTATTTCCTATGAGTCATCCCATTCCTGTTATTTAAGCAGTGCTCAAGATCACTATGGTTCATATCCATGAATGTATTTCAGGGTAGAATAATTCTTGAATCTTATTTATAAAATATACTATTGACTTTAAATGAAAACTGCTCATTTAAATAAGACACCTTATGTACCTTGGACATGAATATTTATTTTTTTCTCTTTGTCATATTTTATATATTTATGGGGTTCATGCGAGAGTTTGCTGCATGCATAGAATGTGTAATGATCAAGTCTCCATCATCATGAGTGCTTATCATTTTTATGTGGTATCATTTCAAGTCCTCTCTTCTAGTTACTCTGATATACACATAATATTGTTACTAAGCATAGTCACTCTGGTCTGCTATCAAACATTAGATCTTGTTTCTTCTATCTAACTATGTGTTTGTACCCATAACCAACTTCTCCTGTCCTCTCCCCTTGAACCACCCTTCCGAGTCTCTGGTTATCTGTTGATCTCTTCTCTATGTCCATGAGATGAAGGTTTTTAGCTCCCACATGTGAATGAGAACATGTGGTATTTGTCTTTCTGTGCTGGGCTTATTTTGCTTAACATAATGACCTCCAGTTCCATCCATGTTACTTCAGATGACATGATTCATATATATATTCATACACACACACACACACACACACACACACACACACACACACACACACAATGAAATACACACAGTGAAATACACACACACATATACACATTGTATTTCATTGTATATATATCACATTTTCTTTATCCACTCATCCATTGGTGAGCACTTATGTTGATTCCATACCTTGGGTGTTGTGAACAGTGTTGTGATAAACATGTGAATTCAGGAATCCCTTTGATATGCTGATTTCTTTTCCTTTGGATAGATTCCCAGTATTGATATTGTTGGGTTGTATGGTAGTTTTAGTTTTCTGAGAAATCTTCATACTGTTTTTCCATAGCAGTTCCTAATTTGCATTTCCACCAACAGTGTATAAGAGTTCTCTTTTCTCTGAATCCTCATCAGCATCTGTTGTTTTTTATATTTTCAATAATATCCAGTCTAATCGGGTTGCTTTGATATCTCATTGTGGTTTAATTTGCATTTCCCTGATGGTTAGTGATGTTGAGCATTTTTGTTCCTATTGGTCATTTGTATGTATTCATATATTTTTGAGAAGTGTCTGTTCATATCCTTTGCCCCTCCACCCCACTGGCTTTTTTTTTGAGACAAGATCCTGCTCTGTCAGCCAGGCTGGCTGGAGTGCTGTGGCATGTTCATAGCTCATTACAAGCTCGAACTTCTGGACTTAAGTGATCCCCCCTGCTTAAGCCTCCTGAGTAGCTGGGACTACAGGTGCATGCTTCCATGCCCAGCTAATTTTTTTATTTTTCCTTTTGTACAGATGGGTTCTTTCTGTGTTGCCTAGCTGGTCTCAAACTCCTGACCTCAAGTGATACTCCTTCCTTGGCCTCCCAAAGCACTGGAATTATAGGCGTAAGCCACTGAGGCCAGCCCCTTTGCTCATTTTAAAATGATATTATATTTTTACTGTTGAGTTGTTTGAGTTCCCTGTATATTTTGGATATTAGTCCCCTGTCAGATGAGTAATTTGCAAATATATTCTCCCACTCATGAGGTTGTCTTTTCACTCTATTCTTTTGCTATGCAGAAGTTTCTTAGTTTAAGATAGTCTCATTTGTCTATTTTTGTTTTTGCTGCCTGTGCTTTTGAGATCTTAGTTGTAAAATCTTTGCCCAGACGAATGTCCTGAAAAGTTTTCTCTATGCTTTCTTCTAGTAGCTTTATATTTTTGGATCTTATGTTTAAGTCCTTAATCCATCTTGAGTTAGCTTTTGTATGTGGTGAGAGATGGGGATCTAGTTTCATTCTTCTGAATAAATATATAGATATAATATATTCAGTTTTCCCAGCATCATTTATTGAAGAGGGTGTCCTTTCCCCCATGTATGTTCTTGGGGATTTTGTCAAAGATCAGTTGGCTGTAAATACGTGGATTTATTTCTGGGTTCTCTATTCTTTCTCATTGGTCTGTGTGTCTGTTTTTACACTAATGCTATGGAATTTTGGTTACTATAGCCTTGTAATATGTTTTGAAGTCAGATGGTGTGATACCTCCAGCTTTGTTCTTTTGGCTCAGGATTGCTTTGGCTGTTCAGGGTCTTTTGTGGTTCCATACAAATTTTAGGATTGTTTTTTCTGTTTCTGGGAAAAATGACATTGGCATTTTGGTAGAGATTGCATTGAATCTTTACATTGCTTTGGGCAGTATGGTCATTTTAACAATATTAATTCTTCTGATCCATGAGCGTGGGTTGTCTTTCCATTTATTTGTGTCCTCTTCAGTTTCTTTCATCAGTGTAGTTTGATTTTTTTTGGAGATCTTTCACCTCCGTGGTTAAATTTATTTGTTGGTATTATATGTATTTTTGTACTTTTTGTAAATGTGATTGCCTTCTTCCTTTCTTTTTTGACTATTTCATTATTGGTGTCTAGAAATGCTACTGATTTTTGTGTGTTTATTTTGTATTCTGTAACTTTATAGAATTTATCCATTCTGTGAGTTTTTGGTGGAGTCTTTTGGTTTTCCTAGTATATAAGACCATGTCATCTGCAAAGAGGGACAATTTGATTTCCTCTTTTCCAATTTGGATGCCTTTTATTTCTTTCACTTGCCTATTCCTCTGTCTAGGACTTTCAGTACTATGGTGAATAGGAGTGGTTAAAGTGGGCATCCTTACCTCGTTCTGGTTCATAGAGGAAAGACTTTCAACTTTCCCCCATTCAGTGTGATGTTAACTGTGTATTTGTCATATATAGCCTTCATTATTTTGAGGTATGGTTCTTTTATGCCTGGTTTGTTGAGACTTTTTGTCATGAAGAGGTATTAAATATTGTCAAATGCTTTTTCTGCATTTATTGATATGGTTATATGATTTTTGTCCTTCATTCTGTTGATATGATGTATCATGTTTATTGATTTGCATATATATAGCTTTTTTTTTTTTCCCTTGAGGCAGGATCTTGCTCTGTTGCCCAAGCTGCAGTGCAGTGGTGTGATCATGTCTCACTGCAGCCTCGACTTCCTGGCCTCAAGCAACCCTCCCACCTCAGGCTCCTGAGTAGCTGGGACCACAGGTGTGTGGCACTGTCCCCAGCTAATTTTAAAATTTTTCTGTAGAGACAGAGTCTCCCTGTGTTACTCAGGCTGGTCTTGAATCTTGGGCCCCAGCAATCCTCTGGCCCTGACCTCCCAAAATGCTGGGATTATTGGTGTGAGCCACCATGCTTGGCCTATTTGTGTATATTGAACCACCTTATATCCTTTGGAGGAATCGCACTTGATCATGGTATATTATCTTTCAGATATGCTGTTGGATCTAGTTTGGTAGTATTTCATTGAAGACTTTTCCATTTACCTTCAACAGGGTTATTGGCCTATATTTTTTTGTTGTAGCTTTGTCTGGTTTTGGTATCAGGGTAATGCTGGCCTCACAGAATGAGTTAGGGAGAATTTCCTTCTCTTTTAACTTTTTGGAATAGCTTGAGGAGGACTGATACGAGTTTTTCTTTATACATTTGGTAGAATTCAGCAGTGAATTTATTCAGTACTGGGCTTTTTTACTGGGGAGACTTTTTGTTTCTGGCTCAATCCTGATACTCATTATGTTCAGATTTTCTATTTTTCCTGATGCAATCTTGTTGGATTGTATTGATATGGCTCCAGTGAATGGAGGAACACCGCAGTTCTTGGTCTCTGGCTGATTTAGATAAAATGACATGGACGCATGTGGAATGGTTTTAAGGAGCGGAGAGTTTAATAGGCAAGAAAGAAGGAAGATGCTCACCCATACAGAGACAGAGGGAGGGGGTATCTGAGAGAGAAACCATGTGTGCGGTGGTGAAGTAGTTAGTTATGTTAGCAGGCTGGAGGGGGCGGTGTCTGATTTGCATACAACTCAGGGATTGGTCTTACCAGGTGTGTCATTCATGCAGCCCGTGAAAAACCTGGCCCTCCCACCTTAGCCTTTAATATGCAAATGCGGGTCACCACTATGTCTTGAACACATGTGAGTTATCTGGAGGCGGCCATGACACTTGGTACTTGTGGTGACAAGGAGAAGAGGGCGAGAATCGCCATGTTGGCCATGTTAGCCATGTTAGGTGGACCTAGTTTCTAATCGTCAGAATTTGCATATCGAAACTTGCCATCCTGGCTCTTCAAGATGCATTTTCTGTTAGAAAAGACATGGTTTGGGGGTTGCTACTTACAGGAAAATTTCCACCGAGAACCTTTACCCTTTCTATCTGCCTAAAAATTATATCTTAGTAACTCCTGTATTAATGTGTTTCCAGGAATTTCTCCATTTTCTCTAGGTTTTTTACTTTCCTAGCATGTAGTTCATAATAGTCTCTGATGATCTTTTGTACTTCTCTGGTGTCAGCTGCAATGTCTCCTTTTTCATTTCTGATTTTGTTTATTTGGGACGTCTCTCTTCTTTTTTTGGTTAATCAGGTTAGTGGTTTATCAATTTTGTTTATCTTTTCCAATGACCATTTTGTATTGTATTTTTAGTCTCTATTTCATTAGTTCTGCTCTGATCTTTATTATTTCTTTTCTTCCGCTAATTTTGGGTTTGCTTTGTTCTTGCTTTTTTACTTTTTGGGGGTGCATGTTTAGATTGTTCATTTGAAATTTTTCAGTTTTTCTGATGTAGGTGTTTATTGCTATGAACTCCCCTCTTAACATAATTTTGCTATGTCCCACAGGTTTTGGTATGTTGTATTTCCATTTTCTTTGTTTCAAGAAATTTAAAAAAATTTTATCTTATTTCTTTCATTGACCCAGTGGTCACTCAGGAGCATGTTGTTTAATTTCCATGTATTTGTATAGTTTTCAGAGTTCCTCTTGGCATTGATTTCTAGTTTTACTCCATTGTGATCTAAGATACTTGATATGATTTTAGCTTTGTGAAGATTAGTTTCATAGCCTAACGTATGGTAAATCCTGGAGAATTTTCTATGTGCAGATGAGAAAAATTTATATTCTACAGATGTTGGGTAACATTTTCTGTACATATCTGTTAGGTCCATTTGGTCTAAAGTCCTGTTTAAGTCCAATGTTTGTTTATTTTCTGTCTAGATGATCTCTTTAATGCTGAGATTGGGATGTTGAAGTCCCCTACTATTATTGTATTAGAGCCTATCTTTTCTTTAGATCTAGTAATACTTGATTTATGCATATCCTCTTGCTGGATTGATCCCTTTATCATTATATAATGACCTTGTCTTTCTGTGTGTGTGTTTTTTTTTTTTTTTTTTTTTTTAAGAGATAGGGTCTCAGTATGTTTTCGAGGGTAGTCTCGAGCTCCTGGCCTCAAGTGATCCTCCCACCTCTGCCTTCTGAGTAGCTGGGATTACAGGCATTGTGCCCAGCCTCTTTGTCTTTTATTATTGTTTTTGACTTAATGTCTGTTTTGTCTGATACAAGTGAAGGAATTTCTGCTCACTTTTGGTTTCTGTTTGTGTGGAATATCTTTTTTCATTTATTTACTTTGAGTCTATATGTGTCTTCACAGGTAAAGTGCACTGATTATAGGCAGCACATAGTTAGATAATTAAAAAAAAATCAATTCAGAGAGTCTGTATCTTTTAAGTGGAGAATTTAATCCATTTATATTCAAGGTTATTATTGAGGTTTTGTTCCTTTGTGTTGTTAATGTTTGCTGGTTTTCTATGGTGGTATCATTAGAATTTTTTGTCTTTTTCATTTGTGTATTGCTTTACCAGTTAGTGTTATATTTTTGTGTGTATATTTTGTGTGTGTGTGTGTGTGTGTGTTTTCACTCCCTTGAGCATTTCTTGAAGAGCTAGTCTAGTGGTGATGAATTTCATCTGCTTTTGCTTGCTTAGAAAAGACTTTATTTCTTCTTTATTTATGAAGGATAATTTTGCTGGATATAGTATCCTTGGGTGGCAGTTCTTTTTTTTTTTCAGCACTTTGAATATATAATCCTATTCTCTCCTAGCGTGTAAGGTTTTTGCTGAGAAGTCTGCTGTTGATGTGGGCTCCTTTATAGGTGACTAGACATTTTCCTCTTGCTGCTTTAAGACTTTTCTCCTTGTCATTGACTTTATACAGCTTGAATACAATGTGTCATGGAGAAGACCTTTCACATTGGATCACTGGTCTTCCTGTACCTGGATGTCTAAATCTCTTGGTAGACTTGGGAAAATTTCATCTATTATTTCATTAAATAGGTTTTTGAGCCTTTTTGTTCTCTTTTTCCTTTTGAGGATACTGATAATTTATATATTTGGTTGCTTTATGGTTTCCCATATATTATGGAGACTTTGTTCATTCTTTTTTATTCTTTATTCTTTTTTTTTTTTTTTTGTCTGGCTGGGTTATTTCAAAAGGCCCATCTTCAAGTTCTGAGACTCTTTCTTTTGCTTGGTTTAGTCTATTGTTGATGCTTTTGAGTGTACTTTGTATTTTTTTCAAGGACTTCTTCAGTTCCCGAATTTTGGTTTGTTTCTTTTTTGTTCTATCACTGTGGTAAACTCCTCCTTTATTTCCTGAATTGTTTTTCTGATTTCTTTGTATTGTTTTTTGAAATTATCTTGTATCTCATTGGGCTTCTTTAGTGTTATAATTTTGAATTCTGTTTCCAGGATTTCTTTTTTTTTCTTTTTTTTTGAGACAGAGTTTTGCTCTTGTTGCCCAGGCTGGAGGGCAATGGCACAACCTTGGCTCACTGCAACCTCTGCCTCTGGGTTCAAGCAATTTACCTGCCTCAGCCTCCTGAGTAGCTGAGTTTATAGGTGCCCACCACCATGCCTGGCTAATTTTTTGTATTTTTAGTAGAGATGGGGGTTTCACCATGTTGGCCAGGCTGGTCTCGAACTCTTGACCTCAGGTGATCCACCTGCCTTGGCCTCCCAAAGTGCTGGGATTACAGGCGTGAATCATAGTGCCCGGCCCAGCATTTCTTGAATTTCTTTTTATTGGGATATGTTACTGGAGAATTATTATGTTCCTTTGGAGGTGTCATAGTTCTTTGCTTTTTCATATTTTCTATGTCATTGTGTCGACATCTGCACACCTAGTATAATAGTTGCTTCTTCTAATTTTTTATTTTTTTAATTTTTCTTCAACTTTTGTTTTAGATTCTAGGGGTACATATTCAAGTTTGTTACAAAGTTATATTATGTGATGCTGGAGTTTGGAGTACAATTGAACATGTCACCCAGGAAGTGAGCACAGTATTCAATAAGTAGTTTTCAGTCTTTGTCTTCCTCCCTCCCTCCTACTTCATGTATTTTCCAGCATCTGTTGTTCCCATCTTTATGTCCATGTGTACCCAATGTTTAGCTCCTGCTTTTGGATTTTCTTTCATAGGAGATGTATCAATGGTGCTCGTTGAGTGCGCTCTTTGGCTTTGATTCTGGGTGCATTCAGTTGTATAGTCTCTGTATGATTTCTTTAGCTATACACAATATCTGTGTTATCTGTGATTTCCTCCATGGTTTATGGCGTGGTTATCAGTGGAGTGTATAGTGAAGTTTGGTGGGACAGGAATGCTAGGTAGGTCATTCTTTGGGCCTTATTGGTGGCAGTGGTGGGCTGAGCATACCTGTTCTTAGGCCCCAGGACAGTGTGCAGTGGCACTAGTTTTAGTGGGACCAAGAGATTCAATTCTTGGCTCCCCCATGGCTTGCTCAGATGTTGAGGTGGTGGTGGCAGAGGTGGGGTGGGCAGGTGAGCAAGTTCTCAAGTCCCTGGGAATTTGGTATGGTGTGGGCAGTGGCAGCAGCTGTGATGAGAAGACCCTCTGGGCCCCAAGTAGTATGCGCTAATGTTGATGGTGGCTGTGTTGCAGGGTCACCATCCACAGCCCCAGACACATAGCTCTTAGACTTGTCCACTCTTGGCGGCAACAGTACTGTACTGCTATGCTGAGGAGGGGAGGGACCTCATGTTCATGTATGAGTCTAAGCATGGAGGCCACACCACCAGTGGGGGCACAGTTACTACTTACAGCCCCAAACAGGCAGCCCTCCGGCTTGTCCACCCCCAGCCCCTGGCAATAGCAGCAGTGGCAGTGGCTGTAGTGGTATGCAGAGGAGGAGAGAGGCTCCTGCTGTATATGTGTAAAGCTGAGCACAGAGGCCACTCATTGGTGCAGGCAGGGTCACTGCTTCCAGCTCCAGACAGCTATCATGCTTACCCATCTGGGCTCCTAGTGACAGCTACTGCTATGGCAACATGCAGAGAAGGGAAGGAGATCTTTCTACTGGTGAGCTTGAGCGCAGAATTTGTGCTGCCTTTCCAGTAGAATGCACTTTTGGTACACTGTAACTTTTTGGCACACTGCACCATTCCCTGAGGAGCATTGTTTTCTATGGACTAGAATACTGGGGACCTGGAGCACCTTTGAATCCAGCCGGTGCTATGCTGCTGTAGCCATTTGGGTCAACAGTGGAGTTGTTAGTGGGAGATCCCAGAATGTGGAGATACGTGGCCTCTGATTTCCAGGTCAGGATGCAGTCCTATGACAGCTGTGCTCTCATATTGGTGCTCTGCGGTAGCAGCTTAGGCCTTGGGGGTGTGACTGACCCAGCATGAGTTCCTTGTCTGGTGCAAAGCCCTTGTGTGTCTCCAGATGACCACCCTTGCTAGTGTCAGGGTTTGTGTGGGTAGAGGAGCTTTCCCATGGTTTGGATTGCAGCAGTCCACAGTGGGAACATGGATTGTTAAGGTTCTCTCACTTACCCTTTCCCTGTGATAGTGAGTCCCTTGGGGCTCATAGCTGATCTTGGCTGAGTTGGTCACTTGCTTCCTTCTCCTTCTTTGCCTCAGGTGTTTCCTGTGACTAGAGCCTGTTGGACACTAGCGTTCTCTTCTAGATGTTCTATTTGAGGTGTGATTATTTTGATTACCTATTAGTAATTCTGGTTCTTCTTTCTGGAGAGGGTGAGTGTCCAATCTTTCTAGTCAGCCACCTTGAATACATCTCTGCTGAGGAGTTCAGGAAGAGCAGGAGCTACCTCCGTGCTCCTGCCGAGTCAGGCACTGCCTATACCTTTAATTCTACCAGAATTGAAGTAACATAATTTGTCTACTTTAGGGTAATAAGTAAAGTCAATATACACCTGACTACAAAGCTTCGTAGACTATCAACATGAGTTACTTCTAACTTGGTTGTCAGATGTGAAAGGAAATGGGTTCATTGTATCTGATGCTGCCATTAGACCAAGCTGGCACCATAGAAGACCTGGAATTTGTTAATACTGCTTAACTTTCAGATTTCCTGGTACAATCAGGATGAAGGGAACTGTAACCACTAGGTGGCGCTTTTTAATTAGAAAACTGTGAATACTTCATTGCTCACTAGGATCCTCGTGGCCTACTTAGTAAAGCAATTGCCTGTGAGAACAGCTGGTGGCAGTCTTTAAGATGCAGATTTCAAATAGGAGAGAAAGGAAGAGATAAAGATAAAAAGAGAGGAAAGAAGTGGGAGGGCAAGAGAAAAGAAAAGGAGAAAGTAAACAGGCATATTGTGAAGGAAGTAGTAAAATGCCATCAATAATTAGCTCAGGAAAGTGGTATTTATGGCATTTGTTGCTTACCATTGTTTCATTTCTTTATTTATTTGACACCTATTTAATGGGAATTAGGAATTCTGGCTGAGGATACAAGGTGCTGTTTCTACCCTCAGAGAGTTGATAGCTAAAGGGAGTTTAAAATATCTGAACTTAAAATCTTGACCTCCTTCCTGTAGAGTATGTTAAATAATATGTGGAAGAATACCTTTTATTTTTAGTTTTATTTGTTTCATATTCTCTATTTCATTCCCCTATCAGAGAAAAGAGTTTCTGGAGTACTCTAGTTGACATAATTTGAAAATTAGCCCCTTGAGGGCAGGGAGTGTATATTATTGAGGAATCTGGAGCATGTTGTTCAATCCCTGACTCTTATTGGTGGGGGGAATGTCCATACATTGAATGAATGGTAGGATCAGATGAGAAACCTCAGCAAGGTGTCTCCTGGTTATAGTCTACAGCCTTCCTGGCTCTTTGTAGAATTTAGGCTTCTGACTTTGAATGCTTTCCTGACAGCACCATACTCTCCTCTGCTATATAGCACACCATCATATGGCCTGTTTACAAGGCATTTGTGTTTCTCCATAGTGATGAATTCTTTTATGGTAGGGTCTTTTCTAATTTAATTTATTTATGTAGTTTCAGTGTTTAGTAGGTGGTGAGTGCTCAATAAATTTTGGTTAAATGAATGAAATCTGACTATAGTGTACTTGGTATAAGATAGATTTGTATAGGAATCCTTTCAGAGAGAGTTAATTTTTGGATATGCCAGGAAGACCATCTTTTAACTTTTTTTACGTATGTGAGGATGATTAGGCAATTACTTTGAGTGTAAGATATCTTTAAGTTAAAGATATATCTTTAACTTTCAAAGATAACCAGAAGATATACCAGTTGTATGCTAGAGATGGATTTGTAGTGCCAGTTCTACAAATACAACTCTTAAATTCTTATTTTTATTTTTTGGAGACAGTCTTGCTCTCTTGCCCAAATGGCAGTGCAATGACTCCATTATAGCTTACTGCAGCTTTCAACTACTGGGGTTGGGTGATCTTCCTGCCTCAGTGTCCCATGTAGCTAGGACTACAGGCACATACCATCATGCCATGCTACTTTTAAAATTTTTTTGTAGAGATGGGGGTCTTGCCATGTTGCCCAGGCTAGTTGTAAATCCCTGGCCTCAAGGGATCCTCCTGCTTTGTTTGGCCTCCCAGTGTTGGGATTATAGGTGTGAGCCACTGCTCCTGGCCAACTCTTTTAAATTTTAAAGTGGATTCTGTTGCATTGTCTTAGATAAATAGCCCAGCTGCAGTCTTCTTATTTCTTATTTCTAAAATAATAGGCACTGATGACATCTATTATTTGCTCCTTCAGGATCTAGGACCTGCTGAGGACTTCATCTTTTAAGATGAGCATGAGAACTAAGACAAGGTCAAGTAGAGTAGTAAAAGATGGGCAGAGAGGGATTTCACTATGGCAGAATTCTACTACACCAGAGGATAACGTCAGTAGGCTGACATCTATTTGTTGAATGCCAGAACTTTCATATTCAAGAATACATATGAGAAAATAGATGTCATTTTTTTAATAGACCTTTTTGTAAAGGTCTATTTTATAAAGGACACATTATAAAAAGCCTTCAAAAAACAAAAATTTTAACAACTTTTTGAGATATAATTTACATACTATACAATTCACCCTTTTAGAGTACACAATTTAGGGTTCTTTTTTTTTTTTTTAAGCATATTCACAGATTGTGCAACAATCACCACAGTCTAATTCCAAAACATTTCACCATCCGAAGAAGAAACCCTGTACCCAGGAGCAGCCACTCTCTCACTCTGCATTTCCATCTTCCGCCAGCCCTCCGAAATCACTGTTTTCTATCTCTATAGATTTGCCTGTTCTGGACATTTCATAAAAGTGGAGTCATGTGTTCTTTTGTGACTGACTTCTTTCATATAGCGTAACGTTTTCAAAATTAGTGTTGCAGCATGTTATCAGTATTCTTCATTCCTTTTCATTGCCAAATAATATACTGTTGTATAAATATAACTCATTTTGTTTTTCCATTTATCGGTTGATGGACATTTGGTTTATTTTCACATTTTGGGTATTATGAATAATGCAGTAATAAGCATCCATGTACAAGCTTTTGTTTGGACATGTTTTTATTTCTCTTGGTTATATCCCCAGGAGTAGAATTGCTGGATCATATGGCAACTCTGTGTTTAATATTTTGAGGAACTGTGAAGCCACTTTTCAAAAGTCCTACCAGCAATGAGCTAGGGTTCCAGTTTCTCCATATCGTCACTAATACTTGTCATCTTTTTCTTAAAAATTACAATAATCCTTGTAGTGCTTGTGAAGTGGTTATGTCATTGTGGTTTTTATTTGCATTTTCTAATGGCTAATGATGTTGAGAATTTTCAAGTGCTTAGTGACCATTTGTATATCTCTTTTGGAGAAATGTCTATTTAAATCTCTTGCCCGGTTGTAATTGGGTTGTCTTTTTATTATGTGTTTTAAAGAGCTAATTTTATATATTGGATACAAGACCCTTAATAGATATTTGATTTTCAAATATTTTCTCCCATTCTGTCCTTTTACTTTCTTGATGATCTTCCTTGAAGCAGAAATATGTTGTATACACATATATGTAAATGTAATATTTTAGCATAATGAAGTAAAGTAGTTTAGAAGTATTTGCAGTAGGTTGCCATGAAGGGGATAACAGTTATCTTTTATTGAAATTCAATGCTGAGCCCTAAATCCATATGTAATACAATTATGAGAAGCCGAAAAAAGGACAGAAGCTGCTAAGAGTGAAACATAATGTCCTACCATACATAACACACCTTCTTCTTCCTGTCTTTGTGATATCCTAGTTACAAGCTAATTAGGGAAATGATAGGGATTGGGGTAGTGAGAAAAGAATAGTTGTTTCCTTTGTTGTCTCAAGTAAGATATACTGTTAGAGATATAGCTAAAAATAAAACCAGCTGGTTCTAGCAGAGATGACAATAATTCTACTTTTGTCAAATCACCACCAGAGAAATCTCCTCTGTTAATCACGTTGATTAACATCTCGTGCTGCGAGCTGTTCTCTTTCTTTTACTTCAGGTATAGTGGGAGTAACCCATTGGCAAGAAAAACTTATATTTCAGTGGTGAGGGGAAGGTAGGTAGAGAAAATGAAGTGTGTCTTTGACACAGTATGAATGGAGGTGCTCCCCATTGGGAACTGAGCAGGTAGACTGTGTTGATGGACATGGAGTAACACACTGGGATGGTTGCGGCCACTTGCCTGTCTCATTGGTCCATCTCTCCCAGCATTCCATTTGAGATCCTTACCACAGCTTCAGGTTGATATTGAAATACAATGGTAATAGTGAGAGTATTTTAAAAGTGGACTTTAAAACTGAGTTACGTTAAGAAATGGGCATATCTGGCAAGTTACAGGCACAGATAAGTAATTTTTTTTTCTTTTTTTGCATTAGGGGTTTGAAATAGTGCACTGATGGCCTTCTGAGGAAGATGTCCACCTTCTCAAGGTTTTTCTGTAGAATGACTTGTCAAAATCCATATGGATTCCTGACTGAGGCTTTTCAGCTGGATTATGTGAAAAGGTGTGGGTTTTGTAAAGAGGCCTGGCATGTGCTCCAGTGTGTTTCAGTTTTTAAATTTTCATTTTTATAAAGTGTGAGAACTAATTCCAGACTAATTAAACATTTATATGAATAGTTCTCTAAGCTTTGCTTCTTAACGTGTAACTGTTAAGCCTTCTGGAATAACAATGCAGTTGTCCCTTAAGAAAGGTTCTTTATATTGATGTCTCGTGACAGGTTTAAATTCTTCAGGCACTTTCTCTTCTGGTTCCTCTCCACACCCAGAGAGAGTTTTAGATAATCTTGTGCATTGAGCAGAATCAAGAGATGAGTCAGGAAAGTTTTCTAACAAATAATACTTTTGACGGAGGCCATACAACATGATTTCGATTCTGAAGTGACAGTAACTGTCAGTTTTGCTCCTTCAAGTGGATGGACAAATTTGTAATCACGAGCATATTGCATAATGGTGACATAATTGAGGGCATAGGCCTATCCTTTAGAACATAGCCCCTAAGAGAATTGTGTTTCGTACATAATATAAAGATATGTTAAGGTGGTTGTGAAACTCCTTGCTGTCAAATAGTAGGGGCTTCTCGGTCATTTTGTGTATAGTTTGCTTTGTAGATGATGCTGTCTTTCAGTAGAAAACAGTTGATGTCTCAATGTCGTATTGGCATCTGTGGTTGAGAATAGCTCAAATACGATTATTGTATTAGTGATAGTGTGCTTACCCAGATGGACTCCTTAGCACTGTATGACTCTCGAGAAAATGGTCTCACTTAACAATTTCATTGCCACCTAAGATTTTTATTTAGCAGCTGAGGAAGTGAAGTAGTGACTTATACTGATTTGCCATCTAGAGAGATAATTGGTAAACTTGGGCCTGAGAAAGGAAGAGATCTGTTATGTAAGGAAAATACTGATCAAAAGAACAATATTTATTGTTGTTGTTGTTGACCAGCTCTGACTGTGAAACATTTAAAGCATCTGGTCTCTAATTGGTGAGACTAGTTGAAAAATAATCATTTGACATTTAGCACTCTGCTAGGTACCTGGAAATTAGAGCACATAAGAAATAATTTCATATCTTGAAGTACTTATATTAGGGGGAAGAGAGACATACAGGCAGATATTTTTTTCTGATATATTAGATAAAGGCTTTACTCTTCCCCATCCCCTCCCCCCGCACACAATGTGGAAACACACACAAACAGGAACAAAAAAGGGAATACGAAATTCATTTTAAATACATGAACGTACCCAATTTGTAATATGTGTCATCTTACTCTAGGATGATAACTTTAAAAAGGTAGAAGCCAAATTGTGCATGCTTTTGTAAAGCTCCTTTCATAAACTAGATAGTATATATAAAATTGACAGTAGGAAGTGAAATACTAATTCCTTTTAAGAAAGAAAACTGCAACAGTTATGTTAAGAACTTCTTTAAAAAAAGGCAAGAGTGAAAAAATGCACAATTCAGAATAGTGATGATCATTGCAGGGAGGCAGGGAGATGGCTTTCGGTAGGGGCCCATGTGTAACTTCATTGGGATTGTGTTTTAGTTAGCTTGGGCTGCTGTAGCAAATTACCATAGATTAGGTAGCTCAAATAACAAACATTTATTTCTCACAGTTCTGAAGGCTGGAAGTCTGAGATCAGGGTGGAAGCATGGTTAGGTACCCTCTTCCTGTTTATGTCCTCACATGGCTGTTCCCATCATAGGGACTCCAACTTCAAGACTTAATCTAACCCTAATTACCTCGCTAAAGGCCCTAGGTCTAAATACCATTACATTGGGAATTAGGGTTTTAATAAATTAATTTTGGGAGGACACAAACATTTAGTCAATAGCAGATTGGAAATATTTTAATTTATAAATTAGGTGCTGGGTTCATTAGGTATATATTCTGTAATTATGCCTCATAACAAATTATATATATATAAAATAAAAATTATATATATAAAACTGTAGCATTTGATAGATGCATATATATATTTTACATTGAGGGCATAGGCCTATCCTTTAGAACACAGCCCCCAAGAGAATTGTGTTCAGTACATGATGTAAAGATATGTTAAGGTAGTTGTGAAACTCCTTGCTGTCAAATAGCAGGGACTTCTCAGTCCCAAGTAGCTGGGATCACAGATGCACACCACTGCACCTGGTTAATTTTTGTATTTTTAGTAGAGATGGGGTTTTGCCATATTGGTCAGATTGGTCTCAAACTCCTGACCTCAGGTGATCCACCACCTGCCTTGGCTTCCCGAAAGTGCTGAGATTACAGGAGTGAGCCACCACACCCGGCCTTCCCAGTCTGAATTTCTTAAAAGCTTTTGCTTAGGTTAAGTTGTGAGAGAAAAACGACCTCACCCAGCTAGCCAAACTATCTCTCTGCTATCTTTTTATTTTTTACTTTATCCATCTATTTTTTGCTTTTTTTTTTTTTTTGAAACACAATAACAATAGTGTAGAAGTCTTTTCACATTGCCTGACTCTCCTGTTTGTGTCCCATAAGGTTCCATGTACTGTGTCCAGAACTCAGCTTATATGTCAAAGGATGCTTCTGTCTGGACTGGTCAGTCAGAGATATAAGTTCTCATTACCTCAGTGTGTGTGTTTGTATCTGTGTTTAATGATGTTTGTGCTTGGCTTAGGCTGGGGATTTTGAAATCTTTGCAGAGTTTCCCAATTTGCTGGGCAGTTTTAGAAATGGTATCAATAGGGAAAAAAAAAAAAAAAAAAAAGCACAGAAAAATACAATTTCCTCTTTCATCTATGTCCCATATTATACAAATGTTCGCTGAAAACAGCACCAATTTTCTGGGAAAGGTTTTGACTCAGACTTTTTTCACCCTTTACCTCTACTCTCCAATTCACATTTCCTTCTTACAACGTAGTCATGTGCTTGCCCAAGCCTGGCTTATGAACCGTGCAGAATATTTGTGGGGTTTGTTTTTTAAGCCCTAAACTGTGCACATGATGCAGTATTTAATTTGGAATGAGCTCTAAGTTTAGTCACATGTGCTTCTTGTGGTGTTTATCTTGGAACCCACAAGTAGGAGGGAAGTATTTTTGCATTTTATACATCTGGATATTGTTCATGGTCCTTCTGTAACTTGGGAATTCTGTGTGAGGCAAAATCCAAAGAACAGTATTAAAAATAACATGGAGTTATAATGACATCTGAGTCAAAACCCTTGAGAATACCCTCCTGATCCCAGCAGAGTTTGTTTTTGAGGTGGTGAACTTTTTCAATTGTGTGTGGTTCACTGCTGGCCTGAGGAGAATGCTGGGATTATAAGGTTACCTGACACCCTTGCATGTAGACTAATGGGTTTGCAGACATTCTGAAAGTCTATTGCAGATTCGGCATGGGGGAAGATTTTGCCTTTTGGCTTAGGGGGAGGATTTTGCCTTAATTTTGCATGGGGTAAAATAGGTAAAGTGAATTCTGCTCACTGCTGCTATGCCTCTGCCACAAGCATTCTAAGAGACCTGTGAGACTCTCCCTATTTCTCTCTTAAACTTGCCTAATTACAGCCAGCTTAGAGCTAAAGTTGACTTTGAGAATGCCTCGGGCTCTGTGTCAGGACTGGAGGTTTAGTAACCTTATCCTTCCCCTGATTTCACATGAGAAGTTGTTTTAAACAGTATTGGACATACAGGTATAGCACAGTACCTCCTCCTTTTGGCTAGGGGTCTGCTAAAATGGAAAAAGTGGGAAAGGATGTACAGAAACTCCTGCTCTTTGAGTGAGTTTGCATATGGACAGTATTGCTTTTTGGCCCCAGCCTAGTTTTCTTTCATTCCCATGTCTCATCTTTTATGCAGCTGCAGAGAGCCGGCTGGGAAAGCAGAATGAAAGCTTCAAACAGATTTGCACTTGAATAAAAGAAAGAGTGATTTCTCTTGTTCAGAGTACAGACCAGTTTGGGTAGAAAACTGTTTGCTTTTTTACTTTCTGGGTAACGACTGTTTGCTTTTCTCTCTTTAAATGTAGTAAAGAGAGGAAAAGCTAATAAAGTAGTTGGACCTGCTGGTTATAATTCATAGAGAATTTTCAAATGTGTTTAATAAAGTCTCTCATTTAATTATAACAGAAATAAGTAATTGGAGGGGAAAGGTTAAAATCCTGTAGAGGTTTAAGAATCAGTTAAATATGAGACAGTGTGCTTGGATGAGACAACTCAACTAGGAGCTGCTCTCTTTGCTGATTTCTCTGGCCTTTCCTTTGGGATTTTTCCCCTTTACTTTCGTAATGCATTTTGTAACTTTCATTAAAAAAATCTATCAACATTTAAACCTCTGGCAAATAAACACCTCCTAGCCCTATTACGGAAATCACAATGTAGCAGAGAATAGCTTGACTTCAGCTGGAGAGAGGTTAATGATAGGAACCCCAAGGATTGATACCACGATCATGCTTGTTTAGTGTTTTAATGACTCCAGAAGGAAATGGTGAAATCTGCTGATGACACCAAATTGTTTTTGCTGATCCAAACAAGGATTTCTGGGAAGCTTCTTCAGAGTATTTGGAATAGTAGAAGAATTGAGCAATATGGTGGCGGACACACTGAACTTAAAGTGAAGGTTTATGTGAAGTAGCAGGAGTAATGTCAATATGTTGAAATTACAAAGCCTGTCAAATCTTCCAAAAAGAAGATTACGGAGTCTCTATAGTTTCATGAAAGGAAGACTTAAGGCAAAGAACATTTATATGTGTAGCAAATGAAAACTACTATGGGAATACTTGCAATTATAAAGTTCACTGACTTAAAAATATGATGTCTGAGTTTCTTTTTAAATGTCAGCAGTAGTACGTCTATATAGGTGTTGTTTCTCTCGAAATGATCATAGAAGATTATATACCCATTTTATGCATGTTCCTTTCTTAGTACGTTCTTTGTCAGTTTTCTGTGGTGGCAGGTCTTTATTTTGCAGCCTGTTTTGAATTTTGAAACAGTCAACTGTCATTTAAAGCCAAGTGTGATAAATAAGATGGGTGGTCAAACTAAGTAATAGATTTAAATATATTGAATGAAATATAAAGTAGTAAAACTTATTTTCTTTTATTGCTTTCAAAAGTGATTCTAAAGGAAATTGCAAAAATGTTTGTGTACTAGTAGTATTAGATTAAGTTCTTGGTTGATACGTTTCACAAACATCACTTATTTAGCTATGTAAGTTATGGGGCTTGTACTCATACACATTTTATTGGAGACAAACCATGTTTATAAGTGACCTTTTAAAAATTTTTTCTTTATACTCCCTAAATAAACACTTAGGGAGGAAGAAGGAGGTTTTGAATTAACTGGAGATTTCCCTAATGTGTTGAATTTTCTGGCTAAAGCCTACATCTTTGTAATGAAAAAGACCCTGTGCGTTAAAAAACATGATAGGCACTATCACAGGAGCTGTGGGCTGGCCATCTATATCCATCCGTCTGTCTATTATTCCACCCATCCCTTCATCCATCCATTTATTTAATTAAATTATTATTCTTATTCTTATTTTTGAGACTGAGTCTCGCACTCTCGCCCAGGCTGGCGTGCAGTGGTGTGATCTCGGCTCACTGCAAGCTCCGCCTCCCGGATTCGCGCAATTCTCCTGCCTCAGGCACCCGCCACCACGCCGGGCTAATTTTTTGTATTTTTAGTAGAGACGAGTTTCACCGTGTTAGCCAGGATGGTCTCGATCTCCTGACCTTGTGATCCGTCCACCTCGGCCTCCCAGAGTGCTGGGATTTCAGGCGTGAGCCACCGCGCCCGGCTTAATTATTTTTAACGGTTGGCTGTGGAGTCGACGTTCATTTATTTTAAAAGAACAGTGAATCACGGCTCTTTTCCTCAAGATGCTTACTTTTATTTGCATGGTGGCATATTGATTAAGTACTTAGAACACTATTTGACATATGGTAAGCCCTCAATAGAAGTTTGTTATTATTATTACTGTACCTCTTCCCTCTAATGTATAGAGGTAAACATTTTGGTTCCTATTGTGATACGTGGGTTATAATAAATTAGGGCCTCCTTAAGAAGAAAGTGGAAAGAAAGCGGGTAAAATTGTTGCTCAGATACTAGCATGTGGGTGGAAATATAGATATAGGTATAGATATAGATAGTGTAGATATTTACATCTAAGTATATTGTATAAAGTGACAGATTCTAAATTTGCTACATTTCTCATCAGCACTCTGGGATAAAACCAGCAAAAATGATATGATCTGAACAGACACAGTAGATGGCGCTATAGGACTTAGTTTTAAAAGAAAACAGTACAGGCAGCGGGAGTGGGGGCATGGAGGGGGAAGAAAACTAAAGCACATTTTAATGGGCTCTTTTGTACCACCAAGACAATTTCATCTTAGAGTACGTGCCTCTAAGAAGTAAAGATTTCTTTTTTTTTTGACAGAGCTGGAGAATAATTTTGGGAAAACTAAATCTCCCAGTTGCTATGTTTGTGCTAGCTTTGTCACTTGGAAAGTATTAGTTGTGTTTTAAGCCACAAATATATAAGGAAGTTATTTTCTTTCAAAACATTGCCTTATTTATGAGGGTTTTTTGTTTGTTTGTTTTAGCTGTCTTTGTCTCTGTATTTTAATATTTTTGCTCCTAGCTTTCTCGGCCCTTTGTTGTTTCGTAAAAATGTAGTTGTAAAGTTAATTTGAACCATATCAGTATGACTATAATGTCATATTTTAAAATTCAGCTATATTTTAATAGGCCTTAAAAACAGGTTTACATTAAAGAGTAACGTAGTGTTTTTGATACTACTGTAGTGTGTTTATGTATTTGATCTTATTTAATCTTAGTACTAATTGTATGAATATTATTATTCACTTTTCTAGGTAAATAAACTATCTCAGAGATACTTAGTAACTTGCCAAGCTCACATACCTAGCAGTTGAACTAGTAGTTGCTGCAAGAGTTTCGCTAGCATTTTAAAGTTGTAGTTTTTGAGCACTTACTGTGTGCCAGGCAAGCTAACCATTGGGAATACTATGACCAAAGCTGACCTGGACCCTGCCGTTATGGATCTTATAGTTATTAGATACCCAATAGACATTTCTTGAAACCTGCTGGATTGAGAGTGGATCAAGAAGCTGAATTTGAATCATTGTGATTGTTGGATAAGCCAGAGAGCCCTTTCACCAAAAAGAAAGAATCATACCTACCTTGAATGTATTACTGTATTAAAATATTTTTTTCTAGTTGTACTCCCTGTAGCCAAGGGAAAGGCAAGACCTCCCTTGGCTACAATGAGTAACTAAACTGTCCTCTAGACAATAATCAGGAAGAGTAAGGAAAATCTGGTTATACTATAATGTCAAAATTTTCCACTGATTAAATGGTATCAAAATATCTAAAGCAAGAAGGTGTTAGTTGGCAGCGGAAGTCTGAGAGATTAATGTGGTTTGTGCACAGCCTAAGACCATATTAACTTCTAGATGGCTTCTCTAGTGCCATTTGGTGAGATCTTTTAGAGTACAGTCAGCTTAGTGATGCCCCAAATTGCCAAGTACCCCTTTCATCTTGGGACATTAAACATTTTTCTTTCCATTGATTTTTCTTCAAAAAGCTTCACTTTATTATTTTCACACATGATACCAAGCTCTCGTGATATTGAAGGGTATGTCATTGGTGAGGAAACAGACCAAGAGTTGTTTTTTATTTGTTTTTTGTGACAGAGTGTCGCTTTGTCGCCTAGGCTGGAGTGCAGTGGCGTGATCTCTTCTCCCAGGTTCATGCGATTCTCGTGCCTCAGCCTCCTGAGTAGCTGGGATTACAGGCACAAGCCACCATGCCCAGCTAATTTTTGTATTTTTAGTAGAGATGGGGTTTCGCTATGTTGGCCGGGCTGGTTTCGAACTCCTGACCCCAGGTGATCCACCCGCCTCAGCCTCCCAAAGTGCTGGGATTACAGGCAAGAGCCACTGCGCCTGGCCCAGACCAAGAGTTTTAAATTGAGGTCCATAATTGGGTTTCAGTAAGTGTATGGAATGCCTAAAATTATATAAAATTTTATGTGTATGTACTTAGAATTATTCTGGGATGAAAGTCCATATCCTGTACAAGTTTCTCAGTGAGTTTCATAACCCTTAAAAGGTTAAAAGTGGTTGTAATTAGACTTTATCGAAAGGGGTGTTCAAAAGTCACTCCAGTTCAGGATTGTGGAAAGATAACTGTCTTCTCAAATAGGCATCTTAGAGGAAGGGCTGTTTGGGTTCCTTTTAAGAACTGTAATCTTTAGATGTAGAGTGAATTTGGGATTTGAAAATCCCAAAATAGAGTTTTGGAACTCTCAGCTCTTAGTGATATATCCCGTTTTGAATTGAGGGATACCTTTTGGGGAATTTGAAAATACTTTTTTCTAATTCAACCTTTAATCAGATGATAATTATTTTTGAAAAATGAAGTAGAAAGGAATAGGAAAGGGAGAAAAGTTGTTAATGTCTCTTCGTGGAATAAACAGCTAAAGAAATTAATTTCTAAATTTTAAATTTCATCCCTGGTTAAAAGAGTTCTTTTTTTTTTTTTTGAGATGGAGTCTCGCTCTGTCACCCAGGCTGGAGTGCAGTGGTGTAGTCTTGGCTCACTGCAACCTCCGTCTCCAGGGTTCAAGCAGTTCTCTGCCTCAGCCTCTCAAGTAGCTGGGATTACAGGCACTCACCACCATGCCCAGCTAATTTTTGTATTTTTGGTGGAGACAAGGTTTCACCATCTTGGCCAGGCTGGTCTTGAATCCTGACCTCGTGATCCACCCACCTCGGCCTCCCAAAGTGCTGGGATTACAGGTGTGAGCCACCACGCTAGGCCAAAAGAGTTCTTTTAGAGAAAACAAAAGTCTTTGATATAAGCAATATGATCATACAAATGGATATTGTGCTTTTTTTAAAAAAAAAAAAACACAGGTTTAAGGAGGGAAGGGATGGATATACTACTTCTGTCTTCCCTATCTTCTGCCATATTCTAAGTTTTGCATATGTTTTCTGAGGAACAGGGTAGTTATAACTTAAACTTGCATTTATATATTTCCGATTAAGTTGTTAACTGTGGTTCTAGATAGAAGAATAAAGAAGTAAAATTAGATTTCTGAATTTGATATATTTAAGTCCCTTATTTTGATCTAATATATTTGATAAAACAGTAATCTTTTAATAGTAGCCCTGTTACACATAATAATACCTATCAAATAGGGTTGTGGTGAGGATTAGACCAATAATAAATGTAACGTGTCTAGTGCTGTGCCCTGAACTTAACACGTGCTTATTAAAAATTAACTATTGCTATTACCATTATCATCATCATTAATAAACATCTATATTTTATATCCCCATGACTTAATGTACAGCATAAAGCATAAATAGTAAAATTACCCAAAGACAAAGAGGAATGGGAAGGTCCAGTTGATTAGCCTCTTGTTTAGAGGAGCAGATTATTCCAGGGGTTAGGAAATAGTTTCCTGTAAGGCATGTTTAGCTTTCATTCATGGATTGATGGCAACATAAATAGCTCTTTCGATGTGAGACAAATCTAATAATGGCATTGCATCAATTATAAATTTCATGAGGGTAGCGACTGTGTTTGGTTTACCTTGTGTCCTTAGCTCCCATTTTAATGTCTGGCCCATGGAAGACTTTCCATTAAATATTTGTTGTCATTTTTCTATGTTTTCTTCTTTGTCTTTCTTTAGCTTCCAAAAAGAGTTGTTATTATATTCATAATTTCTTATTTCATCAGTAATGTGACTTCCCTAGAAGTATTGGTTAAAATACAGATCTTTCTTGGAAGGAGACTGTTTTGTTTGAAGCAAATGACTTGGGAGATGACTTAAGAACATTCAGGCTTAAGGTGTTTTTGTAGAAAGACTAATATTTGGTCCTAAAAAACAAAAAAACTTATCTTCACTTGTGTATATGTCAGAAAATTCCTAATGTTTAACAGTTAAGTTGCTTTGTGTTATGTACATATTATAATGGAAAAATCTGCAGCCTAAAAGGCAGTGTTTTCAATTAGATATTTAAGAAACACTTTCTACTCTCCTATTTTAGAGGAAAACTTCACATATCCCATTCATCTTCATGTCTTCTTGAGCCAGCAAAACATTTACAACTATAGGAAAGATGATGTTTTTTAGAAATGAATGCTGATCAAAAAGAAGTATAGCTATTGTGGCAAAATTAGGTAAATAGTTCTGTTTGTTAAGGAAAAAATCCGTCTTGTGGAGTTGTATATAAAGTATTAAATTGAATATATAGTTATATGTTAGTGTTCCTATTGCATACTAGAGTCTGGATGTACATAGGCTCAGAGTAATTTGTTATGGTCCACAGGAATATATATTTTAAGGTGGACTTTCCTAAGAGTGGGAGGTGATCCTACAGCCAGTGGCTTGCTTGGTTGTAGGATCAGATATGATTAAGTTCAGATAGGAGACATTTTGAACTTCTGTGGTCGTAGAAATGCTGCCTCCCTATTTCCTACAAATATACAGCGAACTCTGGATGTCTTCTGGGACAGAGTAGAAGTAGAGCGGACCTCTTGCAACAGAAATTGGGGTCTGGAGATATATGCAACCCAGCAGCACTGTTAGAAATATTTTGGTTTTGGTAGCAAATTTCCTTACAGTATACAGCCATACCTTGGAGATATCGTGGGTTCGGTGTCAGACCATCACAATAAAGTAACTACTGCAATAATGTGAGTCATACTTTTTTTGGTTTCCCAATTCATATAAAAGTTATGTTTATACTACACTGTAGTCTATTAAGTGTGCAATAATATTATGTCTAAGAAAGCAATGTACAGACTGGGCATGGCGGCTCGCTCCTGTAATCCCAGCACTTTGGGAGGCCAAGGCGGGCAGATCACGAGGTCAGGAGATCGAGACCATCCTGGCTAACACGGTGAAACCCCATCTCTACTAAAAATACAAAAAGATTAGCCAGGTGTGGTGGCGGGTGCCTGTAGTCCCAGCTACTCGGGAGGCTGAGGCTGGAGAATGGCGTGAACCCGGGAGGTGGAGCTTGCAGTGAGCTGAGATCACGCCACTGCATTCCAGCCTGGGTGACAGAGCGAGACTCTGTCTCAAAAACAAAAAAGCAATGTACATACATTAATTTAAAAGTTTTTATTGCTAAAAATGCTAATGATCATCTGAGCCTTCAGTGAGTCATAAGCTTTTCGTTGGTGGAGGGTCCTCAGTGTTGATAGCTGCTGACTGATCAGGGAGGTGGTTGCTAAAAGTTGGGGTGGCTGTATCAATTTATTAAAATAAGACAACAATAAAGTTCATTGAATGATGCTTGAATCAATCGACTCTTCCTTTCATGAAAGATTTCTCTGTAGCATATCATGCTACTTGATAGCCTTTTACTCACAGTAGAACTTCTTTTAAAATTGGGATCAGTCCTCTGAAACCCTGCCACTGCTTTATCAACTAAGTTTATGAAATATTCTAAATCATTTGTTGTCATTTCAACAATGTTCTTGGCATCGTCACCCAGAATAGTTTCCATCTCAAGAAAATAATTTCTTTGCTCATACCTTATCCTTCATCTGTTCAAGTTTGGTCATGAGATTGTAACAATTCAGTCACATCTTTAGGCTCCACTTCTAATTATAGTTCTCTTGCTATTTGTGTCACATCTACAGTTACTTCCTCCACTGAAGTCTTAAAACCTTCAAAGTAGTCCATGAGGTTTGGAATCTTCCTCACTCCTGTCAGTGTTGATATTTTGACCTCCTACCATGAGTCAGAAATACTCTCAATGGCATCTGGAATGGTAAATTCTTTCCAGAAGGATTTCAATTTTCTTTATCCAGATCCATCAGAGGAATCACAATCTATGGCAGAAACAGCCTTATGAAATGTATTTCTTAAATAGTGAAACTTGAAAGTTGAAATTATTCCTTGATCTATGGACTGCAGAATGGATGCTGTGTTAATAGGCATGAAAACAACAGGGGCATTGTCAATGAACACTAATATTTTGAAAAGCATCTTTTCTTCTGAGCAGTAGGTCTTAACAGTGGGCTTAAAATATTCAGTAAGCCATGCTATAAACAGATGTGCTGTCATCCAGACATTGTTGTTCCATTTCTAGACCACAGGCAGAGTAGATTTAGCACAACTTTTGAGGGCCCTAGGATTTTCAGAATGGCCAGTGAGTACTGGCATCAACTTAGAAACTTGCCAACTGCATTAGCCCCTACCAAGAGAGTCAGCCTGTCCTTTGAAGTTTTGAAACCAGGCACTTACTTCTGCTCTCTAGCTGTGAAAATCTGAGGTGGCATTTTCCCCCCACCCAGTGTGAGGCTGTTTTGTCTGTATGGAAAATCTGTTGTTCACGGTAGCCACCTTCATTGGTGATCTTAGGTAGATCTTCTGGATAACTGCTGCAGCATCTACATCCACTTGCTGCTTCGCTTGCACTTTTATGGAATGGCTTCTTTCCTTATACCTCATGAAGCAACCTTTGCTAGCTTCCAACTTTTCTTCTACAACTTTCTGTCCTCTCTCAGCCTTCACAGAATTGAAGAGAGTTAGGGCCTTGCTCTGGATTAGGCTTTGGCCTTAAGGTAATGTTGTGGCTGGTTTGGTTTTCTATGCAGACGTTTGGTCTCCTTATCAGCAATAAGGCTGTTTTGCTTTGTTAGCATTTGTGTGTTCACTGGGGTAGCACATTTAATTTCCTTCAAGAATTTTTTATTTGTATTCACAGCTTGGCTATTTGGTGCAAGAGGCCTAGTTTTTGGCCTGATTCAGCTTTTGATACGTCTTCCTCATTAATTTTAATTATTTCTAGCTTTTGATTTAAAGTGAGAGATGTGTGACTGTTCCTCTTTCTTGAACATTTAGAGGCCATTGTATGGTTTTTTCATTTTTTTTCCACTTTTTTGTCTAACCTGATTCAGAGAAATGTAGAGTTATGAAGTGGCCTAATTTTCATATTTTTATGTCTCAGGAAATAGGGAGCCCAAAGACAGGCAGAAAGACAGGGGAATGGCTGTCCTGGTGGAACAGTCAGAACACATAGACTTATCTATTAGGTTTGACATCTTATAGGAGTGCGGTTTGTGGTACCTTAATAGCAGTATCAAAGATTACTGATCACAGATCATCATAACAGGTATGATAATAATGAAAAAGTTCGAAATATTGTGAGAATAACCAAAATGTGACACAGACACGAAATGAGCAAACACGATTGGAAAAATGGCACTGATAGACTTGCTCAGTGCATGGTTGCCACAAACCCTCAATGTGTAAAAGACCACAATATATGTGAAGTACAAGTGAGGTGTGCCTGTACATAGTTGGTGCCTGTGGTTTTGTATCCATTGAAATTTACTGTCACTCATTGTGTCTGCAATTGGGTGTAATAATAATATCATCTGGTTGTTAATGGGCTTTGAGTCTTCTTCTTTCGTCTGTGATAGTTTGCCATTGTCAAGTTAAATTTTTATGAGCTTTTTCAGAGCAGAAATTGAACATTAAATGGTTTATTAACCAAAATAAGGCAACTGCCTTTAGACTTTAATGTAGTACCCATTTTTTCCTGCAGCTTATCATCTTCCCAGTTTAAAAGGCTTAAGCAGAAGAGTAACAGTATGGTTAAAAGTTTTGAAGTTAGAAAGTTGGAACTTGCCTTTTCTTGATTATATGATCCCAAGAGTCACAAGAGAGTAGGCAGAAAGATCACAACTTTATCAATAAGTGAAAGTTCAGGTTTATCTGAATTTAGAATATTAAATTGTACTTTAACCATACTGCATGTTTTTATAACATATAAATCATAATTGACTTCATACTATTCTGTTATTTTATGAGGTGATCTGATGTGGCTGCAAAGTTGTTAACCTTGAAGAAACCTCCCGTAGCTTAGTGTTTATTTGCAAAATCAATCACATTTTTTCTTCTGCCTTATTAAACTGATGAAATCATTTTCTAACATATGGAAACATTTCTGGACCTCCTGTTCTTTTGCGTAAATAACCCCATGTGACTCACAAATGTTGAAAAAGCAATAGATATTTCCAAATGCTATTAGAACCATCAAACTAATATATCTACAGGTATTGAACAAAAAATTCTTCATTGGGACAAATGAAGACCAGAATGAAGTCTAAGTCACTGTTTCCAGTGAAGATTAGTCACTCTTTCCACTCTAATTCCAGAATTTCTTTAATTTTTGTTGCTTATGTTAGCAACAGTATTGTCACAAAAGATTCAAGAGTCATCTCCCCAGGTAACCAATTGTTACACAAACCATATGTAGACAATGCTCCCTGACTTCATTTATAGAAATTAAATGGAAGTTAAAAACAATTGTCCAAACTTTTGAACTATAATAAGCTATTTTGAAGTATCATTGTCAATACAAAGTACATACGTGTGAGGTTTTAAGCAGTAATAAAATCTATGCGTGGAAGAGTAAATGAAGTGTTTCTGCAATATTAATGAATGGACAGATATATGGGAAGAAGTGATATTAAACCTTGCCATACATTCTGAAAATGTACATGAACAGAGGCAGATTGCTTATAAAGATTTGTAACATATCATTGCAATAAGATGTGCATCCTGTGGTCTAAACTTGTTCCTAAATGACATCTTGAAGTTTGGCAGGTCCAAAAACATCTTTTGAGGAAGGACAGATGTTATAGCTGCTTTCTTCAAGGAAAAAAAAAATTAAGTGACATCACACCTTGTTTTAAACTTAATGAGGTGAAGTAAGGATGTCTTCTGAAAAATTGGCCAAAAGTAGGAGTAGTAGGTAGGGGAGGAAAAGGAGAAGGAAGAGGGAAAGAACCTCTTTAAGAAATAGAAATAGTTGAAAATGTTAGTATCTAATATTGTCAGGAACACGACATATAAGAGATTATTGGCAGAGTGCAACTTCAGAACTCTTAGAGGATTCTAAAAGCAAAGGAAAAAAGTATGTGTGTGAGTGTTTTTTATAAATGCTTACTACTTCTGAATCAGACATTCTTTGGCATCTTAAACTGAATGCCTGTAATTACATTAGCTGTTTTGTGAGACTTATATATATTCTAGTCCTGTCTAGTATAGAACACTAAGCTAAGCATTGCAGAAAGAGCAAAATGGATATTACTTATGTCTTCAGAGAACTTAACTAGGAAGAGGTAGAATATAAATATTCAAACATCTATAGAAAAAGCAGAATCAACTATCTAAGAGGACTGTGTAGACAAGACAGATCAAATCATTTTATTAACGTAAGTGCTTCATGAAGGAGGTGGATGTGAACTGGACATTATGGTATGTGTTGAATTTGGATAGATTAAGAGGGGATTGGGGTAGGAGGTAGGCTTTTGATAAAGAAAATAGCATAGGCAAAGATGGAGCAGAGGTGTAATCCCAGCACTTTGGGAGACTGAGGTGGGTGAATCACTTGAGGTCAGAAGTTTGAAGCCAGCCTGGCCAACATCTCTACTAAAAAGACAAAAATTAGCCAAGCATGGTGGCAGGCACCTGTAATCCCAGCTACCTGAGCGGCTGAGGCAGGAGAATCACTTGAACCTGGGAGGTAGAGATTGCGGTGAGCCAAGATGTGCCACTGCATCCCAGCCTGGGCGACAGAGCAAGAGTCTGTCATAGAATAGAATAGAATAGAATAGAATAGAATAGAATAGAATAGAATAGAATAGGGTAGGGTAGGGTAGGGTAGGGTAGGGTAGGGTAGGGTAGAGTAGAGTAGAGTAGAAAAATTTTATGTATCTACCACATATAAGATGATGATGAGCAAGATAAAATTCCTGTTCTCGAAAAGTGTGTAATCTGTTAAGAGACATTTCACATAGGAAACTTGAATTATTTCAGTAAAGTATACTTTAAAGGGCAATCAATGTATTAAACAATATAATCAAACCAAGTCATGCATAATATCTTATATTCCTGTTGTAACTGTAGAGTTGCACTGTCCAATATGTTAACCACTAACTGTATGTGGTTATTAAAATGAATGAAAAATAAATAAAATGGAAAATTTAGTTTCACTAGTTACATTTCAAGCATTCAGTAGCTACATGTGACTAGTGGCTAGTGTAGTGGACAGCATAGATAGCATTTCCATTATTCTAGAAAGTTCTGTTGGGTAGTGCAGCTCTAGAGCTATAGAACATATTTTAATTGTTTTGGTCAGGCTTGTCCTTCATCTCTTCAACAGACCTTCATTAAATGCCTACCATATGCCAGGTGTTGTGATAGAGCGAGATGATAAAGTCCTAGTTCCTCCTTACACAAACCTTTCAGTCTTGTGGGACATCAAGTCAGTGAATGGGTGAATAAGATAGAATGTGATAAGCATCACTGTAAGAGGAGAAATACAAGAGGCTGTGAAAATACTCAAGGAAAGGTACAGAAGCAACACTTAAAGTTTCCCTTTGTAGAAAGGTGAGTAGGTGTTGGCGTGGTTAAGGTGGAGATAAAGCAGAATCCAACTACAGGAAATGCTTGGATGTGAGAGAACATGGCACATTTGAGGTACTGAAAGTTGTTGACTGTATCTGGAGCCCAGATAATCTCTAAGGTCTCTTAATTCACAGTCATTATTAGGATACTTCTAAGCTATTTAAAAAACAGACTCCTTCCTTTTTCAAAACCAAAGGGACAAAGATCCCATGCACTGTCCATCTATTTGGGGAGCTTCTTATTTTTATATCTGTGAATTCTACAGTCAAAGAAGGCGAGAGAAAGTGAAAACAAAATAAATTTGAAAAAGAAGGACCGCAGAGATGAAGATGGCCAGAGGAAGTTTTAGAGAAAAGAAACAGGTAACATTTGATTGAGAATGATAGTACTATTTATAACACTCAGATACCTATCTCTGATCAGAAGTTAACACCAGCTATTCCAAAAGCTAGTGCCCCCAAATAGTTTACTTGGTATGTGAAGTATATTATGTGCGAATATTTTTTGATAAGGGATTTAAAAATTGAATTTCTGCCCTGGTTCTTTTCAGCAGAAATCATAGTAGAATTTGCTTTACTGTATTTTCATGTAGTGTATGTAATATGGAAAAAATTTAAATGCTATTATTTTGTTTTTATATAATATAAAATAGTCACTGTCAGGTTAAAACTTACATGAGAAGTCAGAGAGAGAGTAGGATCAGGAAACAAAAGAATTGTACCTTCATTCAGTCCTCACCAATTACAGAGACTATTATATGTATTATACGAAATACATTGCACATAATAAATCTCTCACATTTTGTAAATATTTAGCTGTTGTTGATTTATTTCTGAGCTAGTGGCAGCCGTCACGTCTCTGGTCTGTGTTGGGAATGTCTGTTTATATGTCTGTGTCACATCATCTGCTCTAGCATGGAGGCTTCGTGGAAGACAGGAACCATGTCTGTTTATTTTGTGTGATAGTAACATAGAGCTTTATATATGAAGCTTTATTTTTATTTGATGATGATGGTGGCGATGATTTTCTGTATGAATTTCTTTCCTGGCTTCAGATTGATTGAATCTTCTGATCACTATTAATCCAGTAGAATTCAGAAGTGGAATTTACTTTTGAGCGCTTAGCTTGGCTGGGCAGCAGGCTTTCGCAAACCCAGCTATATGAGATCTTATGCCACCACAAAGAGGCACCCTCTTGAAAAAAGATGAAAAATACAGAGAAGCCACCCACATTGGTTTTCATCAAGGAAAAGTTTGGTGTCTAGTCTTACCCCACCAAGTGCTTGTCAAATAAACTTGGTTTGAAGTCAAGACTGAATACAGTAAACAAAAAACTCAGATAAAAGCTATAGTAAAAAATAATATTTCTCTTTATTTTCATTCCTATTCTTATTTGGGACAACCTTTTGAATAGTGTGGGGTGAATGAATGTAAATTCGTTGAAGTGAAACTGTAGCCAAGTGAATAAGGTCTCAGTGCTTTTTAAAGATGCTCTAGCTCTACACAAATTTTACTATTATATCCTCCCTGTAAAATATTTGTCTTTGTAAACTTGCATCACTAAATTATAAAACTGGGCATCCAAAGTCATTCATGTGGACACAACTATTAAATTTAGTTTTGTTTGTTAGAATGTTCCAGATACTAGACTGATAAGGAAGTTTTTAAATATTTCCTTGAAAACCTTTCTTTCCCCTTTCACCTTACCTCTACTGCCCTTTCTCTAGATCGATCATGAATTTTTCTATTATATTTCAAAGAATCTTTAGGGTTTACTTTCCACATCTTCTATTGTAGTCCATTTTTCACATCACATTTTTTGTATTAACCCATTATAAATGATACTACTTCTTGTATTCTTTGTTTTCTATATTCATTTTTATGTTTTATTCTATAGCCCATTGAGGTTTATACATGTAAAATAATAATCACCTGCTAATGTTACCGATGCTGAAATTCAGATTATGATTTCTGAATTTTTAGAATGTTTGTGTTTGATTCTCCTGTATTCCTTTGGTCAATACTTTCTTTTTTTTTTTTTTTTTTTTTTGAGATGGACTCTTGCTCTGTCGCCCAGGCTGGAGTGCAGTAGCACGATCTCGGCTCACTGCGAGCTCCGCCTCCCGGGTTCACGCCATTCTCCTGCCTCAGCCTCCCCAGTAACTGGTACTATAGGTGCCCACCACCACACCTGGCTAATTTTTTTGTATTATTAGTAGAGACAGGGTTTTGCCATGTTAGCCAGGATGGTCTCGATCTCCTGACCTCCTGATCTGCCCGCCTCGGCCTCCTAAAATACTGGGATTACAGGCGTGAGCCACCGCACCCAGCCAATACTTTCTTTTGAAATTTATGTTAGCCTTGAAAAATAATGATAAGCCAGATATAAATATGCTGATCTGTAAGTGTTACTAGGTGATACAGTTAAAGTTGATAAAACAGTCAAAATTTACCATGCCGTCCTCTTTCTAGCATATCTATATTTTGACAATGAAATCGGTTCTTTATTATTATATATTTGCTTATTCCTGCCAATAATAAGACAATCCCAAACTGTTGGGATTACACACATAAGCCACCATGCCCAGTTGGAATTTCCTTTTTTCGATACAGTTTTGATGAATACATTTTCTGCGGGCTATACTTGCTCAAGCTTAAAACAGAAGAACAAAATTGGTCACTAAGAAAGTAGGAGAGGTTTTCATTCATATCCACTGTGTATCTGTGTCTCAGACAAAGATTATATGCTGGCTATTAGAATGCTGACACAGCTTACTTTCCTATTTTTCAAAGACAACACTCGTACACATAGCTTGAGGAAGGATATTATTCTTGGAATGTTATACATTTTACATGACTGACATAAAGATGTTTAGTCCTTGGCTGGATATTTCAGTTCTCTGAAAATGTGTAGCTATCCTGTGAGAAGCAAACATCTTGGAAACAGTATAGTATAGTTGAAGGAAACAGTCCTACCAACTGACTTGCTTAGACAAATCATTTCACCTCTTCTCAATATTTTTTTTTCTGGAAATCTACTATTTTTCTAGAAATGTATATAGAACATTTACGTTTGCATGTGTGTGTCTGTCAACATCAGTGTGTAAACATATTGTATTCACTATGAAAAAAATTAGGAAATTGAGATAGGCAAAAAAGAAAAGAAATCACTGACTACAGCAGAAAACTATAACATTTTGATAAAGTAGATAAAAGCCTTTTGGGCTTTTTAAGTACATGTATATGCACACATACACATAGACCCACACACATAGACGTACTTACAAATAACATCTTAAAATGTTATCTGTTTATTGTATATTGTTTATTGTATATTGTATATTTATTGTATAGTGTATTTGCTTATTGTATATTGTTAAAAAGTGAGTTTGTAGAGGTAAGGAAGCACATTTGAGGACGAGAACACCTCTACTGCAAAACTAATAGATGATGTAGAACTAGTACGGAATAGAATAGAGGTGACTAAAAATTTAATGGTTTGGAGTGAAACTTTGGAATAATCACAGTAAACACAGGAGTAAGACACAAAGATGAAGGCAGTTTGGTTAACAATGATCTGATATGAAGTTGAAAGGATTACTGGTGTCTATGAGGAAGTGGACCCAACAAATCAAACTAAAAAAGTATAAGGAGAAGTGATACAGCAAAACTTCACTGAAATGAAGAACTGAACCTGCAGATCAAAAGATACATTGAATTCTGAAAATTGGTAGAGAAGGTTCAACATCAAGTCATATCCTGATTGTTGCCAAACAAAAGAAAGATTTCTTCAGTCGTGGAAGCAAAAGCAAAAGTTATCTACAAGGAAGAAGTTTAGACTGGCCTCAGACTTCACAACAATGTGCAATACTACAGGAGCTATGTCAACACAGTTCTGATAAAAGAAATTATGGCCCAAGAACAGTGTACCCAGCCAAGTAATTGTTGAGGTATAAAGGCCACAGGTGTATGCTCTCAAATGTGAAAGAACCCAGAGAATATAGCATCTGTGAGATCTTTCTGAAAAAGAACTACTTGTTAAAATTTAGCCAACCAAGAGAAGAATCAAACCAAAAACTGGTTGTGATATTAAATACCTTCATATAAATATGTAAGATTTAGACACTGTAGAAAGTGTGGCAGTACAACAGACTGTAAACACTCTATATCATGGCAAAGTAAAACAAATATATGTGATAAAATTGGAAGGTAGGTAGAAGGGAAATGGGAATAAGAGATTATTAATCTTATCATTCATGGCAGCAATTCAATCAGAACTGCCTCAAATGTAATGTTAATCTATTCTTTGTGGTTTTTATCATTTTTCTTCAAGTTAGAGGGATTTTTTTCACAATTAATGTTTCTTGAGTGAAGAAGCATTTGTCTAAGATTTAAAATTTCTTCAGTTTCATTTCAGCTTCTGTTAATTGCAGGTACAATTAGAATTGATATTTTTTTATTTTTAACCATAACTGTAATCTCATCCCAGAAAGAATACATTTATTTCTGTCCATCCATTATCTATGTCTGTATGTGAATAGTTGTCTGGAATAATGGTCACTAAATGCTAATACTGAATATTTCCCAGTGCTGAGATTTTGGATGATTTAATGCATCTTTTGTTTGTATTTTTTTGTAGTGTTTGAATTTATGTAATGAGAATATTTTAAAGAAAGTGATACAATGAATTTATTACTCTGAAAAATGAATATGTACTCATGCAGTTTTATAACCTCATTTCTTTTTTAACTTATCTTCAGCTCTTTCCTCATACCATCATTTTAAATAGGTGCACAGTATTTTATGGATGTGTTATATTTATTCTTTCATTCCTGATCTCAGTTTCTTCATCTGTAATGACAGAGCTGAACTAGATTAGCCAGTTGCAATCTTTCTCTTTAAACTATGGAATCCTTCCAAGAAATAAACAGTTTATAACTCTTGGCGTAGGCATTTCCCATAGAATGTAGTTTCAAAGCTGTACAGATTAGATAATTTCTGAGGCTTATTTCTTTTTACCACCAAAAATTAGGATTTTTCTTTTTTTTTTTAGGAATTTTTTTAGTGACTTTTTCATGTGTTTTAAAAAAATTGGTAATAGAAATAATCTTATGAATCAGAATTTTAAAGTGAAAGGGACTTTGAAAACCATCTAGTATATTTGCCTAACATATACATAGGGAAACCAAATTTAAGTTTTTAAACTAACATCATACAGCCAACTGGAATGAGACTTGAGTGCACATCTCCTGACTTTCTATGCTGTTCTTTTCCCTACAGTACACATAAATATATAAATATATATATATATTCACAACTATTCACATATACACATAGATAATGGATGGGCAGAGAAGATGACAATTTTACTGTACCCATTTCACATTTAAACCATCATGTAAATGTCAGGAAATACGCTTAATTTATAGTGTATTTATTTTCTTGTTCATGAAAAGAGATCAGTATTGCAGCCATTATTGAACTCCTAAGCTCTAGGAGTTAGAAAGGAAAGTGAGTGGGATTCCGGTGAGACAGAAAGCATTTACTTGTCAAAGATTTGGAATATACTGTGGTTACCAAGATTAAAATAAAACTAAAACTTGACTTGGCAGAAGATTAAAAACAAAGCAGCTCCAAAGTGTGTGCACATCATGGAGAAGATGCCATTATTCCTTCAGGCAACCAAAGGGGAAGGGAATATTGTTTCTTTGTGTTGCCGGAGCTGATTTATTTAGTTATGATTTCAACATGCCTACAGGGCAAACCCCAGAAAACATTGCACAACAACATTAACCGAAACAAATGGTGCTTTTTTTTCTGTACCTCCCCCTAACGTTTTTTAACAGCAGTGAGGTTTTTTTCTTTTTCTTTTTTTCCCATATTGTTAAAATGGCTCTGATTATGTTTGACTGTTGGGTGTGGCAGGTTTTAGAATGTTAAGTGGTAGTACAGGTTCCTGAACAAGAAAGAGAATTAGAGGTGATGTGACTTGATTATTGGAATGTGTAGAATGTAAAGTTGTGAGACATAACAATGGTCTACCACAGGTTGCTGTTAGTAATGGACCTTCTTGTTAAAAGTCCTGTTATTATTGGGAATTTATTTTGGAAACTACTAAAGAAGAAATTTGACAGAAAAGTAAAACAAACCACCTTGTCTCCTATTTCCTTTCTACACAGGCACTTTGAAGAGATATCTTAAATATTGTCAAGTCTCAATTATCCTGGCACACGTTAGCATTCTCACCATTCTCACAAACTTGAATTAAATGCACATGGTATTGCAGTAGGTGCAGCACAGGGAAAATTAGCAAACAAGATCCTTATCCTTTTGGAGCTCAGTAAGGGTTGCTATCCAAGTAAGTAGTTCAACCAATCCCAAACTCATTTTTCTGGACACACTCCAAACACCCTCCCTCCCTTCCTATATTCTGTGTCTTCATTAATGGCCTCTCTATCCTCTCAGCTGGAAACCTCACATTCATCTTGAGTCTTTATGTTCCCTTGGTCTTCACAACCAATCTAGCAACAACTCCTGTCTCTTCTATCACTAAAATTGCTTTTTGATTTTGTTGGTACTCTTCTGTCCATTCTCCTAGCCATTGCCCTGTTTAGACCCTTTTCATCTTCCATTTTGGTTCTTTGGAGAGCTGCTTATCTACTTTTAACCTTTCCATTTTCTAATCCATCCTCAATACTACTGTCAAATCTCTTTCTTTAAAGACAGCTCTAATCATATCACTCTCTGGTTTAAAAACCTCTGATGGGTCCCCATTAACACACAAGGGATAAAGTCTAAACTCCTTAGCTTGTCATGCCAGGGTTTCAGAGTCTGGCTCTGATCTACTTATTCTCATCTCATTACCTCCCATAGTTTCCCCCTTCCCCTACTCCCTATTGCCAGACACACATATACATTTACTCCAGTCCCACCAGCTTCCTCATATTCCCTGAGCTTGCTATGTAATTTTGCTTTTGATCATGACTTTCCTTGCCCCATACACACAGAACACTCTTCCCTGACAAACTCCTGCTTATATGGAGGAACTGAGGAAGCCAAGATTTTACAAAGAGTACTCTTGACAAAAGAAATAAACCATGTGCATAGACCAAGCAGTAGGGCCACCATTAGAGCAGAGTTCAAAGTAGTGGCTGCCAACTAGTTTCTCTTGGGCAAACCAGGAAGAAGGACTTGATCCCAGAAGGTACTGGCATTATAGCAGTGATGAAACTGGTTTGTAATAGTATTAAATGAATGCCTCCTCCCCATTTATACAGCCAAGAGTTAGCATTTACTTTTATAGCTAAAGGATAGAGGAAAATAGCCACAGTAGATCTCTGGCATAGTAGTTAATTTCAAGAATTAAAAGAAAACTCATTACCCTCATCTACCTACTACTCCTAACTTATCTCATGTTCCCAAGGAGTAAAGAATGGTTAGGAACTCACAGGACCACGAGCCTTCACATTCACATTGGTGCTTTTTAAAAATCACCAGGATGCAGCCATAAAAAAGGATGAGTTTGTGTCCTTTGTAGGGATATGGATGCAGCTGGAAACCATCATTCTCAGCAAACTATCGCAAGAACAGAAAACCAAACACTGCATGTTCTCACTCATAGGTGGGAACTGAACAATGAGATCACTTGGACTCAGGAAGGGGAACATCACACACCGGGGCCTATCACGGGGAGGGGGGAGAGGGGAGGGATTGCGTTGGGAGTTATACCTGATGTAAATGACGAGTTGATGGGTGCTGACGAGTTGATGGGTGCAGCACGCCAACATGGCACAGGTATACATATGTAACAAACCTGCACGTTATCCACATGTACCCTAGAACTTAACGTATAAAAAAAAAAAAAAAAAAAAAAAAACCAGGATAGAGCCAGAGATGATGGGTTTAAGGAGTAAATTGCATGAGGGAAATAGCAGCTCTTTACCTCAAGTTACTGAGGAAGCAGAGGCCTTTCTCATGCTCTGCCTAGTCATGCTTCTCCCTAACCATTGCATCTTTCTGCTCAACCTTTGTCCTTTTTATCCACATATGATTCTTTTTAAAAGTTAGTTCTTATTTTATAAGTAATATATTGACATATTATCTTCAAAACATGTGGAATGTTTGTAAAGGCTGCTCTGACATTCCCTCACCACCATCATCTCCACATTCCCAGCTGCCTGCCCACCAATGCCAGAAAATGACAACTATTTTCAGTTTGGTTTTCTGTTGCTTCAGACGTTTTTCTATACATTGACTTAGAGATGCATGTTATAGATAGATAAAAATAGGCTTATGAAATACAGTATTGCTGTGTATATGTTTGTGTGTGTATGTGTGTGCTTGCTTTCCTCACAGAATCAGTATCATACTTACTCTGCCTCTCAGTTTGCAAACTTGATTTTTTAACTCTGCCAGTAGATCTAGGATATCTTTTCCTATTAGTATGTAGAGATAATTTATCACAGTTTTTTCAACTTCTTACATACAGTATTATCTTTAGGGCTAGCTTAACCCTTTCCTCTTCTCACAACAATCTGATATGGACAATTAGAAGAGAAAAAAATTTTAGTAACTGTATTTGTTCGTTTTCATGTAGCCGATAAAGACATACCTGAGACTGGGAAGAAAAAAGAGGTTTAATTGGACTTACAGTTCCACTTGGCTGGGGAGGCCTCAGAATCATTGTGGGAGGCAAAAGCCACTTCTTCCATGGTGCCAGCAAGAGGTAAAATGAGGAGGATACAAAAGTGGAAACCCCTGATAAAACCATCAGACCTTGTGAGACTTACTCACTATCACGAAAACAGTATGGGGAATACTGGCCCCATGAGTCAAACTGTCTTCCACCAGGTCCCTCCCACAACACATGGGAATTGTGGGAGTACAATTCAAGATGAGATTTGGGTGGGGACACAGAGCCAAACCTTATCATTCAGCCTCTGGCCCCCTCAAATCTCATGTCCTCACATTTCAAAACCAATCATACCTTCCTTACAGTCCCCCAAAGTCTTAACTAATTTCAGCATTAACTCAAATGTCCACAGTTCAAAGTGCCATCTGAGACAAGGCAAGTCCCTTTTGTCTGTGAGACTGCAAAATCAAAAGCGAGCTAGTTACTTCCTAGATACAATAAGGGTACTGGCTTTGGGTAAATGCAGCCATTCCAGATGGGAGAAATTGGCCAAAACAAAGGGGCTACAGGGCCCATGCAAGTACAGAATCCAGTAGGGCAAATTCTAAAGCGCCAAAATGATCTCTTTTGACTCAGTGTCCCACATCCAAGTCACACTGATGCAAGAGGTAGGTTCCCGCAGTCTTGGGCAGCTCTGCCCCTGTGGCTTTGCAGGGTATAGCCCCACTCCTGGCTGCTTTCACAGGCTGGTGTTGAGTGTCTGTGGCTTTTCCAGGCGCAAGATGCAAGCTGTCGGGGGATCTACCATTCTAGGGTCTGGAGGACAGTGACCCTCTTCTCACAGCTCCACTAGGCAGTGCCCCAGTAGGTACTCTGTGTGGGAGCTCCAAACCCACATTTCCCTTCCACACTGCCCTAGCAGAGATTCTCCATGAGGGCCCTGCCCCTGCAGCAAACTTTTGCCTGGGCATCCAGGTGTTTCCATACTTCTTCTGAAATCTAGGTGGAGGTTCCCAAACCTCAATTCTTGACTTCTGTGCACTTGCAGCCTCAACACCACATAGAAGCTGCCAAGGTTTGGAGCTTGTACCCTCTGAAACCATGGGCTGAGCTGTACCTTGACCCCTTTTAGCAAAGGCTGGAGCAGCTGAGATGCAGGGCACCAAGTCCCTAGGCTGCACATAGCTCTGGGCCCAGCCATGAAACCATTTTTTCCTCCTAGGCTTCTGGGTTTGTGATGGGAGGGGCTGCCATGAAGACCTATGACATGCTCTGGAGACATTTTTTCCCATTGTCTTGGGGATTAGCATTCAGCTCCTTCTTGTGCAAATTTCTGCAGCCAGCTTGAACTTCTCCTCAAAAAATGGGGTTTTCTTTTTTACTGCATCGTCAGGCTGCAAATTTTCTGAAGTTTTATTCTCTGTTTCTTTTTAAAAATGGAATGCTTTTAACAGCACCCAAGTCACCTTTTGCATGCTTTGTTGCTTAGAAATTTCTTCTACCAGATATCCTAAACCATCTCTCTCAAGTTCAGAGTTCCACAAATCTCAAGGGCAGGGACAAAATGCTGCCAGTCTCTGCTAAAACATAACAAGAGTTACCTTTGCTCCAGTTCCAACAAGTTCCTCATCTCCATCTGAGACCACCTCATCCTGGACTTTATTGTTTATATCACTATCAGCATTTTTGTCAAAGCTATTCAACAAGTCTCCAGGAGGTTCCAAATTTTCCCAAATTTTCTTGTCTTCTTCTGAGCCCTTCAAACTGTTCCAACCTCTGCCTGATACCGACTTCCAAAGTTGCTTCCATGTTTTCAGGTATCTTTACAGCAACGCCCCACTCCACTGGTAACAATTTACTGTATTAGTCTGTTTTCATGCAGCTGATAAAGACATACCTGAGACTGGTAAGAAAAAGAGGTTTAATTGGACCTACAGTTCCATTTGACTCGGGAGGCCTCAGAATCATGGTGGGAGATGAAAGGCACTTCTTACATGGTGGTGGCAAGAAGAAAAAATGAGAGAATGCAAAAGCGAAAACCCCTAATAAAACCGTCAGATCTCGTGAGACTTATTCACTATCGCAAGAACAGTATGGGGGAAAATGCCCCCATGATTCAAACCATCTCCCACTGGTTCCCTCCCACAGCATGTAAGAATTATGGGAGTACAATTCAAGATGAGATCTGGGTGGAGACACAGAACCAAACCATATCAGTAAGCAAGTACTGGTTCTGATTAAATGCAAAAAATGTTGCAATTGTTGGTTTCGGGAGGAGTGTTATCCTTAAAAATTAGACTATCTTAGAAACACTTGTTGGACCCAGTTCAAAGGACTTCACTAGCATTAACACTCTCTCTCCTTTCTTTCTCCTTAACCCACTTCTACCCAATTACTGACATTGATGGGAATTAAATATAACCAGGACTCTTTTTTTATATATACCTCTGGTTTTCCCTGTTCTGTATGCCTAAGTCCTCCCTCCATTGCTTCTGTTTAGCATTTAATTTAAATTTCCAAATTAATTCAAGAAGAAAATTTGAAATATATAAAATGAGGGCATTTGGTGATCTTTGAGGGCTTTTACAGCTCTAGGATTCTATTAGGTTATTAATAATTTATTTCCAGAGGATACATTCTGATTAAGAAGTTTTCTGTGCTTGATTTAGGTTATACTTAATTAAGAATATAAATAACTAAATAATATTTAAATAGATAAAACTTATGCTATTTGTCACTTTTCCTTGAAGCATATTTATAATGATCACTTAATGTTCAAAGTAAGCCTCAAAAAGGACTTGATAACTGCCAAATATTACCACCAAACTATAGACTAATCAATTAGACCACTAGTATTTGAATTTTTTTTCTTTTACTATATAAAACTAAGAAACGTAGGACTGAATCAAAGTGAATGGGACCTTTGGATAAAATATTGGTAAGAAGTTTGCACTTACTGTCTGCTTTTGAATGTTCAGATATTTAAGAGGTACCATCATATACCAGGAACAAAAGGTTGGGAGTCAGGAATCAGGGAATGAGTCCCAGCCCATCACTGTCTCACTTTGTGATTGCAGGTCATGCTTTGCTCTTAAATTTTCCCGTCTTTAGCATGTAGTAGATTATTTCTGACTCTTAACTTACCCAGGGATGTTTTGTGAAATAATAAAGATAACCACTGTCAGTTGTTTTGTGCTGCTCAGTAAAGATTCTACACAAATTAATTGTAGCAGTAGAGTGGTTATTTCATGATTTAAGACAGTTTTTCAAAATGAGAGAACTACCCAGCTTAGGTCATTTGGAATTTCTGTTTATTATTTCTTTTAGGCCAGCAAAAAGTGTTATATGTTAGGTAGAACAGTGCTAAAAACTTACATGAAAGCAAAGGTTTGTAAGTTGTAGGAGCCAGTCCATCGTGGATCTAGTTCTTTCCAACTCTAATGTTTTTAGTCATCTGCTTTTATAAAAGTGAGTGGTCTACCTTTTAGTTTTTTTTTTCTAAGGTATATTTTTATTTTTATGTTTATTCAAATATTCTCTATGAGTTCTGTCATCTTGATAAATGTTGGAATAGAAAGTCATATGTAAAATTTGCCACTTTATTTGAATTCTAACACTATAATGTAAGCCTGTTAGATTCTCATTCTAAATTCCACTTCTCACCTTCTTGTGATTGGTTGCTGTTTGTTAGGAAAACATGTAACAGATTCTTACCCTTTGTGAAAAATCACTGTTGTTCTTTTTGTTGATGCGGAACAGCAGTAATTTTTTCTCTTTAAAGGAAAAACAATTTAGACAAAGGATATACTTGAGAAAAGAGTTTAAGGAAATTTACTGTTTTCTCAGTGTACTTCTTTTCAAAATGATGTCACCCCAAGTGTTATAATTCTTTCAAAGCTTAGCATCCAACTGGTGAACAAAACTAACACTTGATTGCCTCAAGTTCAGCAGTGTTTGCTGTATATTTTCTACATCTGTGGACTATTCTGTTAAGATGTAAAAACTATTGAAGATTTCAATTTTTAAACTATGTATTTCACTAAGTATTTATAAACACATACGAAACTTGTTCTAAGTATAACCTGTGCTGAAATGAACTGTTCATGTTTATGCCTCAGTAGGTAAATTGCTCTGGAGTGCTTCAGACCAGCCTCAGCTGAAGCAAAGCATTTTGAATTGATATTGCAAGGAAAAGTTTGTTTCCTTATTCAACAGTTACATATGAATTTAAAAAGATTACTTGTGTTTGGTTAGTTCTAAATTTAAATTCGTTACACTACTTATACTAGTAGAATGTTTTCTATCTGCAGATTTGAGAGTTGGTCTTGGAATATGGCTTTTCAGATTAAAAAAAGGTTACTTTTAAAATTCCTCTTAAACTTTATAATTCAAATCAGTCAAGTAACCAAGAAGAGAAATTAGAGAGGATACCATTGACTTGCTTTGTATCTGTTGTTTTTTCTTTCCTTGTCTGCAAAGGTAAACTGAATTGCAGCTTTGTACTTAGAAGTAAATTACTATTAAAATAAAGACAGTTTAATAGTATTTTAGAAAATTTGGAAAATGGAAAGATGGGAATGAACTATAAAAGACAGAATTTGAGCTGAGTCTTGAAGAATACATAGTTCTTGATGTATTCCAGACTTCCCCTTAGACATTTTTTATTCTTTGTGACTGTTGCGTGTTATATGACTGCTTAGGTCATCCTCCCTCAGGGGGAATAGTTGGAGGTTTATTCTCCAACTACTATGTAAGCACAATCTTAATATTTGCCCTTGGATGAGTCACATCACTCTGCTTTGCCTTAATTTCTCCATCTGTAAAATGATAATGGCTATACACTTTTAGATTTATTGAGTTCAGTGGAGGCAAACCTTTAAAGTACAGAAATGGCTTTCACTGTGAATGAATTTAAGATAGAAGATAGCATTACCACAATAGTGCATTTTTCTACCTTTAACACATATGTTAACCACATTTTTGGGGGGGCACAAAAACAAGGATTTGTCATACAAGATCATTTGAGTGGCTTGTACGTGTTCTGGCTGGCAATAATCCTAACCCTTGTACTCAGCATCTGGTTTATTCATGAGATCCCCTATAATTAACCAGTAGTACTTCTCCGTCTTGTCTTTTAGGAAGATTTATGGTATACCTCAGGTGGTGTCAGATAGCAGGCAGAAGACAGATAGTAACTAGTTCTATTTATTTAGAAAAAAATTCTGTCTCCTTGACACCAATATTGTTAAATAAGATATGATTTCTAAAAAGCCATTTTCCGTGTTTATTTGACATGATCGGATGATTGGCAGCGCTACTATCTGAACAACCTAAGATGTTTAAGTTTCTTAGGTGTGGTTTTAGAGTCTTAGGAAAGCTGGGAAGGGCCTGAACTTTAGAGGGGACAGGCTTATGGTGTGTCCTGGAGTGTTATACAAGGAAGAATTATTAGGGCCAGGTGCCTTTCATGTCTATATCTGCCAGAGTAAAAAATGCAGAGGCAAGAGTTTGTCTCAGTAATAGTTTCATACATTATCTACACAGAGAAAAGTGACTTTTTAATACTGGCAAGAATTCAAATACTTTCTATGTAATCAATATCAAAAGAGAGTAAGTTTGTTTTTGATTGGTTATCAAGTTGATATACAGTCCTATTGCTGTGGTCTGCTTAACCTGTAATTATCAGAGAAATCTTGTCAAACAAGATTTTCTGAAATGAAGCCTGTTAATTATATCAGATCCTTTGGTTTTATGTGGAACTATTATCATGTCACGAATTGGGAGCTGTTTGAACAAAATACTCATTTGGAAAACTCTTTATCTCAAATTTTGCTTAAAACCCATGACATCTAATGGAAAGGGCATGGTGAGAGGCAACACTGAATTTCTAAGCTGAACTCTTTTCCTAAACATCCCTCAGTGATCGTTCTCTTGTATGAGTAGATGCCAACCAGGGTAGGGATTGGTTAGTTTTAGGACATCTTATCTAAACATTCTTCTAGGGGCAGGTCTATGCTGGTTAGTCATGTAGAAATCAAAATTATCAACACAGTGATGACAATGTAACTAGCCATATCTATCAGCAACTTATAATCAGCCATAACTAAGGCTGCTGAAAGGTACACCCTAGTAAAAATTCTGGTTCTACTTTTGACTTTCATTAATAACCCTAAGGATTTTGGACTAAAGTCTGTAACTGAGCTTGAATTCAACCTGGAATCTGCTTTGGACTTGTAGATAGATAGTGTGCAACGTTAGGAAATTAGGACAAAATAAAATTTACTTTACAGCTAGGCTAAATTGTGATAAAATGAGAAGTTGGCAGCAAGAAGTTTTAGTGAATAGGACCCTCAAAGGAAACTTCAACAAGTGTTTGCTGCCATCAGACTTAAAACACACACACAAAAACATCGTTTAAACTGTTAAAGTGGATTTTATGTAAATTGTTCATGATAAACATTTGCATTATATATTCCTATTCCTTTGTACTTCCCATTTGATGAAGTTTTCAAACTGTGGTTTGCTGGAGGGGAAAAAGAAAACCCAAATGCAAACCACATAGGACAAATTGAATTACAAACCTGGTGTGGTCCTTAACTCAATTACATCTAATTTGTGTTATTTTAGCCATCCTGGGTGGCAGCTGTTCTGAGTAAATGCCCACAAATATTTTCAATGTAAGAATTTGTCCTGATTACAGCTCTTTAAGATCAGTAGTAGCCTATTTATATTTTAAGTGGCAAAGTTTTAGATTAATTTGGTGTATCAGCACCATTTTAAAAATTGAACATTTAGTTGTTTCACAAATAGACATTTAAAAAGCAAGCATCCAATGTTTATTTTAAATGTTAATTTCTTATGTTTCTTCTAAACATAGCCACTTAATTACTTTATTCAGGCAATTATCAACTTGCCTACACAAGGGAATATGGAATTTTAGATTCAAATAAATATTTTGACATTCCAAGTAAAAATTTGAGATGATCTGGGAAGAAAAACATGAAAGAATATGAGTTCAGGATTGTTCGGTTAAATATAATTGAAATAGAGGTTGGTGTTACAACTAAGTGAGGATTGAATATTAAATACAGAAGAAACGAAGACCTTGAAACTCATGAAAGTCTTGCGGAAGGACCTTGACTGGTGTTCTAAGGTAGACAAATGGGACCAGGCTAAATTTTAGGGAATTACAATGAAGAGATACTATCCAGCAGAGACAGAAATGAAAGAAAACTCCTAATACTTCAAAAATGATAGATGGTACATGAATATGTTTAGAAAGCCATTGTTTTTCTACTAAATTCAGTAACTTTCAGTTAGCAACTGAATATCTTTTATGGACTAGATATTGATCTATGTACTGAGACTTCAAAGATGAATAAACTAAAGGTTCCTACTTTGGAGGAACTTATACCGTAGTTAGAATGGGGATCATGTAAATAATTTATAGCACCATATGGTAGGTGATATGATAAAGGTTTGAATAAATTCAAAGCTTTTTCTTTTGTTATAAGGAGGGTATAGGCCTAAAGTTAGGGTATTAGATCAAAACAGAAGTGAATTTTTTGTTTGAACTTACTATAGTACATGAGACTTATACTTCACTAGATATTTAATCAGTTAATGGTTGACCCATAGACTTAGGAATATAAATTGTTTAAATTTGAGGTGTTTATCAGTTGTGTACACTTTTTCCCTACTCATTCTCTTTTTAAGGAAAAAACAATTTGGTAATCAATTATGATTGTATTTTCTTGTATATCTCTTGTAATTTTTAATTAGTTGTGAACTTTTATCAATTTTAATAACATTTTTAAAAATGTTCCTCATCCTATATTCCTCTTTTATATCTGATACTGACTACCAATCTACTATTTATTTTTGAAACTTTTTTATTTTTGGTCTTCAGTGGTAGTGTGCTTTTTTTGATTTCTCTCCTGCTTTTGGAGATTTGGTATCTCCTTTGCTGGCTTCACATCTGTATTAGTTATCAATTGCCATAACAAATTACCCTAAAACTTAGCAGCTTTAAACAATGAACGTTTATTACCTAATGGTTTCTGTGGGCTAGTAATATCATATCTGTCTTATTCACATGTGAATGATGAACATTCAGGCATCCAATAAATATTATTGAATGGTGCACAAATGAATGCTGTTATTCAAGGTGAGGTTCTTACCACTTAGCACCTAAAGGGCTCCACCATCTTCTTTGCTGGCTTCCAATCCTTACCCCCATACTGTTTGTAAAACCACCCTTTCAAAAGAAATTTATGTTGCTGCTTCCCTTATTAATAACCAGTTGTGACTCTCATTGACCTAATCAAATTTCTGTTGGTCTTCAAAGATGGCTTTCTTGGCATTCAAAGCCTTCCATAAACCTGCCTCATCATATTTATTCAACCATAAACCTTAACAGATATACCTATTTTACTTAAACTGGTTGTTTACACTTTAGACCTGTTAAAAGACAATCCTTAACCAAATTAAATTTAATAGAGTTTAATTGAGTAAATTGGGCAGCTTCTTGAACCAGAGTAGTCTCAGAGAAACTCCACTGCAGCCACATGCTGGAAGATTTATGGACAGAAAAAGGAAAGCGACGTACAGAAAACAGAATAGAGGTACAGAAACAGCTGGATTGGTTACAGCTCCGCATTTGCCTTATTTGAACGTAGTTTGAACAGTTGGCCCCCTTGGCCAAGACTCAGTGATTGTCACAAGAGCAGGTTACAGTCTGTTTACACATCCTTTTATAGTTCATACTGTATAGAGAAACCTTTAGGCTGAACTTAAAATATGTAAGGAGGAAGCTTTAGGGTAAACTTGATTTAACAGACCAAACCTTATCCCCATCCCTAATCCCATGTTCAGTTTTACTTTCTTACCTTTATTAATGCTTTATTCTGTCATCTGTAATGCTTATATTTCTTGCTTTTTCAAATCTTACTGATTCTTGTTCTCCACTCAAATCTCTTTATGTTCCTTCCACCTCTTTCATAAACCCAGTTTGGACTTTCTGGCCCACTCCAGTTGTTTTTGTTTTCGCTTGATTTTTTTTTTTTTTTTGGTGGTTGTTTGTGTTTTGAGACAAGGTCTCACTCTGCTGCCCAGGCTGGAGTGCAGTGGTGTGATTATGGCTCACTGCAGCCTGGACCTCCTGGGCTCAAGCAATCCTCCTGCCTCAGCCTTCTGAGTAGCTGGAACCACAGATGCATGCCACCTTGCCCAGATAATTTTTAAAAATTTTTGTAGTGATGTGATCTGCCTATGTTGCCCAGGCTGGTCTTGAGCTCCTGGGCTCAAGCGATCCTCCCATGTTCCTCCCAATGTACTGGAATTACAGGTGTGAGCCACTCCACTTGGCTCAACTCTAGTTTTTAATCTTTGAATTCTCATTGCATTAACACTCAGTACCAAACAGTGCCTTTCTTTATTTTTAATTAGTTTAAGTGGATGAATATATCTTTCCAACTAGAAGTCCAGTTTTCTGATAGTAAATTCCTTTTATCCTTTTACTTCTCGCATCTTTATTATAGTGTGCTGTGAGTGTATGCTGGTTGATTGAAAAACTAGAAATCTTGATTCAGCTGTAAAAAATCCTTTCGAGTGAATTTTAACTGCCGGAGACATTCATGAGGATGAGCTGGGACTGCAGGACAGTTTGGAACTACATTTTATTATTTTCTTGAAGAAACATTGCTGTATGAAGAGATTAACTTTAAAAAGTTCCCTTTGGCCAACTATCAGAATTGGCTTTTAGCCTTGAACTATCAAAGCAAAACTTTCAGTGTTGCCTAGAGCAGAAAAGGTATTAAGTAGCAAGCAATTCAAGGTCTCTGATCCCTAGCCTACTTCAGCTATGAGCCTGGCCAAGCCCTTTGGCAAAGATAAGTTGAATATGGAATTTACTTTTATCTTCTCCCTCTTGGAAGTTTTATGGATTTGATTCACAAAGAAAGGGCAATAATTGAAATTTTGTGTTAGCTTCTTCTTCTTATTCACCAAGAAAAGTTAAAGTCAGGTAATGATATCAGTCAAAATATAAGTACACATACTGCCTAAAAATAACATTGTGGTTAATTGTGTTCCATAATATTCTTGGCATACTTTGTACAAGCCCTGGAGAACAAAGCCTGAGAGCCCATGGGAAATAAAGCTCCAGTTCTTTCGGCCACTTTAAATTTAGTTCTGTGATCTTGATAAGATACCATTGTATTTACATTGTTAGTTTCTACCAACATTCCCTTGTGTCTTCTTTTATGGCTTTTTCTATTTCTGTGCCTTTTTGTTCCTCTTCCTTATTTTCCGCCTAAAGCCATAGGTAGAATGTTTGGTCATAGAATTTAATAAGAGGAGTATTTGACTTTTCCTTATAGCAATCTCAAATTTCATTCAGTTTGTGTTTTAGGATGATTTATAATATCATTCTATGATTTGGGCTATTATTTGCACATTTTTGGCTTTCCTGTGGCTAAATTACTGGTGTTTATACAAAAAAGATTTTTTCTTTTTATTTATGCATGAAGGGGTTTCAGACAAGATTCCTGTCTTTAGTACTGGAATATTTGAATTGGAGAAATTAAGAAAGTGAAAAAGGCGAAAGTTCTTGATTCTTACCTTTTATCCTTACAGGTAATTACTTATAAATATATTTCTTTGGGAAAATAAAGAGTGTCAATTGACTATCACCTCAGTTAATCCCTCCAGCCTCTGCATTTTTTCCTCTAGATGACCTGTAAGGTCCTGCTCCTTAAAGCCAATGTGGTGATGTTAGTTTTGTTGCATCTTTTGGTTTTCTTCTTTACTCGTCCCACACTTCCCATACATATCCCATTTCCCTTCCATGGTGTGTTTAAACGTAAAAGAAGTAAAGAAGTGGGAGGAGAGACAGTGTGAAGGAGGTGCAGAAGCAGACATGAAAAAGTGTCAGGAAGAAGTCTGAGTGTAGCCCTTAAAAGACTATTGCTTTCTGTGGCCACTGCCCTATTCTACTTTGTTCCTGTTGCCACTACTTTAATATTTCTAAAAGGAGTTTAAAATAGAAATGAAATCCATTTGAATTTCGGTCTTTAACACTCAAATATAAGTGCTTTTCTGAAAATCTACAATGATGTTTTTAAGACACCTTCTTTGATCACCCTGTATTTTATGCAAAGCTGAGCATTTCCTTCTTGAAAAAAGGAAAAGACTTATTGAATACAACTTTTGCCACATGAAACTGTCTAATCAGCCTCATTTGAAAGTGCACATTTCATTTGATGACATTTGCAAATTGTTCCTTCCCCCCACCACCAGAACTTGCAATGTGAAAATGCTTCCATATGCTAAAAGCTAGTCTACTAATTTTACTGAAGGAGAAAAAAAGAGAGTATGGCTAGCCATTTTCTAAACATGAAGCTACAGCGTGGGCAGATTTGGCAATGGGAGTCCCTCAGAGTTCACTGTAAACAACTCTGCAACCCCCAGGCCTCACTACTGTTCAAGATGAATGTAGAAAAGTTGTTTTTGCCCCACAAAAGTAAATTTTAAAAAATAAAATTGTAATGTGCGTATGGTTTTAAAATATCTAAACGCAGTTAAAATATAGTATTAAACTCTGATTTCTAATAGATTTGAACGTTTTAAGTGAAGAAATACTTTTGCTTTCAGATTCTTTGTGTATCTCAAGACATTTTAATAGCCACTACTCTGAGTGATGGGCCCCCAACCCCTAATGCGTGGATTATAGCAGTAGTTTTCTCCCTGATTTTCCTAATATTAGTCAGTCTCCCTTTTAACACTGTGCTACTTGGTGCTACTAGGATAATCTTTCTTAAATAACATTATGCCTTTTCCTGTCAACTGATCTCATTTACACTGATCTCACCAATGTTTCTCCTAAATCTGATTTATAATTTTCTTTAAGGAGTCTTCGTGGTAATCCCATCTGGCCCCATTTTTCCACAGTACTTTTGAACCAAGCTTCTACTGTTATTATTTTCATGTTGATTTATTAAAGTTTTTTTAAAAATTGTATTAAGTCTGTTCTTTTTTTCCCAAGTAGATATCAGTGTGATACAAACACTATCTTCTGTTTCTTTTGACTGGAGTCTTTTATACTTCTGAGTACATAATAGATGTTAAATATGTACTCTGTTAATACATATTAGCAAGTTTAAAATGGTGGCTGTTTAAGTCACATAAATTATCAAACAAAAGAGCTAAGTGATGGTACCTGCACAATGCTTAATATATAGTAGAGATGATAAAATAAATTCTACTGAAGTCTGTACTTTGTGTTTTTAAAAGATTTATTGCTTAGCTTTTATAATTAATGGTTTTGTCTTTGAAATAGAGAAACAGGTCTGGGGTTTATGCAGTTATAAATAAAAATTCCTTAATTTTGTTTCTATTACTATGGCATCTTATGCCAAAAAAATATTGTAAAGAGGAAGAAGTGGCCAGGCGTGGTGGCTAATGCTTGTAATACCAGTACTTTGGGAGGCCGAGGCAGGTGGATCACCTGAGGTCAGGAGTTTGAGACCAGCCTTACCAACATGGCGAAACCCCATCTCTACTAAAAGTACAAAAATTGGCTGGGTGTGGTGGCGGGGCGCCTATAATCCCAGTTATGGGAAGGCTGAGGCAGGAGAATCTCTTGGACCCTGGAGGTGGAGGTTGCAGTGAACCGAAATTGTGCCATTGCCCACCATTCTGGGCAACAGGAACGAAACTCCGTCTCAAAAGACAAAAAAAATACAAAAAAAAAAAAAGAAGAAAAAGTTAGAGGACTAAAATTACCTGATTTTAAGACTTACAAAGCTAGAACAATCAAGGCAGGGTATTGGCATAAAGATAGAGAAACTGATCAGTGGGAAAGAACAGAGAGTCCAGAAACAGATTCATACGTACATGGGCAACTGAGTTTTCACAAAGGTATAAAGGCAATTCATGGGTGAAGGGCCAAACTTTTTAACAGGTGGTGCTAAATTGGATATTCATGTGAAAAAATTATTTATATCACATACCATATAAAAACTAACTAAAAACAGGTAATAGACTAAAATGTAAAGCCTAAAACTATGAAACTCCTTAAGGAACACATAGGGAGAAAATCTTCATTATCTTGAGATAGGAAAGTATTTCTTCTATATGCCTCTGAAAGCACAACCCATAAAAGAACAAACTGGTAAGTTGAACATTATCAAAATTTAAAATTTCTGCTCTTGAAAAGAGAATGAGAAGGCAAGCCACAGATTTGTGGAGATGATATTTGCAAAACATATTATGATAAAGGACTTATATTCAAAATATATAAGGAACTCTCAAAATGCAGTAAAAAATCAAACAACCCAACAACAACAAAAAATAGACATCAGACCTAGCATGGTGGATTACACCTGTGATCCCAGCACTTTGGGAAGTTGAGGTGAGAGGGTTGCCTGAGCCCAGAAGTTTGAGACCATAAGCACATGAAAAGCTCAATGTCATTAATTGTTAGGAAAATGAAAAGTATACTGCAATACCACACCAAATATTACTTCTTATTCTATAAATAGGTACAGTTATTATGTGTCAACTAAAAATAAAAGGAAAAAAAAAATTAAGAAGACTGATCATATGAAATGTTGGTGAATATGTGGAGGAGCTAGCTCTTATACCCTGTGGGTGGGAATGTGAAATGGTACAACCACTTTAAAAAATAGTTTGGCAGCTTCTTAAAGTGTTAACCATATACCCACCATATTCTTCAGCCATTTCAGCTAGCTTTTTACCCAAGATTGTACATAAATGTCATAGCAGCCTTATTTATAATAGCCAAAAGTGAAGTCACCCACATGTCCATCAACAAGTGAATGGATAAACAAACTATAGTATATCCATATAATGGAATACTATTTACAATAAAAATGAATTAATTATTCGTACATGTAACAACATGGATGGCACTTAAAATAATCAGGGTGAGAGGAATAAGTCAGTCAAAAAAGATTACATGCTGTTTGATTTCACTTGTATAATTCTGAAAAATGAAAAAGAATTCATACTGATAGCAGATGAGTAGTTACTTAGAGATGGGGAGCAGAGGAGGAGAAAGGAATTATAAAGAGGCACAAGGAAACTTTAGGAGGTTAAAGAGGTTTTTACTATCTTAACTGTGATGATAGTTTTGCAGATATATACATAATTCAAAGGTTATCTAATTGTACACTTTATTTATTTATTTATTTATTTTTGAGATGGAGTCTCGCACTGTCACCCAGGCTATAATGCAGTGGCGCAGTCTCGGTTCACTGCAGCCTCTGCTTCCCAGGTTCCAGCAATTCTCCTGCCTCAGCCTCCCAAGTAGCTGGGATTACAGGTATATACCACTGTGCCTGGCTAAGTTTTATATTTTCAGTAGAGTTGGGGTTTCACCATGTTGGCCAGGCTGGTCTTGAACTCCTGACCTCAGGTGATCTGCCTGCCTTGGCTTCCAAAAAGTGCTGGTATTACAGGCATGAGCCACCATGCCTGGCCCCAATTGTACACTTTAAATATGTGCAGCTTTTTATAGCTTAACAAAATTATACCTCAATTTAAAAAAAGAAAAATTGTAAAAAGGTGTTAAACATGCAGTTCACCATCAAAAGCAGTATTATTTAACATATGCACTAGCGTATTATAAGTATAATAAATGTAAATATAATTTATGTATTTATAAACATAAATATAACAATGAACATATACATTATTGAAGAGTCCCATATGTCACCTTCCATCTTGGGTTGTATAGAGTTACTAAAATGTTATCAAAGGAGAAGACCATTTCATAAAGGAAATTATTACACCTTGACCATCCGATACTTCAGTCTTTCATATTGCATAGAGGTTCTGTATCAGCTACAATAGTCATTTTTAAAAAATAACAGCAATCTTCGTTTTTTAAAAAACTATCATAGACCATCTCGATCTTTATCAATATTTTCCTTCTTTCACTTTCTTGATAAAGTCCCATATTTTGCTTCTGCTTCTGTTTTTTTTGTTTGTTTGTTTGTTTGTTTTAAACCAAATGATTACTAAACAGGGAGTGGAGGTCCAGGTGTGGTGGCTTATGCTTTTAATCCCAGCTCTTTGGGAGGCTGAGGCAAGGAGGATCACTTGAGCCCAGGAGTTTGAGACCAGCCCAGGCAACATAGTGAGATACCATATCTACAAAAATTTTAAAAATTAACCAGGCATGGTGGCATGAGCCTATAGTCTCAGCACTTTGGAGGCACAGGTGAGAATTGCTTGAGGCCAGAAATTTGAGGTTGCAGTGAGCTATTACCACATCACTGCACTCTAGCCTGGGTGATAGAGGGAGAGAGGCCCTGTCTCTTAATCTGTAAAAACTGTCTAATACTATTGCTACTGTATTGGTTAAGTGACTCATTTACATCATAATTTGGGAAAGGAAATTCTTGGATTTTATCACAATTGAGGACTCAGAACCAAGTGATATAATGGTTAAAATAAAACCCTCAGCCAACTAGAGGGTTAGAATTTTATTGATATTTAATGTATTGTACTTAATTTATCTATTATGTAAGTAAGTTCAAATCTCATTGGTCTCTTTATATAAAAAGGAAAAAAAGGAAAAAGAACAAAAAAGATAAGGCCCCATATTTTGCTGCTTCTGTTTTGCTGCTATTGACATAAGAAGGCCTATGTAGTCCTATGGAGGCCTTCTTATGTCAATATCAGTCTGAGTAAAAGCAAATAATGAATTTATGCTGAGGTACGAAGATACCATTTGGACAGCTTTATATTAACATGTAACAGTGTACAAAAGTTATACAAATTTGTTAGCATTTTCTCACTGCAAAATATTAACAAATTAGGAAATAGCAGACACTAGAGATGGTTTTTACTATATATAAGTATGTTTAAGAGATACTTAAACTGAAGAGGTAATAGTCTAGTTTTTTGTTTTTTGTTTTTTTTTTTTTTCCCTCATTTGTAGCAACAGGCACATCAACCATTTGATATTTTTATATTTTGGGAGAAAGTTGTGACTACCTGGCAGTTTGGATTTGAAATAACAATGGCAAATAAATGGCCTGTGCTGAGAATTGTTAGGTATATCTCTTTATGGAAAACTACTTTGGTGATGTAAAACCACCCAGGTCTATAGTTATATAATTTAGGCAAGTAGAAAAATCAGATAGGGAGACAGGGCTGGTTCTTTTTCTTTTTCGTTTTTGACAGCTTCTTGCTCTGTTGCCAGGCTGGAGTGCAGTGGTGTAATCTTGGCTCACTGCAACCTCTGCCTCCTGGGTTCAAGTGGTTCTCCTGCCTCAGCCACCCGAGTAGCTGGGACTACAGGTGCGCACCACCACACCCAGCTAATATTTGTATTGTTAGTAGAGACGGGGGTTTCACCATCTTGACCAGGCTGGTTTCAATCTCTTGACCTCATGATCTGCCCGCCTCTGCCTCCCAAAGTGCTGGGATTACAGGTGTGAGCCACCACGCCCGGCTAGGGCTGGGTTTTTATTAAAGATTTAGTTTGGTTCTTAGAAGTTACGTCAATTTCTGATGAGTAATCTAGTAATCACTTAATCCATCTTTCTGAATTAATTCTGCAAAACACTGCCACATACTGATTATCATAAACATTTTTGGTTTCAAGACACTTTCTTATTTTAACCCTCCTAACCCTTCAAAGATTCCTCATTACTTATGGTTTAAGTCATTCCTCGTTGGTTTTTATATTCAAGACCTTTCACAGTTGATCACTGAGCTATCCTTTAATCCTCTGTGTCACTGCTTTTCAGTGTGAATTGCCAAAGTTTCTATGATTTTTCTGTTTATTTGCCTTTTGTTCATCTGCATTCAATCTGGACTGTCTGACTTTCTCTCATCTCTACCTACTCTTCTAAGCCCTAGAATGCTTCAGTTACCACATAAACCACATCAGCATAAAACCTTCCATGACATTCTATTCATACATGTTATAAATGCCTCTTTTGTGTTGAGCTGTCAGTGATCACCAAGGTAAGGCTAGGAGGAAAGGATGCTCCATGGTACTACACTCTGATGCAAGAGGAAAAATTATAAATTTACAAATACTTTTATCTCATCCTATATACATTTTACTTTTTGTGTACATCTTATAATGTACACAATAAATTGATACCCAAATAGAAAGCGTAAACGAATTAAAATACATATGTTGAGGGAGTGCATGCCCAAAATGTTTTATGATGGGGTACAGAACAAAAAGTTAAGAAACCACCGATCTAATTGTCAGGTCTGTTTCCACATTTGTAAAGTTAGGTCGAGGATTGGACTAGATAATTTCCAAGGTCTTTTTTAAGCTTAAATGTTCATGGAGTTAAAAAAAATTATTTTGAACAATTTTGAGTGTACAGAAAAGTTGCCAGTATAGTACAGTCAGCTCCCATAAGCCATTCATATGGTTTTATCCACTGTTAACATTTTGCCATATTTCCTCCTTGTCTTCTAATACACATGTATACATATTGCTATATGTATACTTTGTTCTGAACCATTTGCTAGTAAATTGCAGCGGTTGCAACTCTTTAAGCTAAATAGTTTAGTATGTGTCCCTTAAGAACAAAGACATTCTCGAGGGCGGAGCAAGATGGCCGAATAGGAACAGCTCCAGTCTCCAACTCCCAGCGCGAGCGACACAGAAGACCAGTGATTTCTGCATTTTCAACTGAGGTACTGGGTTCATCTCACTGGGGAGTGCCTGACGATCGGTGCTGGTCAGCTGCTGCAGCCCGACCAGCGAGAGCTGAAGTAGGGCCAGGCATTGCCTCACCTGGGAAGCGCAAGGGGGAAGGGAATCCCTTTTCCTAGCCAGGGGAACTGAGACACACAACACCTGGAAAATCGGGTAACTCCCACCCCAATACTGCGCTTTAAGCAAACAGGCACACCAGGAGATCATATCCCACACCTGGCCGGGAGGGTCCCACACCCACGGAGCCTCCCTCATTGCTAGCACAACAGTCTGTGATCTACCGGCAAGGCAGCAGCGAGGCTGGGGGAGGGGCGCCCGCCATTGCTGAGGCTTAAGTAGGTAAACAAAGCTGCTGGGAAGCTCGAACTGGGTGGAGCTCACAGCAGCTCAAGGAAACCTGCCTGTCTCTGTAGACTCCACCTCTGGGGACAGGGCAATAACAAACGCAGCCGAAACCTCTGCAGACGCAAACGACTCTGTCTGACAGCTTTGAAGAGAGCAATGGATCTCCCAACACGGAGGTTGAGATCTGAGAAGGGACAGACTCCCTGCTCAAGTGGGTCCCTGACCCCTGAGTAGCCTAACTGGGAGACATCCCCCACTAGGGGCAGTCTGACACCCCACACCTCACAGGGTGGAGTACACCCCTGAGAGGAAGCTTCCAAAGCAAGAATCAGACAGTTGCACTCGCTGTTCAGAAATATTCTATCTTCTGCAGCCTCTGCTGCTGATACCCAGGCAAACAGGGTCTGGAGTGGACCTCAAGCAATCTCCAACAGACCTACAGCTGAGGGTCCTGACTGTTAGAAGGAAAACTATCAAACAGGAAGGACACCTACACCAAAACCCCATCAGTACATCACCATCATCAAAGACCAGAGGCAGATAAAACCACAAAGATGGGGAAAAAGCAGGGCAGAAAAGCTGGAAATTCAAAAAATAAGAGCGCATCTCCCCCGACAAAGGAGCGCAGCTCATCGCCAGCAACGGATCAAAGCTGGACGGAGAATGACTTTGACGACATGAGAGAAGAAGGCTTCAGTCCATCAAATTTCTCAGAGCTAAAGGAGGAATTACGTACCCAGCGCAAAGAAACTAAAAATCTTGAAAAAAAAGTGGAAGAATTGATGGCTAGAGTAATTAATGCAGAGAAGGTCCTAAACGAAATGAAAGAGATGAAAACCATGACACGAGAAATACGTGACAAATGCACAAGCTTCAGTAACCGACTCGATCAACTGGAAGAAAGAGTATCTGCGATTGAGGATCAAATGAATGAAATGAAGCGAGAAGAGAAACCAAAAGAAAAAAGAAGAAAAAGAAATGAACAAAGCCTGCAAGAAGTATGGGATTATGTAAAAAGACCAAATCTACGTCTGATTGGGGTGCCTGAAAGTGAGGGGGAAAATGGAACCAAGTTGGAAAACACTCTTCAGGATATCATCCAGGAGAACTTCCCCAACCTAGTAGGGCAGGCCAACATTCAAATCCAGGAAATACAGAGAACGCCACAAAGATACTCCTCGAGAAGAGCAACTCCAAGACACATAATTGCCAGATTCACCAAAGTTGAAATGAAGGAAAAAATCTTAAGGGCAGCCAGAGAGAAAGGTCGGGTTACCCACAAAGGGAAGCCCATCAGACTAACAGCAGATCTCTCGGCAGAAACTCTCCAAGCCAGAAGAGAGTGGGGGCCAATATTCAACATTCTTAAAGAAAAGAATTTTCAACCCAGAATTTCATATCCAGCCAAACTAAGTTTCATAAGTGAAGGAGAAATAAAATCCTTTACAGATAAGCAAATGCTTAGAGATTTTGTGACCACTAGGCCTGCCTTATAAGAGACCCTGAAGGAAGCACTAAACATGGAAAGGAACAACCGGTACCAGCCATTGCAAAAACATGCCAAAATGTAAAGACCATCGAGGCTAGGAAGAAACTGCATCAACTAACGAGCAAAATAACCAGTTAATATCATAATGGCAGGATCAAGTTCACACATAACAATCTTAACCTTAAATGTAAATGGACTAAATGCTCCAATTAAGAGACACAGACTGGCAAACTGGATAAAGAGTCAAGACCCATCAGTCTGCTGTATTCAGGAGACCCATCTCACACGCAGAGACATACATAGGCTCAAAATAAAGGGATGGAGGAAGATTTACCAAGCAAATGGAGAACAAAAAAAAGCAGGGGTTGCAATACTAGTCTCTGATAAAACAGACTTTAAACCATCAAAGATCAAAAGAGACAAAGAAGGCCATTACATAATGGTAAAGGGATCAATTCAACAGGAAGAGCTAACTATCCTAAATATATATGCACCCAATACAGGGGCACCCAGATTCATAAAGCAAGTCCTTAGAAACTTACAAAGAGACTTAGACTCCCATACAATAATAATGGGAGACTTCAACACTCCACTGTCAACATTAGACAGATCAATGAGACAGAAAGTTAACAAGGATATCCAGGAATTGAACTCATCTCTGCAGGAAGCAGACCTAATAGACATCTATAGAACTCTCCACCCCAAATCAACAGAATATACATTCTTCTCAGCACCACATCGTACTTACTCCAAAATCGACCACGTAATTGGAAGTAAAGCACTCCTCAGCAAATGTACAAGAACAGAAATTATAACAAACTGTCTCTCAGACCACAGTGCAATCAAACTAGAACTCAGGACTAAGAAACTCAATCAAAACCGCTCAACTACATGGAAACTGAACAACCTGCTCCTGAATGACTACTGGGTACATAACGAAATGAAGGCAGAAATAAAGATGTTCTTTGAAACCAATGAGAACAAAGATACAACATACCAGAATCTCTGGGACACAGTATGTCTCTACTCCCTTAAAGCAGTGTGTAGAGGGAAATTTATAGCACTAAATGCCCACAAGAGAAAGCAGGAAAGATCTAAAATTGACACTCTAACATCGCAATTAAAAGAACTAGAGAAGCAAGAGCAAACACATTCGAAAGCTAGCAGAAGGCAAGAAATAACTAAGATCAGAGCAGAACTGAAGGAGATAAAGACACAAAAAACTCTCCAAAAAATCAATGAATCCAGGAGTTGGTTTTTTGAAAAGATCAACAAAATTGACAGACCACTAGCAAGACTAATAAAGAAGAAAAGAGAGAAGAATCAAATCGACGCAATTAAAAATGATAAAGGGGATATCACCACCGACCCCACAGAAATACAAACTACCATCAGAGAATACTATAAACACCTCTACGCAAATAAACTGGAAAATCTAGAAGAAATGGATAATTTCCTGGACACTTACACTCTTCCAAGACTAAACCAGGAAGAAGTTGAATCCCTGAATAGACCAATAGCAGGCTCTGAAATTGAGGCAATAATTAATAGCCTACCAACGAAAAAAAGTCCAGGACCAGATGGATTCACAGCTGAATTCTACCAGAGGTACAAGGAGGAGTTGGTACCATTCCTTCTGAAACTATTCCAATCAATAGAAAAAGAAGGAATCCTCCCTAACTCATTTTATGAGGCCAACATCATCCTGATACCAAAGCCTGGCAGAGACACAACAGAAAAAGAGAATTTTAGACCAATATCCCTGATGAACATCGATGCAAAAATCCTCAATAAAATACTGGCAAACCGGATTCAGCAACACATCAAAAAGCTTATCCACCATGATCAAGTGGGCTTCATCCCTGGGATGCAAGGCTGGTTCAACATTCGCAAATCAATAAACATAATCCAGCATATAAACAGAACCAAAGACAAGAACCACATGATTATCTCAATAGATGCAGAGAAGGCTTTTGACAAAATTCAACAGCCCTTCATGCTAAAAACGCTCAATAAATTCGGTATTGATGGAACGTACCTCAAAATAATAACAGCTATTTATGACAAACCCACAGCCAATATCATACTGAATGGGCAAAAACTGGAAAAATTCCCTTTGAAAACTGGCACAAGACAGGGATGCCCTCTCTCACCACTCCTATTCAACATAGTGTTGGAAGTTCTGGCTAGGGCAATTAGGCAAGAGAAGGAAATCAAGGGTATTCAGTTAGGAAAAGAAGAAGTCAAATTGTCCCTGTTTGCAGATGACATGACTGTATATTTAGAAAACCCCATTGTCTCAGCCCAAAATCTCCTTAAGCTGATAAGCAACTTCAGCAAAGTCTCAGGATACAAAATCAGTGTGCAAAAATCACAAGCATTCTTATACACCAGTAACAGACAAACAGAGAGCCAAATCAGGAATGAACTTCCATTCACAATTGCTTCAAAGAGAATAAAATACCTAGGAATCCAACTTACAAGGGATGTAAAGGACCTCCTCAAGGAGAACTACAAACCACTGCTCAGTGAAATAAAAGAGGACACAAACAAATGGAAGAACATACCATGCTCATGGATAGGAAGAATCAATATCGTGAAAATGGCCATACTGCCCAAGGTAATTTATAGATTCAATGCCATCCCCATCAAGCTACCAATGAGTTTCTTCACAGAATTGGAAAAAACTGCTTTAAAGTTCATATGGAACCAAAAAAGAGCCCGCATCTCCAAGACAATCCTAAGTCAAAAGAACAAAGCTGGAGGCATCACGCTACCTGACTTCAAACTATACTACAAGGCTACAGTAACCAAAACAGCATGGTACTGGTACCAAAACAGAGATATAGACCAATGGAACAGAACAGAGTCCTCAGAAATAATACCACACATCTACAGCCATCTGATCTTTGACAAACCTGAGAGAAACAAGAAATGGGGAAAGGATTCCCTATTTAATAAATGGTGCTGGGAAAATTGGCTAGCCATAAGTAGAAAGCTGAAACTGGATCCTTTCCTTACTCCTTATACGAAAATTAATTCAAGATGGATTAGAGACTTAAATGTTAGACCTAATACCATAAAAATCCTAGAGGAAAACCTAGGTAGTACCATTCAGGACATAGGCATGGGCAAAGACTTCATGTCTAAAACACCAAAAGCAACGGCAGCAAAAGCCAAAATTGACAAATGGGATCTCATTAAACTAAAGAGCTTCTGCACAGCAAAAGAAACTACCATCAGAGTGAACAGGCAACCTACAGAATGGGAGAAAATTTTTGCAATCTCCTCATCTGACAAAGGGCTAATATCCAGAACCTACAAAGAACTCAAACAAATTTACAAGAAAAAAACAAACAACCCCATCAAAAAGTGGGCAAAGGATATGAACAGACATTTCTCAAAAGAAGACATTCATACAGCCAACAGACACATGAAAAAATGCTCATCATCACTGGCCATCAGAGAAATGCAAATCAAAACCACAATGAGATACCATCTCACAACAGTTAGAATGGCGATCATTAAAAAGTCAGGAAACAACAGGTGCTGGAGAGGATGTGGAGAAATAGGAACACTTTTACACTGTTGGTGGGATTGTAAACTAGTTCAACCATTATGGAAAACAGTATGGCGATTCCTCAAGGATCTAGAACTAGATGTACCATATGACCCAGCCATCCCATTACTAGGTATATACCCAAAGGATTATAAATCATGCTGCTATAAAGACACATGCACACGTATGTTTATTGCGGCACTATTCACAATAGCAAAGACTTGGAATCAACCCAAATGTCCATCAGTGACAGACTGGATTAAGAAAATGTGGCACATATACACCATGGAATACTATGCAGCCATCAAAAAGGATGAGTTTGTGTCCTTTGTAGGGACATGGATGCAGCTGGAAACCATCATTCTTAGCAAACTATCACAAGAACAGAAAACCAAACACCACATGTTCTCACTCATAGGTGGGAACTGAACAATGAGATCACTTGGACTCAGGAAGGGGAACATCACACACTGGGGCCTATCATGGGGAGGGGGGAGGGGGGAGGGATTGCTTTGGGAGTTATACCTGATGTAAATGACGAGTTGATGGGTGCAGCACACCAACATGGCACAAGTATACATATGTAACAAACCTGCACGTTATGCACATGTACCCTACAACTTAAAGTATAATAATAATAAATAAATTAAAAAAAAAAAAAGAACAAAGACATTCTCTTATAAGATGTTATGTAAGAGACTCAGCACAAAAGAGATATATATAACATGTATGAAGAGAATAACAGTAATTGATCAAGTTCAATATCATGATCTAATGTAGAGTCTACATTCAAATTTTGCCTATTGTCCGTGTATGACCTTTATAGTAGTTTTTTCACTATTCTAAGGATTGGGGGAATAGGAATTTTCTTGCCATGTCTACTTAGTTTCCTTTAATACAGCAGCTTTTTAGCTTTTCCTTGTCTTTTGTGACATGGACAGCTTTGAAAAGTAAAGGCCGAACCAGACTCAGACCTGGAGTCCTAGCACTTTGGGAAACCAAGGTGGGGTGGATCACTTGAGTTCCAGACCAGCCTGGGCAACATAAGGAAATCCCGTCTCTACAAAATAAAAAAAAAATCAAAAATTAGTTAGGTGTAGTGTTGCGTCCTTGTAGTCCCAGCTACTTGTTAGAGTGAGGCAGGAGGATGGCTTGAGCTCAGGAGGCGGAGGTTGCAGTGAGCCTAGATCGTGCCGCTGCACTCCAGCCTGGGCAGTAGAGCCAGAACTTGTCTTAAATAAATAAATAAATAAATAAGTAATAACAAATAAATAAAGAAAAGACCCTTAATTTTGTATAATGGCTCATTTGGGTTTTCATAACTGTTTCCATTGTACCTTGATTTTTTTTTTTTTTTTTTTTGTAGTTTAATTCTGTGTGTATATGTGCATTTGGGTGCACACGGTGTGCACCTATGTGCTATGGTGCTTTGTGTGTATGTTGAGTCCTCTTTTCCAAAATAGATTGTAAATTCCTTATAGACAGAGATGATTTATCTTGGTAATTTTTATTCCCCACACTTCTAAGCACATATAATACTTAGCCTGTGATTCAAATTAAAAATATTCATAAGGCAAAAGTTCTTACATATCCCATGGGTTAAGGAGATGATTTAATACATACAGAGAAGAACATATCAGATTAATTAACTCTCAGTAATTAAGGATGTCAAAGAATACCATGGTAACAATAGAAGCATTATGTTTTATTTTACTGAATCTTGAAGGAAATTGGATACTCCAAAGTATAATATAATATGGATCATGCACTGTGAATAGCGTACTAATTGACATGTGTAATTTTTTTTCATCATTTCTCTGTGGAAACCCTTTGCAATAATGTTTGACCGCTTTTGCAGATACAGAGTCCCAAAATAGTATTTTCATCTGACATGTGTATTTTAGTGGGTAGTTAGCATGAAAGATCTTTGTCTTTTAAAAATATGTTTCTCAAGATTGGAAATATCTTAGGTTGTCAGGAAAAGGTCTCTTATCCTTTTATTATCAAATAAGCATAGCTGTAAGAAAGTGACTCATCCAAAGATTTGTTATGGCTCCTTCTATCTATTATTATTATTATTTTTTTGAGACGGAGTTTCGCTCTGTTGCCCAGGCTGGAGTTCTGTGGCATGATCTTGACTCAGTGCAACCTCTGCCTCCCGGGTTCAAGTGATTCTCATGCCTCGGCCTCCTGAGTAGCTGTGACTACAGGCATGCACCACCATGCCCAGCTAATTTTTGTATTTTTAGTAGAGATGGGATTTCACCATGTTGGCCAGGCTGGTCTCAAACTCCTGACCTCAGGTGATCCAACCCGCCTTGGGCTCCCAATGTGCTGGGATTACAGGTGTGAGCCATCATGCCTGGCCCCCTTCAATCTGTTTTTTATTTTTATGGGTACATAGTCAGTGTATATATTTATGGGGTACATGATATGTTTTGATATAGGCATACAGTGTGTAATAATCACATCATGGAGAATGGGGTATCTATCCCCTCAAGCATTTATCCTTTGTATTACAAACAATACAATTACACTCTTATTTTGAAATGTACAATTAAGTGATTATTGACTATAGTTACCCTGTTTTGCTATCAAGTAGTAGGTCTTATTCATTTCTAATTATTATTATTTTTGTACCCATTAACCATTTCCACCTCCCACTAAGTCCCCACTACCCTTCCCAGCCTCTGGTAACCACTGTTCTACTCTCTATGTCCATGAGTTCAATTGTTTTGATTTTAATGGTTAGTACAAGTAAGAAGTTTTTTTATTTTAAAGTCATCATCTGAAAAGATACATTGTAGCCTTTAGAGGCTGATTTCCTTGAAGCCTGTCACTTATTTGTAAAGGTCCATAGTAAGATTGAACTTATTATTTAGAATTTTAAATTGGTAGCTTCAAGAACTCTTAGAAGATCTTTTTTTTTTTTCCCTAATTTAATGAAGAACATTTAACATACAGGTTTTCTTAGTATTGACTTTCATAAGTATTATCTGGGGCAATTACTATCTCAGTTGATTATCTCTGAAGGCCTATTTTAACTCTACATTTATCTGAACTTAACTGAATAACTCCTCATTACTCAGCACATATTTTAGTGAAGAGATTCTTAGGAGTAACGGCTGACATTCACCATATTGTGGTTTGTCTGTGTGTATGTGCCTGTGGATAACTTGGCAATCGCTTCCTCAGTGAAATAACAGCCAGTGTGGTTCAGCCAAAGTTTAGAGGAATAAAATAACTGAAGTGGGAGGTTTTTATGTAATGCCGAGTGATTTTATTCTTGGTTCTTTCTTATTGAATTGCTCAGGTAGTGTGTGCCATGGTAGGTATTAAAACCAAACCAAGCAAACAAACAAACTGTAAAAACCCAATAACAACCAACAAACAGGAAATACCAGGTAATTCAGATTGTCTAGTTATGTGCCATAGTATGAACCCAAGAACTCTTCCTGTAACTCAAAAATAAATGTATGCTTAGGTCAGAATCTGATTTAGAAATGAAAAACAAGGCCGGGCGCATTGGCTCACACCTGTAATCCCAGCACTTTAGGAGGTCGAGGCGAGCAGATCACTAGGTCAGGAGTTCGAGAACAGCCTGGCCAACATAGTGAAAGCCTGTCTCTACTAAAAATACAAAAATTAGCCAGATGTGGTGGCAGGCGCCTGTAGTCCTAGCTACTTGGGAGGCTGAGGCAGGAGAATTGCTTGAACACAGGAAGAGGAAGTTGCAGTGAGCCAAGATTGCGCCACTGCACTGCAGCTTAGGTGACAGAGCAATACTCCATCTCAAAAAATAAATAAATAAAAAATGAAAAAAAAGAAATGGAAAACAACATCTTGTCTATTTTTTCCAGGATCAGGTTTAATTGGAAACTGGTGATGCACTAAGTTTTTCACAGACATGGCTTGAGAATATTTTCTATTTTATATGCTAGTCAATTTTTTAAAAATAGGATTCTTTGGGAGCTTATTTCCACTGCAGCAGGAAGAGGCACTGTGATTCAATGAATTGTGTGAATTAAAGGCATGATCAAGGAACAGGCCATTGAAAATGATGGCCCTGCAGTATTAAAAGTGCTTTGATCTTCTGTTTTGACACATTGAATTTATCTTTAATTATATGTGATGACATTTGATTACTATACACTTAGACTACTATAATGTGGTTTGTAAAATATAGTTTGTAGTGTATAATAACTTCAACACTGATTTTTCTGTAGATATGAATTTACAGTCATGTTTTAGTTTTGTTTAAGAGGAAACTGTTAGACTTCTGAATTAACAGATATTTAAAACATAAATATTTAGTAGTCAGACAAAGTATGATTCCTATACAATAAGTATTAGGATTGTACCCTGTGGGACTCAGTGCCTTATTTTAATAGAGGTAATACAATTCTATGTGGTGGTTTCCTGATCTATCCACTATTGGCTGCTTTACTGCAGGTAAATCACTTAAGTTCTCTGAGCCTTTGAAAAATGAAAGCCTTAGACTACCTGATATTCAAGATTTCAATTCTGAAATTCTTTGAATCTACTATGCTATGATGTCTTTGATGGACATAATATAGAATTCCATAGAAATTGCTGACACATTTTCTAAAATAAAGATATTTTTAAAATATTGCATGAATTAATAGGTTTTGACCTTGCATTTAAATATGAAAATGAGGCCGGGCACGGTGGCTCATGCCTGTAATCCCAGCATTTTGGGTGGGATTAACTACTAAGGATTGGGGGAATAGGAATTTTCTTGCCATGTCTATTTAGTTTCCTTTAATACAGCAGCTTTTTAGCTTTTCCTTGTCTTTTGTGACATGGACAGCTTTGAAAAGTAAAGGCCGAACTAGAAACAGTGGCTCAGGCCTGGAGTCCTAGAACTTTGGGAAATCAAGGTGGGGTGGTTCACCTGAGGTCGGGAGTTCGAGACCAGCCTGACCAAGGCGGGTGGATCACCTGAGGTCCAGAGTTCGAGACCAGCCTGACCAACATGGAGAAACCCCGTCTCTACTAAAAATACAAAAAAATTAGCTGGGCCTGGTGGTATATGCCAGTAATCCCAGCTACTCAGTAGGCTGAGGCAGGAGAATCACTTGAACCTGGGAGGTGGTGGTTGTGGTGAGCCAAGATCACACCATTGCACTCTAGGCTGGGCAACAAGAGCGAAACTCCGTCTCAAAAAAAAAAAAAAAAAAAAGAAATACTTTAAAAATGCACTATGGCTTTTTCATCTTGTGGGAGAGGCAGTGGGTTGGGGGGCAATCCCCCAATAGGCCACAATTGTAGAGAGAACTTTCATTTGGAATTTCCTGTATTATGCCAGTACCTTAGCCTTGAGGGTGTGAGTCTGTCTTTGAAATTGTCTGCTTTGCTTGCATTTACATGCTCAACCCTGGATTTTTCCCAATTTAGGCAGTTTTATTCTCCAGCCGTGAGGGTCCTTAAGAGTTTGAACCTGATCCTAATTCTCTAGGGGAAATTACAAATTTTTCTTTCTTTTCAAATGGTAGCCATATACAGTGATTTTACTTTTAACTTTTTTTTTTTTTTTTTTTGAGAGACAGAGTCCCCTTCTGTCACCAGGTTGGAGTGCAGTGGCACAATCTCGGCTCACTGCAACCTCTACCTCCTGTGTTCAAGCTATTTTCCTGCCTCAGCCTCCCGAGTAACTGGGACTACAGGTGCACACCACCATGTCCAGTTAATTGTTGTATTTTTAGTAGGGATGGGGTTTCACCATGTTGGCCAGGATGGTTTCCATCTCTTGACCTCATAATCCGCCCGCCTCAGCCTCTGAAAGTACTGGGATTACAGACGTGAGCCACCACGCCTGGCTATTAACATTGTTTAATCAATTTTGTCAATGTCCCTAATAGGATAGTCAGGCAACAACAAAAGCAAAAACAGACCAACAAAATTCTATAAGAAAAGTGGCTAATTATTCATTATCATTAGGAAGCATAATATTCCATGTGTTTTTATCCTGACTTTTGTTTCTTTTTGCCATACAACCAGTTCCTTACTTTCTAGGGAGGACTTTTATTGTAAAAAAAGATCTGCCCCACATAATTATTGGTTATGACTATTTATCACCTAAGAACTAAACAGTGGTGCTTTGATTTGAGTTTGTTTACTCGAGAGGCAGAGTATGTTTTATCTGTAAGTACTTTGGGATTTTTTTTGAACTAAAAATATACAAATACAATTATTGGTTATGACTATTTATTGCCCAAGAACTAAACAGTGGTGCTTTGATTTGAGTTTGTTTACTAGAGAGGCATAGTATGTTTTATCTGTAAGTACTTTGGGATTTTTTTGAACTAAAAATATACAAATATATATAGTTTGTGGTAAGTAGGTGACAGCGTGAAAAGCAAAACTGGAAAGCTATGATCCTATAGCTGCATATCAAGCTATACTTTTTTTCTCATAGACTATTGCTGTATTAAGATTTTATTATAGCATTTGTTTCTTTTTAGAGAGGGTAGAAGGGTGAAGCCTTACTAGAAACCATTTCAGAGTAGTTAACTCCAGACTATATACTAATGGAGAAGAAGAGTAATACAGATAAGTTAAAACATTAGATAATGATTGCTCTTTATTGCTTTAAAAAAACATGGGAAAGAGCAGTTGGGAATAGGATCCAGGCACTTAAATCTGGGAAACTCGTTTTTGGTCTTTTTTTCCCACTGCTTCAGCAGCTTGGGCAGGATCCCTAGAGACACAGCCTTCAGGCAGGAAGATGGAGGAGAGAAAGCAGATCATAGACCCTAAGCATCTGTAGGTTCTATCTCTTTCTTGTTCCCTACAGCTGGTGAATCTGAATTGAATCCTTAGTAGTTTCATATTAGGTGATTTAGTAGATGGTAGTTAAGGAAAATGATGATCTCTAAGAATTAGCCTGATTTTATGAAAAAACTTTATGGAGACTAACCTAATTTCCTTCTTCTTAGGAAGGCTATTAGACTGTTGATCACGGCAGACAGGGGTCTGAATTTCATGAAGCTTTTAGACATGGTCCATCATGATATCCTTGTGGGCAGGATGGATGACAGTGATATGATATAATAATATGGTTATGTTGTCATGCAGCTGGCTGAACAGCCATCTGAAAGAGTGATATTTAATGACCTGTGTTAACCTGGAAGGAGAACTCTGGGATACCATAGTAATCTGTCTTCAGCTTCATTATGTATATCAACAAAGAGTTAAAAGAAAATATAGCTGGCATACTAATTAAATTTGTAGATAATACACAGTTGAGGAAGGATGGCTAAATTATTGGGTGATATAGACAGTCCCAATAAACATGGGAGTGCAGATATCTCTTTGATATAGACAGGAGTCAAAAAAGCTCTAAAAATATCAGGATGATAGGCTTAACCAGCAAGATAAAATTTACTGAGAACAAGTTTATAATATAATATATGATGCTATGTATTACAGAATAGGGGAGAAATGGCTTAGATGTAGGGGTAGGAAAAAAAGGCTTAACATTCCTAAGTTAACTGAAAACTTAATATGGGCAACTTTGTCGTGTTTCTTTCAAAAAATGCATTGTGATCTCAGGAATGTCTAGAACATTAATAGAATGTCTAGAATAAAATTAGTAGTAGTCCTGCTTTATTCTATGCATCAGACCATTTTGTTCTGATTATCAGAGTCTAAGAGTGATAAGCTTCAAGCACATCCAGAAGAAAATGGGTGAAATTTTTCACATTATGAAGCTACAAAAAGAAGCCTGTAAGGAGTCATAATAGCTATCTCCTAATATTTGATGGGCAACCCTTTGGAAGGAAGGTTAGAATGAGACTGTGAAGCTCCAGAAGGCAAAGTGACAACAAATTGTTACATGAAGATGGATTTAGACTCCATATAAAGAATAGTCTGGTCCTTAAAGTTGTCCAAAAAACGAAATAGACTGTGCTGGGAGTTAAGTAGTGAATTTTCCAGGGTGTTGCCAGACTACCTTCCGGGTATGTGGTAATAGAAGAAATTTATTCATCAGAAAGGGGGTAAAACTAGTTGATGTTTAGATTCAGTCTCCTCTTTTTGGTGGTGTGTTTCTTACTTGTTTATACCAATTTACTCTCTATCGTTTGGCTAAGAGGCAGAGAATGTCTTTGACCATAAATTGATAAACAAGATTCATCTGTATATGTTATTATCAAAACATGCCTGTTACTTTTCCAAGAAGCTTTATTCTTATCTACTCCTAAAACATCTTTATGAAGTTAAAAGGACTTAACATACATATTTAGAAGGAAAAATTTTTTTTTTTCTAGGAAGCATTATTTATATTTGACACTTTTTTTATAAGTGTCAAAAACAAGGTGATCACACTGCAGCTCTAAGAAGATAGTGCTATGAAATGAGTATGTGCAGATATATCAGAGTAACCAGATTCATTGGTTTGTTTACTAATTTGTTTCTTTACTCATTCATTAATTTATAAATAATTTTTTGGATACCTGGTAAGTGCTGGTCACTCTGCTAGGTACTAGGAAGTTGATATATACTACAGTTTCTCTGACCATTTACCTAAAAATCTGTTAATAGGCTCTCCTTCTTCTAATCTTCCAAGAAACATTTTTAAAAAAATTTTAATTTTTGTGGTACGTAGTAGGTGTATATATTTATGGAGTATATGAGATATTTTGGTATAGATATACAATATATAATAATCACATCAGGGTAATCATGCATGAGGGAATGGATACCATGTGTTTTAGTTATTTTAAAATGTACAAAAAATTATTGTGAACTATACTTACCCTGTTGTGCTATTTAACCCTGTATTTTATTAATTCTATCTAATTATATTTTTGTAGCCACTAACTATTCCCCCCTTCCTCCATCCTACTACCCTCCCCAGCCTCTGGTCACCATCATTCTACTCTCTATTTTCATGAGTTCAATTATTTTAATTTTTAGTTCCCACAAGCAAATGATAACATGGGAAGTTTGTCTTTCTGCATCTGGCTTATTTCACTTAACATAATGACCACCAGTTCCATTTATGTTGTCACAAATGACAGCATCTCATTGTTTTTTATGGCTGAGTAGTAATCCATTTTGTGTATGTACTACATTTTCTTTGTCCGTTCATGTGTTGATGGACACTTAGATTGCTTCCAAATCTCGGCTATTGTGACTAGGTCTCCAATAAACATGGGAGTGCAGATATCTCTTTGATATACTGATTTCCTTTTTGTGGATGTATACCTAGAAGTGGGATTGCCAGATCATATTGTAAGTCTATTTTTAATGTTTTTAGGACCCTCCAAACTGTTCTCTGTAGTGGTGGTAATAATTTACATTCTGTCAACAGTGTATGAGGGTTCTCCAGTAAACAATTATTACTTTGTTTTTCATGATATAACCTCTAAAGACAAGTATAAAAGAAACCCTGGAAAATCCTGATTTTTAACACTGCATGCTAACTATTCTAACAACTGTATGTTAATAACTTAATATTTAACTATTAGTGTATATATAGTAACAGCTATATTATAACTGTTAGGTGTCCATAAAAATATCATGCCTTTATGTGCTTTAACGTTAACATTGCTTTGAAACTGAATGCTGAGGCAGAATTTTGTTTTTTCAGGTTACTGTTCATTTACTGTTAGAGTTTTTTATATTTTCTTCCTTTTCCTTTTTTGGACTGTTGTTAATTTCCATATTGCTTTTTGAAAGGAGAAATAAGATACTGTGTAAGGGGCTCAAAAATACACACTAACCACTGGTTTTTTTTTTTTTTTTTTTTTTTCTCAAGAAAAAGCCATTTTTGTTCTCTTGGATAAATATTTTTTAGCTGGTTTTAATTTTAATGTGCATCATTGCTAGGTAGGCAAGAGTGATCTTTAAAAAGAAAGCTTTTGTAATATTAAGTCAACAAAGACATTGCCTGCAGGATAAGTGAATAGTTGAACACATTCCCTGGTTACATGGTCAAGTTTTATCTTTAACTTATTTTAATATAAGATGGTTACTATGTTTCATATTAAGAGTATACCCTTTTAACAGTACCTTATAAATAATTATTAAGCCCAGGTAGGGTAAGTTAGAAGTATCTAGTTTTACAATTAGAAATATGAAATGAGAAGTCAGTGCTCTTTTGTATGACTAAACTCAAGCAGGATTTAAGGCAGGGAGGGGTCCCCACTGGTTGATCTTCAAATCTTATCATGTCTAAGACTGTTGCTGCTGCCATTTGTCTTTCTTTGGTTTTCTAGGATTCTTTGGCAAAATGTCAGCTCCTGTTCATCACTCTTCTCATTTGCAACTCATGTTTTTCTCTAGCATTTCCCATAATCATCTCAAGATTGCAGGGAAATAGAAGAGATATTTCTACACCCATGTTTATAGCAGTGTTAGACACAATAACCGAAAGGTGGAAGCAAACCAAATGTCATCAATAGATGAATGGATAAACAAAATGTGGTATATAAATATAATTGAATATTCAGCTTTTAAAAGGAAAAAAATTCTGACACATATACAACATGATGACCTTGAGGGCATTATGCTAAGTGAAATAAGCCAGTCACAAAAAGACAAATAATGTATGATTCCATTTATTTGTGCTACCTAGACTGCTTGGCAGATTAGCAGATTAAGGGATCTTCAGGATTTGGAGTATAAGATACACTCAACCGGGCATGGTTGCTCACACCTGTAATCCCAGCACTTTGGGAGACCGAGGCAGGTGGATCATAAAGTCAAGAGATCGAGACCATCCTGGCCAACACGGTGTATAGGGATGAATTACAGAAGCTAGGAGGTTGTTGGAATATTTCAATCAAGAGGTGAAGGTAGCTTAGACAGAGTGGTCAGTGGCAGTGGAAGCAGTGAGCTGTGGATTCTAGAATTTGGAAGATAGAGCCAGCATGAGTTTCTAATAGATTAGATGTAGGATATAAGAGAAAGAGTTAAGATAAATCTACATTTGTTTGTTTGTTTTTTCCTGGGTAAGTGCATTTTACATCAACTTAGATGGGAAGGAAGGCTGTGGGTAGAATCGGTTTAGAACGGAAGAATCGGACTTGTTAACTTTGAGACATATGTTAGGTATCTAACTGGAGGTGTTGAGTAGGTAGTCAGATATATGAGTTCAGAATTTCATTGGAAGCACATTTGGGAGTCATATGAAAATACATAGTATTTGAAACAAAAAGATAAAATCCCCAAGAGAATGAATAGACAGAGAAAAGGAACAAGAACTTAGCTCGGGGCATTTCAACATTAAGAAATATGGATTCAGGCAGAGTAGGGGAAAAGAGGGAACAACAAAGGAGACTGAGAAGAAGCAACCAGTGAGATAAGGGAGAAATCAAGAGTATAGTATTCTGGAAGCCAAGTGAATGAAGAGTATGAAGGAGGAGAGAGTGATGCGTTATTGCCTTAGTTTTGGTCTTAGTCACAGTTACTTCCTAAATTATGACAGTTTACTTTGGTCTTTCTGCCTCTAGCTGCCTCCAACCTCATCTTTTTCCTATTGTCTGTGATCAAAATGTTCTTTAAAACAAACGAACACACAAGGCACAAAAACACATAGAAAATGTAATTCTGCAATTAAAAATTTGTCAAGTACTCCCAGTTATCTATGAAATCCATATTGTTTTTTATGATGTGGATCTTTGTGATTTACCATCTCTGTTTTTCTAGTCTCTTTCTCTTTACTTTCTATCTTCTGCTTCCACCTTATTGAAATATTTACTGACTCTCATACTATTTCATGCCTCTTCTCTCCTTCTGAAATTGTCTTTGATATTATTTACCTGTCTGTATCCCTCACAAGTTTTTTGAAGGCAAGTATTATTCCTAGTTCATTTCTATATCCCTGCACAATATGTGAATCATAGTTGTAATTTAATAAGTGTAACTTAAATTGAAATATTAATACTTGGTATTAAATTAAATATCAAAGACTTTTTTCCTCATTTAATTCCTTTAAAGATAACAGTTTAGCTGGGCATGGTAGAACACATGTGTAGTCCCAGCAACATATGTACAGGTTGTACATCCTTAATCTGGAAACCTAAAATCCAAAATGTTTATAAAATCAAAGAGAGACTTCTAGACAAAAACCATTGTTAGTGAGTCATATGACTTTGGAGGAAATATTTTAAAAAGCCATGCAACAGAATACTCTCTGCTCCCTGTGAGGAACACTCCCTGGTCCCTTAACTGCTTCTGATGTTTCTTCTCACCTAAAAAAATAAAAGACAGTGTACAGTAATCACCTTTTAATCAGAACACAATATCCTATGTGGAGACCAAAATCCTGCCATCGTTTGTTGTTGCTGTTGCTCAACAGTTATACAAGTATTCTGGTGATGCTACTGTGCTGCTTAGTTGCTCTGAACACATTATTTTTCAATGTATATCACATTTTTTACTGTTAAGTATTTATGTGTGAGTAAGTACAAGAAATGATTCCCTTATTGGTTGCATATAAATTCAATCAGGAATGACGATGATGGCACATAACCACAGATTGTCCACATCAGTGGCTGAGATTGAATGTACACACACTTTGTTTTATGCACAAAATTATTTAAACTATTGTATATAACTACCTTTAGCCTATGTATATAAGGTATGTATGAAACATAAATGAATTTTGTGTTTAGACTTGGATCTCATCCCAGAGAGATCTTACTGTGTATATGCAAAATTTTCAAAATCAAAAGTTCAAAATCCAAAATACTTCTAATTCCAAGCATTTCAGATAAGGACTACTCAAACTTTACCAAACAAATGCTTGTTAAAAGATTTTTTGTTGTCCAGGCTGAACTCAGCTTCCTGGGCTCAAGCTGTCTTCCCTCCTGAGCATCTGAGTTGCTGGGACTACACACGTGTTCTGCCATGCCCAGCTAAACTGTTATCTTTAAAGGAATTAAATGAATGAGGAAAAAAGTCTTTGATGTTTAATTTAATACCAAGTATTAATATTTCAATTTAAGTTACATTTATTAAATTAAAATTAATTTCAAAATATTTAATATGATATTAAATATAAATAAAATAATTTATAAATATATTCATAGATAAATATTAAATATTTAAACTAAATAACAATGTTAAATGCCACATATTTACCATTCTGGTATTTTCATTACTTTATGTGGATTCAGGCTTTCATCTGTTATCATTTAACTTCATCTTGGAGAACATTTTTTATATTTCTTACGTTGCAGATGTGCTTGCAGTGAATTCTTTCAGCCTTTGGTTTTCTGAAAGTTTTTATTTAACCTTTATTTTTGAGCACATATTTGCTAGAAATAGAATTCTAGGTTGGCAGCATTTTTTTTGTGTGTGTGTACTTTAAGGTTGTCATTCCATTGTATTCTGGTTTGCATTGTTTCTGATGAGAAGTCATGATATTCTTAGCTATGTTCTATTCTATATAATGCCATTTTTTCTTCTACTGCTTTTATACTTTTTCATTTTTCTTTATAACTGTTTGTTTTTAGCATTTTGATTATGATGTGTCTTTGTATGGTTTTCTTTATATTTATCCTGTTTGTCATTTGTTGAGATGCTTTTACCTGTTTTTTGATATTTTGTCAAATATGGTAAATTTTTGGCCATTAATTTTTCACATACTGTCCTGCCCCTCTCACCCTACCCATAGTACTATATTTACATGTAGGTTCAACCAGTTAATACTGTTCCACAGATCAGTGAATCTTTGCTAATTTTATTTGTCTTTTTTCTTTCTGTGCCTCAGTGTGGCTATTGTTGTTGTGCTTCAAGTTCATTATCTTTATCACGCCAAATCTGCTATTAATCCCACTATTAATATTAATATGGAAATTGTGAATGTGATGCTGATGAATGCAGAACTCTACTGTCTTTCTATAAAGAATGTTGGGCTTTCTTCTAGGAAGTAGTTTGAGAGAATTGTGGATCAGTACAACCCTTTTGACGCTTGTTAGAGTTTGTCCAGAGTTGTTTTTACTCTAGGGCAGTGGCTTTCAAAGTATGGTACCTGGAACAACAGTATCAATGTCACCTTGGAGGGATGCTTAGCAGTCTGTGTTTTAATACATCTCTAAGTTATTGTGATGTACTCTTAACTTTTAACCTTTTTCCCCTTTAGAAAAAAAAAAGTGCGGCTTACTGCCAGTGCTTTTTTAACTTTACATAAACATGGTCTTTGAGGCTGAAGCAGATCTGACTGATTTTCAGTGTGAAAATAAAACGTTAAAACTGTTCTTAGAGTTATTTTTATACTGGACTAACGTTAGAATCACCTGAATCATTGGAATTGTCTATTTTGGAAAAATCAGATTCATCAAATGAATCTTCAGCCAATAACTGTTTGAGAACTGTATTAACATCATGTGTAGGAATGCTATGTTTTCTAGGATTTGACGTTTTTAGTGATTGAGAATTACTACATTTTGTAAATGGATATATCACTACTAAAAACAGAATGGTATAAGTAGAATGATATATTTTGTTTCCAAAGTTGATATACTAGAGCAATGTGAAAATAATAATTAAAACGAGATATTGCATGGCAAAGTTACCTCAGGGTAAACGCTGCAGCCACAAGTGCTGGCGAGTATTCTCCGGGCAAATGGGAAAAGGATCAAGAACCACTACTCTGGAGCTAGTTCAGCTTCACTACTAGGTTGTAACCCTTCTGGAGTCTCTGTGCAGTGCTCTAGATATTCAATGAGGTCTCTCTCTTTTACCTTGTTAAAATATCTCACAGTCTTATATGAGTTCTGGAAATTATTTAGATTAACATTTGTGGTGCTTTGTTCTTTCTTATGAAATTTATGTATGTGCAGCTTAATTTTCAGTCATAGTCTCATGGGGAACCCTGTGTAGATTTCTTGAGCTCTTCTCTGCGTAGCTCTTTCTCTTTAGCACTCTGTCCTGAAGAGTCCATCTCTTTCCTCCTCTTTAAACTCTGAACTCTGTCAGCCTAACTTAGTAAGACCTCTGTACTCTGCTTGGGTTTATCATTCCTTGTGGTGCATTCCAGAAAGTGCTTCCAGACAGACGTCAGGGCAACCTTGTTCATTTTCCTTTTCTTAGGGATCACAGTCTTATACTAACTTTTGTTTGAGGCATGACAGTAACTCTTTTGCATATTTTTCCAGTTTTTTCAGTGTTTACAGTAGGACAGATCTGGTACTAGTTCCTCTGTTATAGCTGGAAGTCCAGGTACTTATTTTTTATGGTCATGAGGCTACATAGAAGCTAGTTATATGAAGAAAATGAATGCTGTACTAATTTCTTCACATGATTTCAGGCAGCACTAGAGTGCTATATGATACATATTAGGCACTGTGCTAGGATAGGAGGATTAAAACCCAAATGGGATAGTGGCTTTGTCTTCAAAGATCTCATAACCTGTAAGAGTGGACTGGTGTAAAACAACACATTCCAAGTCAGTTTGTGATAAAAGGCAGCATGAAATTATATAAAGGCCATAGACTTTGAAATCAGATAGGCTTTGGTTAAATCCCAACTCCATGACTTACTGTTGTATTATGCAACCTCTCACATCTTTAGTTTTCCATCTGCAGAATGGAGATAATAGTACATTATAGGACTTTTGAGAAGGTTAAATTAAAATTCTTTTATAAAGCGCTTGGCATATCATAGAGGTTCATTAAGTATTGGATTTATTTCCCCTTAGAATAAACATAGGATAGAGGAGCAGTTAATTTTTATTATTACTATAGAATTCTTCAGGGAGGAAATGATACTTAAATTGTGCCTTCAAGGTTGAGTAGGATTTTGATATGTGTTAGATGGGTTCCAAGGACATTCTATTTTTAAGGAACTGAATGAACAAGGGCTCAAAGGTGTAAAAGGTGGGGAAGCATGTAAATACACTTGTGAATGTCAGCATAGTCCAGAACCTTAGGAAAAGCAGTTTAGATCTTAAAAACAAACAAACAAACAAAAGCAGCAAAAAACTGGTAGTAGGAATGTAAAAATGAAGAAAAAAGGAACAAACAGAAAGTCTAACCCCATAGTAAAAGTATACTTCCTTAGTCCATTCCTATTTATTGCCATGACTAATAAATTTGGGAAGGCCTGTGGAAAATTCCTGTGGGCTGATCTTTTCTTAACCACTATTCAAGACTGCTTTACGTTGATAGTCTAAGCCGATCATTTCATTAATATTAAACTTCAGAGCTCATTCCCGAGTTTCCAAGAATTTGCTGAATTGCTTTTCTCTGTTATCTGCTTCTTTGAGTAACTTCCATATTTTTCTTTCCTGCCCTGTAAAAATTGATTTCCTAGGTTTTCCAAGTGATTGATAATGTGACAGTACTATAAAGACTTTTTCTTAGACTCTGGTATGTTTGCATTTAGTACAAATACTGTCAAGGGTTTTGTAAAGTGTATAACTAATATACCTTCTACATATCTTTTTGTAGGGAATTCTAAACATAAGTATTTTATTTCATTGAGGTTAAAATATGTCTGGCTAAGATTTTTTTCTCTTTTAAATTATTGGTGTTTTGCATTCTTAAAAATCAGCTGGCTTCTTGGATTGAGTTTACTTCATTTTTCCAGTGGGTAACTTTTATCTGACCTTTAGGTCTATAATTGTTTGGTTTGTTTTCTGAAGCTATGGAATGTTTTGGAAAAAATAAGCCTCATAGAGAAGGGCTGTTATCCCTGAAAATGATGAGATGAGAAATGAGAAAAGCAAAAATCATATCACCCTTGACCTGTGGATTTCAGTTTTTAAAAAGTCTTTATCCTCTGTCTCTGAGACCCATAATTTGGAAGTCTGTTTCTCTGCTTCTCTGTGATAAGTTCTCACCAAAGATCCTCTTGTGTTTTTATTAGAATTACACTGAATTCATAAATTGGGGGAGAATTTACATATTTATAATATTGAATCTTTTCATTTATGAAAATGGTTTATTTCTCTATTTAAGTATTCTATAATATTATAGAGTTTCGTCCTTAAAGATTTTACAAATTATACTTTGGTTAGATTTATTCAAGGGTTTTTAATAGTTTTTTTAAAGTGGGATCTATTTTTATTATGTAATAAAATCAGTTCTTGGATCAGAAAATTGATTTTTGTATTTAAAGTCCAGCAAACCTGCTTTGCATGTTTATTAAAATAGCTTGCAAACTATCTTATATTTTCTATGGAATAATATATACAGTAGCAGTTTTTCTTCTATTCCAAACTTCGTACTTCTTTATTCTTGAATAGAAGTGTCATAGTGGGATTTTTTTCTTGTTCCTGATTTCCAGAGACTCCTAATATATACCATTTTTCATTTTAGAAAGTCTCTTTTTCTTGCTGTATTGGTGGAAGCTTTTTTCTTAAGTGATGAATCAATGTAAAATCTTATACTTTTTTATTTTGGAAATTTCTAGTTTATTAGGATCCTCTTTTAATGGACAAGGTGGTAGAGACTCAAAAAGGCAATGAATTTTATTTATTTATTTATTTATTTATTTGATTTTCAACTTTTAAGCTCAGCAGTACATGTGCAGGATGTGCAGGTTTGTTGCATAGGCAAACACGTGCCACGGTGGTTTGCTGCAAAGATTATCTCATCACCTAGGTATTAAGCCCAGCAGCCGTTAGCTATTCTTCCTGATGCTCTCCCTCTTCCCACCCCCCACCCTCCAAGGCCCCATTATGTATTGTTCCCCTCCATGTGTCCCTGTGTTCTCATTGTCCAGCTCCCACTTATAAGTGAGAACATGTGGTGTTTGGTTTTCTGTTCCTACATTAGTTTGCCGAGGATAATGGCCTCCAGTTCCATCCATGTCCCTGCAAAGGACATGGCCTCATTTTTTTTATGGCTGCATAGTATTTGTATGTGTATACATACCACATTTTCTTTATCCATTCTATCACTGATGCACATTTAGGTTGGTTCCATGTCTTTGCTATTATGAATAGTGGCGCAATGAACATATGTATCTGTGTATCTTTATAATAGAATGATTTGTATTCCTTTGGGTATATATCCAGTAATGGGATTGCTGGGTCAAATGGTATTTCTGCCTATAGGTCTTTAAGGAATCGCCATACTATCTTCTACAATGGCTGAACTAATTTACACTCCCACCAACAGTGTAAAGGTGTTCCTTTTTCTCCATAACCTTGCCAGCATCTGTTGTTTTTTGACTTTTTAATAATAGTCATTCTGACTGATGTGAGCCATTGTGGTTTTGATTTGCATTTCTCTAATGATCAATGATGTGGAGCTTTTTGTCATATATTTGTTGGCTGCGTGTATATCTTCTTTTGAGAAGTGTCTGTTCCTGTCCTTTGCCTACTTTTACTTTTTTTTTCCCTTGTAAATTTGTTTAAGTTCCTTGTAGATGCTGAATGTTAGACCTATGTCAGATGGATATATTGCAAAAATTTTCTGCCATTTTGTTGTGCAGAAGCTCTTTAGTTTAATTAGATCTCATTTGTCAAGTTTTGCTTTTGTTGCAATTGCTTTTGGCATCTTCATCATGAAATCTTTGCGTGTGCCTACTGCTGAATGGTATTGCCAAGATTTTCTTCTTGGGTTTTTATAGTTCAGGGTTTTACATTTAAGTCTTTAATTAATCTTCGGTTGATTTTTGTATATGGTGTAAGGAAGGGGTCCAGTTTCAATTTTCTGCATGTGGCTAGCTAGTTCTTCCAGCACCACTTATTAAATAGGGACTCCTTTTCCCATTGCTTGTTTTTGTCAGATTTCTTGAAGATCAGATGGTTATAGGTGTGTGATCTTATTTCTGGGTTCTCTATTCTGTTCTATTGGTCGATGTGTCTGTTCTTGTACCCATACCATGCTGTTTTGGTTACTGTTGCCTTGTAATACAGTTTGAAGTCAGGTAGTGTGATGTCTCCAGCTTTATTCTTTTTGCTTAGGATTGTCTTGGGTATTCAGGCTCTTTTTTGGTTCCATATGATTTTTTAAATAGTGTTTTCTAATTCTGTGAAGGATGTCAATGGTAGTTTAATGGGAACAGCATTCAATCTGTAAATTGCTTTGGACAGTATCGTCATTTGCATGGTATTGATTCTTCCTATCCATGAGCATGGGATATTATTGTGTCATCTGTGATTTCTTTGAGCAGTGGTTTATAGTTCTCCTTGCAGAGGTTCTTCACTTCCCTTGTTAGCCTAGATATTTTATTTTCTTTGTAGCAATTGTGAATGGGAGTTCATTCATGATTTGGCTCTTGGATTGCCTGTTGTTGGTGTATAGGAATGCTAGCAATTTTTGCTTTTTTTTTTTGCAATTGATTTTTATATCCTGAGACTTTGCTGAAGTTGCTTATCAGCATAAGAAGCTTTTGGGTTGAGACGATGGTGTTTTCTAGATATAGGATCATGCCATTTGCAAACAAAGATAGTTTGACTTCCTCTCTTGCTATTCAAATGTCCTTTATTTCTTTCTCTTGCCTGGTTCCCTGGCCAGAACTTCCAGTACTACGTTGAATAGGAAAGGTGAGAGAGGGCATCCTTGTCTTGTGGCAGTTTTCAAGGGGAATGCTTCCAGCTTTTGCCCATTCAGTATGATATTGGCTGTGAGTTTGTCATATATGGCTTTTATTATTTTGAGTTATGTTTCTGCAATACCTAGTTTATTGAGAGTTTTAACATGAAAGGATGTTGAATTTTATTGAAGGCCTTTTCTGCATCTGTTGAGATAATTATGTGATTTTTGTCTAGTTCTATTTATGTGATGAATTACATTTACTGATTTGCATATGTTGAACCAACTGTGCATCCCACAGATGAAGCCTACATGATTGTGGTGGATAAGCTTTTTGATGTGCTGCTGAATTCAGTTTGCCAGTAAAATTTTATAATTTTTTATATCTGCTGAGATAAATAATATGGCTTTTTTCTTTTATCTTGTTAATGTGGTAAATTATGTTAATGGCTTTTGTAGTGTTAAATCATCCTTGCATTGCCAAATAAACTATACTTAGTTATTTAAAAAGAATATATTGCTATAATCCCAGCACTTTGGGAGGCCGAGTCAGGTGGATCACAAGGTCAGGGGATCGAGACCATCCTGGCTAACATGGTGAAACCCTGTCTCTACTAAAAATACAAAAAGAAATTAGCCGGGCGTGGTGGCGGGCACCTGTGGTCCCAGCTACTCGGGAAGCTGAGGCAGGAGAATGGCATGAACCCAGGAGGTGGAGGTTGCAGTGAGCCAAGATTGCGCCACTGCACTCCAGCCTGGGCAACAGAGCGAGACTCTGTCTAAAAACAAAGAATATATTGGTGGATTTTTTTGTTACTATTTTGTTTAAGAATTCCTTGTAATTTTTGTTTGTAGTACCGATTCTTCTTTCTAGATTGTAGAAGAAGCTCAGTAGCTTTCTTCATTTTCTATTCTCTGGAAAAATTTTTATAACATAGGATTTTCTCATCATGAAGATATGGTAAAACTTATTTCCACATCCTCCATAGTTGGTGGAATTTCTAGGTAGCAGGACTTTTAAAAATAAGTTATAAATTGAAATGTAACGTATATATGGGAAAATTGCATAAGTCATAAATGTACAGCTCAATGAATTTTCACAAACTGAACAATCTCGTGTAACCAGAATTCAGACCAAGAAACAAAAAATTACCCATGTCCCAGGAGCCCCCACTCTGTGCCCTTTCAGCCACTGCCTTTTCTGAGGGTGACCACTACTCCAGTTTATAAACCATATATTTTAGAGGGTTTTTGTTTGGTTTTGAACTGTATACAGATGAAATTATACAGAATGATTTTTTTTTTGTATATGGCCTTTTTCAACCAGTAGTATATTTGTGAGATTTATCATGTTGTATTGTGTAGTTGTGGTTCATTCTGTTTGCTGTATAGTATTCTGTTTTGTGATTATTCGTACAACAGAATATATTACATATTTATGTATCCATTCTACCATTCTACTGTTTTTTTTTGTTGTTGTTGTTGTGGTTTTTTTTTTGAGACAGTGTCTTGCTCTGTTGCCCAGGCTGGTGTGCAATGGCACGATCTCAGTTCACTGCAACCTCCGCCTCCCAGGTTCAAGCAATTCTCCTGTCTCAGCCTCCTGGGCAGCTGGGATTACAGGTGCAGACCACCATACCTGGCTAATTTTTGTATTTTTAGTTGAGGCGAGGTTTCACCATATTAATCAGGCTGGTCTTGAACTCCTGATCTTGTGATCTGCCCGCCTTGGCTTCCCAAAGTGCTGGGATTACAGGCATGAGCCACCATGCCTGGCCCATTCTACTGTTAATGGAGTTTTGCATGCATTCTAGTTTTAGCCTAGTGTAAATAGGGCTGTTACGGACATTTTGGTGGACTTATTTACACTTTTTTTTCAACCTAGGAGTTGAATTATTGGGTCATAGGTTATGCATATATTTAGCTTTAGTGATGTTGCCAAACAGTTAAGTTGTTGAACTAATTTATATTCTTACCAGCAGTGTTTGAGTACTGGTTGCTCCACATTCTTGTTGGGCGTGGTATTTAACTACTATATTTTAGCTACTCTAGTGGGTATGTTGAATAATACATAGTATGCTGTTAACTTGCCTTTCTTTGATGATTAAGCACATTAAACACCTTTTTCATATACTTATTGGTCATTTGTATAATTTTGGTGAAGTGATGTATTGCTTTCTCAACATGCTATAAAGGAATACCTAATACTGGGTAATTTATAAGAAGAAGTTTAATTGGCTCATGGTTCCATAGGCTGTACAGGAAGCATAATGGCTTCTGGGGTGGCCTCAGAAAACTTCGAATCATGGCAAAAGACAAAGGGGAAGCAGGTTCATCTTACGTGGCAGGTGGAAGAGAGAGAGAGGGGGGATGTGCTATACACTTTTAGCAGGAGGAAGAGAGAGAGGAACGGGGTGATAGCACTTTTAAACATCCAGGTCTCGTGAGAACTCCATGAGGAGAGCAGCACCAAAGTGATGGTGCTAAACCATTTATGAAAGATTCACCTCCATGATTCAAACACCTCCCACCAGGCCTCACCTCCAACACTGGGGATTGTACTTGAACATAAGAGTTGGGTGGGACACAGATCCAAACCATACCAAGTGCCTATTCAAGTTTTTGTCCATTTGGGTTGTCTGCCTTTTTCTTAATGATATGCAGAATTTCTTTATATATTATAAATACCAGTTCTTTGTTGATTTTATGTACTACAAATAGCTTCTCTGTGGGTATATTTTTATTAGTCAGTTTTTAAATAGTTATCCAAACTTTCTATTTCCTTTTGAGATCTTTTTAATAACATTTTTCTAGAAAGTTGTTAATTTATCTAAATTTTTTAACCTACTGATAAAAAGTTGTTTAATCTATTTTTGGTATCTTTTCAATTATTCTAGAAGATTATTAGTCACTATCGCTTTAAATATTGCATATACAGGTATATATGAGTATGTGTGTGTATTTTTAATATAACTGGTAGCATGCTTTACATATTGTTTTGTACCTTATTTTCTTCACTTAATATTTCTTGGAAATCCTTGCATTTCATTATATAAGGAGTGCATCATTTAAAAAATACTTTCATAGTATTTAATAATGTGATGTGATAATATATTTACCCAATTTTGTATTGATAGGAATTTGAATAACTGCAGTCTTTTGCTGTACCAAGCAAAGCTGAAATTCAGATAAATACAGAAAGTGTAATTTCTGGTCTCATAAACTCCTGGGCTGATGATAGAGTATTAACTTTTATGTTTATGTTCCGTTTTTAATGTTTTAAGTCTTTTAGAAATTGGGATATAAATGACATACAATAAAATTCACCGTTTTAAAGTGTACGATTCAGTGGTTTTTATTTTATTCATGGAGTTGTGCAACCACTACCAGTATATAACTTCAGAACATTTTCATCATCCCAGAAAAAAACCCTTAGCAGTCACTCCAGATTCCTGCCTTCCCCCAGCTCCTGGCAACCTCTAATCTATTAGTTTTCTGTCACTGTGCATTCGTCTATTCTGGACATTTCATATAAATGTAGTCATACAAATGTGATATTTTGTGTTTGGTTTCTTTTAGTATAATGTTTTCAAGGCTTATCTATATTATAACATGTATTTATGCTTAATTTCTTTTATGAATGGTCAAGTAATATTCCAGTATATGGATATACCACATTTTATTTGATGGTTATTTGACTCATTTTTACTTTTTGTCTATTATCAATAATGCTGCTATGAATACTTACATCAACGTTTTGTTTGGACATGTGCTTTTAATTCTCTTGACTCTATATCTGGGAGTAGAATTGCTGGGTTCTGTAGTAATTCTATGTTTAACTATTTGAGGGACTGCCAAACTCTTTTTCTCAGTAGCTGCAGCATTAGCACTGTGTGAGGTTCCAATTCTTCACATTTTTATCAACCCTTTTTATTTTCCTTACAAATATTAAAAAATTATACCTGCTATTCTAACGAGTATGAAGTGGTATCTCATGGTTTTGATTTTCATTTTCCCAATGTCTAATGATTTTGAGCAGATTTTCATGTGCTAATTGGGTATTTACATCTCTTCTTTGGCAAACTGTCTTTTCAGAGCCTTTGCCCCTTGTTTAATTGGGTAATTTGTCTTTTTATTGTTGAGTTGTAAGATTCTTTATAGAGATACGTGTATTATGTGTGTTGATAAAGGGCAAATATCTCCATATGAAATGTTCCTTTATGTTAATGAGAGAAAAAAATGCTAACTTCCAAATAGAAAAATGGCCAAACAATATAAAAAAGAATTCACAGAAGAAAAACAAGTAGCTAATAGTAAAAAAATAAAGAAAAAGCAAATTACATTAATGAAATAAATGAAAATTGGAATGATGACTTTTTTGCCTATTATATTTTTAAAAATATGATTTTTTTTTGTGGTGAGTATGGGGTGAAACTCTCAGGTAACAGTGGAAATGTAAATTGATTACCTTTGTAGAGGACATTTGGCAACATTATAAAATTTTATAGAATATGTTTATATAATTTGAATCAGTAGTTTTACTTCTTGGAATTTATTCTGAGAAAATAATCATTATTTTGCATATAGATTGCATACAGTGATACTCATGCCAGTATCATCTTTAATGGCATAAATTTATAAACAGCAAGAGGATGGTTAATTACATATAGTAGAATAATTTACTACTGTTAAAGTTTATATTTTAAAATATAGACAAATTGATCTTCATATAATGTTAAGTGAAAAGTAGTAAGATACAAAGCTGTGTAAAATGTATGATAACAATTCATAAAAGCAACATTCACCCACACAAAAAGCACCACCACCACACACACACAGAAATAAGAGTGGAAAGAAACATTTCATCATATTGACAGTGATTGTCTTTGGGTGTTGTAATTAAGGTTGATATTTATTTTCTCCTTTATGTAGTTCTGAATTTCCCAGATTTTTAAGATTAAATATGTATTGCTCTCTAATTAGCAAAAAAAGTAAAATAATTTTGAATAAGATAGATTAAATGGATTATTATGGCATGGTGAGACCTTTTCCCATTGGCCCTGGGATTTTCTTCCTTTGGTTTATGAGTTTTAAGTGTTGACAGTTGTGAACTAGTTTGCTAAGTGATAGGAAGCAGTGTTGAAGTACTTTAAATCTTGAAGATTTATGAGGAAGAAAATACTTGGGCAAATAGTGTCAATGAGTCCTGATATGTATTGCTAACTTGTCAGTAGTTCACTTTACATCTGTGTAGTGATAACTTTGCTTTTTCCTCCCTCATTGATTACAGTCTCTCATCCAACCATTTGCCAAGGCCATGTAAATAGTTTGCTGTTGTAGAGATAAGCACCAGGCCCATTTGAGTAGTTCTCTCTCACTCTGATCTCCTTAGAAACCTATCACTTTTACCTTTAAATGATACATTTTTAAAAAACTATTGTCGTTGTTGAATGGGATTTCCCTAAATAAGAAGAGCCATCTCCCTAGTTTCAGGATCGTGGCTTCTTTAATTGTAATGGAGTTTTAATATTATATCTACCATGGAAATCAGAGTCAATTCAATCTTATTTTGCATCCCCTGTATGCTATCATACTGATTGGGGTGTAACAAAGAATGGACTGTGATCTTTGCCATTTTGTGGTTCTCACTGGAGATTTTATAGTACAGAGGGAGAGAATGGCATAGTAAATAAAAGAATGAGCTTAGAAGTGAGACTTTGTGGGTTTAAATACCTACTCTCTAATTTATCAGTTTGTATTTAACTTTTCAATATCCTTATCTATAAAGTAGAAATAACAGCACTATCATCCATCACTTTCTATTTCCTTATATTTTTGCCTTTTCTTCATTGAAGTTTTCACTTCCAAGACATTATGTTTTTGTTCATTTATTTACAATAATGTAAAATCCTGGAAGACATGTACTTTTTGGTTCACTCATGTATTTTTAGCATCTAGTGTAGGGTTTGCTACATAATAGCTCTTAATATTTGTTCCTTCTCTGGGAACTTCTTCCAACATAAATATCCATATAGCTTATCCCCATGCTTTATTTAGTTCCCGGCTCAAGCGTCACCTCACTAGAGAGACCTTGCTAGACAACCTCTTCTATAAAATAACATCCTTTAGTTTTTTCTATTTTTTCCTGCTTTGTTTTTCTTCATAATACTTTACTGACTGTTAAGTAGTAACACTGATTTATTTTTATATTTTTGAGTGCCTTGCAAAAATTAGGGTCTTCATAAATGTTTGTTTAACTGAAATTAATTATCTTAGACTGTTCTATCTTATTCTCATACGTAATAAATTACCAGCTTGTGACTGTTTATTTCTAGGCTCCTTCAACCTATTCATTCGTTTCTATGCCTATTTCCACTTCTTTTTTCACTACACTAATTCGGTTAACTGCCACCTGTTTTGTGAACAATTGAGTAGTTTCTCAATTTTATTTTGTTTTCCTCCAGTTCCTCAGCCTGCACAAAACATCTAGCTTACTGCTCTTCAAATATGCTATTATCATTTCATTCTTTTTCAACTGCTTGCCATAGTCCATTGAATTAAATGATATTCAAGTCTTTTTATGTCTAATTGGAACCTACCTTTCCATAGTACTAAGGAGAGTTGTAAGGAGGTGAGTACTTGCTGTAAAAATTGCTTATACATGTAGTTAGCTTGCTATGAGATTAAAAAGATTTTTAAAATACAGAGAAAAATAAGAAATGACTTTAATGCAAATCAATATACAATCAACTGGTTATATGTGATTTAGTCCACAGATTTATGGAAATTCAGATAAAAAGATCGTTGAAACCTTGCCTCATCAGAGAGAACTTCCTTAGACAAACTGATCATTGTTTGGGGTCCTGTATCATTTATTCATTTTATTTATTCAGACCCAATCGCTCCCTGTTTTTCTAATACAAATATATACGATTTTAGAGTAATGGGTTCTGTTTTGTTAATATAAAAATATTTCTTGTGTCAGAAAAATTCAGATGCTTATAGATATTCTTGTAAAATGTTATTATTTTTAATGAGATTGGGTCTTATTCTATTACTTTGAAAATGTATGCTTAAACTGAGCTGTTTCTTCTGATCGGCTTATACTATGAACACTTAGTTTGAAGTCATATTGGAATAATTTGGAGAAAGGTAGAACTTAGCAGATATTATAGGATTTAGGTATCTACTGTGAAATTTAGGTTTTATATAGGGAGCATTTTTTAAGCCAATTTATAATAGAGCTTTTCAGTTATATAGTATTGTAGGTTCCAAAGTGCTATTTTGTGGGTTTTCTGTGTGTTTAGCTGTTTTGTCTGTACTTATATTTGTGTTTGTATTGTATAAAAGATATACGTTTCTTTGTAGTTTGGATAATCTTTTGGATGAAAGAAAGGTAGTGAGTCATACGAAATAGGGAAAAGAATCAGATATTTTGAAGTAATACTTCTAATTTTCCAAGGATTTACCAAAATAGAGGATGTAAATTTTTAGTTTGAATATTTAATGATTGGATTGGTGTTCTGATAACTGTTTTAACTAATTCTGCAGGGCAACCCATTTCTACCAACATAGTGTGTCCGACACCTTATTTACCAGTCATCAACTCATATCTACTCTCAGTCTGTAAAGAGGGGTGTATGTGAACCTTTACTTGTTATTTTTCACTTACTTAAATTTATTTACTTTTACATTCCTAATCAAAGTGAATAAACATTTTTTATACACATGAATTCATTTCCTCACTTCCATATCCATTCCAGGTTCTAAGAGCCTTCTGATTTACAGGCTCCCAAAAACCTTTTCCCTTCCAATTTGAATTTAAGTCATTAGCTTCTTCCTAATTTGGAACCTTGGTTTGAACACACATGTGTTTGATTTTTCATTAGTTTGGGCATCTTCAAATGAGGTCTTGTTGCTTTGAGTTCAGATGATCACAGAAGTGTTCACTGAGCAGCATCTTTGTAGCTTTGAGGAAACAGAAAAACAACTTTTTTCTACTTTGATTATGATTCTTTTTGACAGTCACTTTAACTATAGTTAGGTACTGGCTATACCAATTCCAGTTTAAACAACTGGACTCTGAACCTGTTTTTGTTCTGATTAAGAAGTTTATTTATATGTTAAGGAATACAGCACAACCTGCTAACAGCTGTAAATTTGCTTGATTAAGCTGTGTGTAGACAAATTTACTAGAGGGAACTGTTCCCTAAAAATTCCAGTTCACTTACATATGAAGTTAGTTTGGCTGTTTCTCACCAGTTTCCATCATTTCCTGCCAAGAATAATAAACATTTTCTTGCAAAGCATCGACACTAAAGGTTAGAAGTGTTCAGTGTTTTATCAATCACACTGGGCTGTCATGAATCTCAGTAAACAAGCATAGAGATATCTCTGTGGATGCCTGGAGAAGCAGTTAGACCTAGAAAAATAATTTCTTTCAGACAGTATCCTAGACCTTTTCAAAGTAGATAAATGTCAATTATGAAGAGACATTTATTGTAATGGAAATAATGGATGCTTGGGTCTAGATTTTCATTTACTGACATAGTTCAGGGAAGCTTGTACTTTTAGTGGATAATAATAAACTGGAGCAAGAAAGTGTGTTTTCTTAATTTCGTATAACTGTAGATGCTATTATGAGTATTATAATAAAGATGGGTTTATTAATTTAAACTTACAGTATTAACATTTCTCTACCACGGTCTGTCAGGCAAATTATGGCTCACGACTGGTCCACAGCATGTTATTGTAGCACTCGCAAGTTAAGAATGGTTTTTACAGTTTTAAGTGATTGTAACAAACATAAAACAAAGAATTACATATATATATATGTATATATTTATCTAGAGAGAGAGAGAGCCCTCAAAGTCTAAAATATTTATTATCTGGCCCTTTAACATAAAGTTTGCCAAACCCTGGTCTATATTAGTAGTAATAGTTTACTACAAGAATTCAAAAAGTGCCAGCAACAAAGCAGGATGAAATTACAGTTTTAGTGTTAGGGTATTTTATTTCTTATTTAGTGTTAGGATATTCTGTTTCCCATTTGCATGTGGTATATAAAATAAAAATATAACAGTATCCTTACAGGGTTATTAGGAGCATTAAATCATGACTTTTGGTGGTGCTTCTTACACATGGAGGACAATAACTATTGTGTTAGCTGTTGCTGTTGTTATAATTATATGTCATATGCCTGACAGTTCTTTCAACTTTGTTTTGTGTATCTTCTGTTTATTCTCTGCTCTATTTGTATTATATTTAACTTCGTAAGTCTTTTAAAAATCTTTTTGATTTTAGTTGCAATGCAAATTTCAAAAGTATAGCAGTTTTATTGTTCCCATTCCTGTGGCTGTGTAACAGATTACCCCAGAACTTAGTGGCACGAAACAATCAGTTATTATGCTCACAGATTCTGTGGGTCAGGAATTCGGACAGGGCACAGCAGGAATGGCTTCTCTTAGTTCCACAGTGTTTGAGGCTGGAACCTCAAAGGCTAGGAGCTATAATAATTCATTCGTTTATATGTCTGGCAGATGTCACTGGCTGTTGGCCCCAGTTCCTCTCCACATGGGTTTTTCCATGTGATTTCTCCAAATGAACTAGTTTGGTCTTCCTTAAGTAGAGTGTCTGGGTTCCTCAGAGCAAACATTTCAAAAAGAGAAAGATAGGCAGAAGCTATATCCTTTTTACGACATAGCCTTGAAGTCACAGAACATTATTTCTATTTTGCTCTGTTGGTCAGAATAATTAGGAATCCCCCTAGGTTCAACAGGAGAAAAATAGACTCTACCATGTGATGGATAGGGGTGGCAAGATTCTGGAAGAGCATGCTGGACCAGAAATATGGCTGAAGCCATTTTTGGAAATATGATCTACCAAAATGATATTACTTTATTTAATAATGCTTATGCAGCATTTAATCTATATGCTAGGGACTACTATAAATACTAAACAAATATTAATTCATTTAATCCATAACAGTCTTATTTTACAGATAAGGAAAATAAACCAGAATATTGTATTACCTAGAATACAACTTTCTCTGCTCTAGATGGACAACAAATAATGTACTATGATTTTAAAAACTTGTCTAGTATTATTTAAACATTAAATATTTCAGATGCATATTTGTATTTCCTGCATGCATCATATTAGAATAGACTTGAGAGGTGTAGTTTTTTTTTGTTTTTTTTTTGTTTTTTTTTTTTTGAGACGGAGTCCCACTCTGTCGCCCAGGCTGGAGTGCAGTGGTGCAATCTCAGCTCACTGCCACCTGTGCCCTCTGAGTTCAAGAGATTCTTCTGCCTCAGTCTCCCGAGTAGCTGGGATTACAGGCACCTGCCACCGCGACTGGCTAATTTTTTGTATTTTTAGTAGAGACAGGGTTTCACCATCTTGGCCAGGCTGGTCTTGAACTCCCGACCTCGTGATCCGCCTGCCTTGGCTTCCCAAAGTGCTGGGATTACAGGCGTGAGCCACCGTGCCCGGCCTTGAGAGGTGCAGTTTCTATTAAGTAATATCTTAAATGAGTGAAAAGGTCAGACATCCAAGAGTTCATCCTTCTGTATTCTTAGAACTGGCATGTGGTAAATAAGTCAGAATTTTTTCATGAAGCAGTGCCCAGATGAGTACATAAGTTATCAAATATTTTATTTGATAATAATCCAGAACTGACTGGCCAAACTTGATTTATAAATTAGTTCTGTGTATTTTTATAAGAATAAATACAGTATCTTGGTCTTGGTGTGATAATATTACCTAATGGCTATGTTTTCCTTCATTGGTATTGAAATCAGAACTGATTTTTTGTAAGGTTAGTCATTTGCATTATTTTTAAATTTCCATTATTATTAAGATATTTTATCAGGGACAAAGAGTGCTTTTTCTCTCCCCCTTTCCTTTCTTTTCTTTATTTTTTTTCCATTAACAGCTGATGGAGAAATGTAACTTTGTATGAGTGATTACTGGACATATTTCAAGCCCTGATTTTTTACATTTCTTGATTCTGCTTTGGAGATTTATCAGTCTCTCAGCAAGTTGCTTTGAAGCATTTCAGTCTTCTTTTTCTCTCGGAATCCAGTAGTGCTAGCTTCAGGATGTGCCAGAGTGACTTTTACCCTGTTACATTTGTGACACAGTTATACCATATTTCCTAGTCTCTACTCATCACTGTATAGCAAGTACAAGTTACCAGATAGATCAGGTGGAGTGTTTAACATCCTTTTTGAATATTTAAATAGTGTTTTTCTTTCTAATTGGCAAATTTGGAGTATTTTTTAAAAACAATATTTGATTAGGAGAACATGGAGAAATTTGTATGGTCAAAACTTTCCAAATTTGAGACTCACTTATTTTATTTGTTTAAATTTAGGGATCAGTTGAAAAATAAATAAATAAACATAAGAATCTAAGATAAAGACCTGTACTATTCTGAATGTGAATGAACTAATTACATTGATTGGAATACGTAATTTAGAAGCATTCATTGTTACTTTTTGACTTGGAAACAATACAAGGATGAAAGCAAAAAAAAAAAAAAAAAAAAAAAAAAACATGTGGATTCATTGCTATCTTGTCTACTGCTCAATGATTTATTTGAGAGTGCCAAACCCTACCCACTAAGGCCACCCGGGATGCTTTGTTTATTTGAAAGGGGGTTTGAAGGCGTGGCGAAGAGCAAGAGCTCCAGAGTTAGGCTGACTGGGTTTTAAATCCAACCCTCCTGCCATCTGTACAATCTTGGTCCAGTTACTTAAACACTCTGTGACTCAGTCTGCTTTTCTGTAAAATGATTAAGTTTTCTCATTGGTAGAAATGGCATCTACCTCATGGTGTTGTGAACATTAAATGATTAAATATATGTAAAGTGCTTAGGGTAGTGCTTAGCACATTATAAGCTAATAAATGTGAGCTCCTATTCATTAAATCATTCTTTCATTCACTTATTAAAAGCATGACATTTATTTAACACTTACTATGATGCGGATACAAAGGTGAATACTCAGGAGATATGAATAGTATAATGGGAGGAGGCAGAGGTATATTATAGTCATTACAACATACGATGGTGTATTAGTCTGTTCTCATGCTGCGAATAAAGACATACTCATAACTGTGAGTCCATTAAACCTCTTTCCTTTATAAATTAAAGGAAAGAGGTTTATATAAAGTAATTTATAAAGGAAAGAGGTTTAATGGACTCACAGTTCCACATGGCTGGGAGGCCTCATAATCATGGTAGAAAGCGAAGGAGGGGCAAAGGCACGTCTTACATGGCTGCAGGGAAGAGGGCGTGTACAGGAGAGCTGCCCTTTATAAAACTATCAGATCTTGTGAGACTTATTCACTATCATGAGAACAGCATGGGAAAAAACCTGCCCCCGTGATTCAGTTACCTCCCACTGGGTCCCTCCCACGACACATGGGGATTATGGGAGCTACAATTCAAGATGAGATTTGGGTGGGGACACAGCCAGACCATGTCAGATGGGGAGTGATATATGTTATAAAACAAATATGTCAAAGTACCATGAAAAGAGGAGGACAAAATTTTTGATAGCCTTAAACAATCATTTCACTTTTCTCTGACACCATTTATTCATTTATAAATGCCTCATCTTTTATGGAACTTTTACAGTTCTTCAGCAGGAAATAATCTCTCCTTTATTGGCATCCCTATATCATTTTGCCTTATGGCAATTATTATTTTCTAGCTTTCTTTTGGCAGCTGTTGATAGTAATCATTTTATATCTTGTTAAATCATTATTTGTTCCTATCTTGTCCATTTTACTTGAAGACAGTTCACAGTCACTCAACACAGTACTTATTAAAAATGCTTCAAAAATATCTACTGAGTGAGTCAGGTAACAAAACTGATTAAAATGCTTAGCCATCAGCCTATGCTCTATTTTTTAAGGGCTTTTTATAAGCAAATACGGGTAGAAAAACATTGGCAGTTTGAGGGTAAAATAAACAACATACATATATAACTCACCAACTGATCAAGATAATTCTCTGGGAGTCTCTGGGGGTAAAAAGCCCCAATTTGTTCCATTTTACAACTCCCACCATGGCCTCAGTCAGGCCACCAACAGGATACAGCTAGATGTGGAGTTTGGAAGAGGTGTGCACTGGAACACCATCATATAGTAATCCTGCCAACTGGATACAATAGTGTAAGCAACCCCAAGAGCACAGATAATAGTAAAATGTCCAAAATATTTAACAAATGAGGTGTTTTGAGTATTTATTATCTTTGGTTTAACACAATTTTTATTTATTCGTACATTTATAACATTTAGCTTTAAATGATGGCTATGTTTAACAACTGGCTTAGAAAATTCCTGAAAATTTAGTAGTCAGCTCTTGTGAAAGAGTACAAACCGACTCACATACACTTTTACCCAGGCTCTACTGACTGTAACTTTTGCTAGTAATTTCACACCTAGAATCTATGCTAAGGAAATTATCTGTGAATTGGAAAAAGCACAAAGATGTTTATCATAGCATTAGTAGTAATAGCAAAAAGTTGGCAGCAACCTAATTGTTTAAAGTGAGCTGTGGTTAAATAAATTCATTGGAATGTTTTCTGGAATTGAGTGACTTCTTTGAAGAGTTTATAACAAGAAGAGAAAATGCCATAAAGTTAAATGAAAAAAGAAAAAACAAAGAATGCTAAATATCTAATTTACATAGAATGATCAGAACTTAAAAATATAGAAATATGCTAATGGAAGAAGGAAATGTCAGTGTTTGGAGCTGATAAGGACATAGCTTTTTTTCTGTAACCCTTTCTTCATTTCCCAAATTTCTAATAATGAGTATATTTTATAATTATAATGAAAACATACATTATTTTTGTCACAAAACCAAATTCTAATTTATAGCTCCAGTTTTTTATTGAATTATTATCAAAATAAATCTCTTTAATTTAATTTTATTTTTATTTTATTTTTTTGAGATGGAATCTCGTTCTGTCGCCTAGGCTGGAATGCAGTGGGGTGATCTCGGATCACTGCATCCTCCACCTCCTAGGTTCAAACTATTCTCCTGCCTCGGTCTCCTGACTAGCTGGGACTACAGGCACATGCCACCATACCCAGCTAAATTTTTGTATTTTAGTAGGGTTTCACCATGTTGCCCAGGGTGGTCTTGAACTCCAGAGCTCAGGCAGTCTGCCCACCTTGGCCACCCAAAGTGCTAGGATTACAGACCTGAGCCACCACACCCAGCCTATCTTTTTTATTTTAGAAATTAAATATTTTCCTCTAACAACCAATAGAATATATACCAATTGAATTTGTTTTTTAGAGATCAATGCTGAATTCATTTTTGCCCCTAGATTTTATTTACAGTCTATCATAGATTTTCATGGAGGATTTTGAATTTTTCAAAAGTATCCTACATTACAAAATAAATTTTAGGCCAGGTGTGGTGGCTCACGCCTGTAATTCCAGCACTTTGGGAGGCCAAGGTGGGCGGATCACGAGGTCAAGAGATCGAGACCATCCTGGCCAACTTGGTGAAACCCCGTCTCTACTAAAAATACAAAAATTAGCTGAGTGTGGTGGCACGCACCTGTAGTCCCAGCTACTAGGGAGACTGAGGCAGGAGAATCGCTTGAACCTGGGAGGCGGAGGTTGCAGTAAGCCAAGATTGTGCCACTGCACTCCAGTCTAGTGACAGAGCAAGACTCCATCTCAAAATAAATAAATAAATAAATAAATAATTTTTAACTGCAGAATTACCTATTTAAAAATCTGCTTAGTAGTTAAGTAGCTAATTGTCCCTTTAAAAAAACTGATAGTTATATTGTTCTAAAATTGAGTCTGGGTCTGTGTGTCCCACATTCCTGTCTAACCTATGCATTGTTAAGATTTTATTTGACCATTTATAGCTCATCTCACTTTGTGAAGGAATTTTTCAGACCTTTTCAAAATACATTCAAATATAAGCAGATAATCTAATTTTAAACACTTCTAGAAAAATAGTTAAAACTATTTTTCTGTCCCTTTTTAATCTGTAATTGGTTAACTTTAATAGACAATTTAGACAAGCTAAGCTTCTGTGTAATTTTTCTCCCTAAAGATTAAGATGTGATGAAATACATCATCTATAGTGTACGTTGTAGAAGGAAAATACTTTGCTAAATACTTTTTAAAGGTACTAATTTAAATGTCAAAGCAAGTTCTGTTAAGGTTTTACTTCTATTTTAAGGTTGTAATACCTGTTACCACTCTATCTACTTGGTGTGGATGAGTTTCAACAAGGATTAGATTTTTAAAATTAATTCTCTATATATTTATGGGGGAGAAATTGAAGCATTCCATTATCTTTTGAACTCAGTGATCTCTCCGTTGTAGGAATTCCCGGAACTTCTTAGTGTTCCTTTTCTACCTTGTTAAACCATTAATTTGTTTCTTATTCATTTTAATTGAAGACTTAAACACTTCTGTATCACTGACAGCCACTCAACACAGTACTCATAAAAAATGTATCATAAACATGTACTGAGTTAAGTAGCAAAACCTTTTAAATTATTCAGCCTTTTGTGTGTCTGGATTTTGAGTCATAGACTTGTGTGTGCCATGGGGTAAAATGAATGTGTAATGGACTTTGGAGTAAATAAGCCTAAGTTCAAAGTCTGATTCTTCCATTTACCACTATGAAAACTTGGGTAATTATTCTTTGGGCCTCAGATCCATCTCTGAAATGAATATAATAATCTCTAGCTTGTGGAGTTGCTGAGAGGATTAGAGATAAAATATGTAAGGTTCCTTGCATATAGTAAGCATTCAATACATGGTTAGTTATTAGGCATTCAGTAATAATTGAGTGGATGACTGCTTCAGGGAAAATTTGGTGGCTGATTTACTGAAACACCCAGTAAACACATATGAAAAAAAAACACACCAAAACTGACTTTTAGTCAGAACACTTTAGAGAAACTGATAGTTTATAAAGAAGCCTTGCAAGGAGGCTGAAAAGGTTAAATAGATGGAACAAAACCTATAGAGTACCGCTTTAGTGGAGAAAAGAGTTTCAGAATGCTGGAATGGTGGCAGTGGCAAATTCTATAGTGAATTCAAAAAAGAAGGTCAATAATTTGTCATCTTTGGATTTGGTCACCTTTGTTATTTACCAGTTTCTGTAGTATACTTTTTATGATCATGGTTGACAAAAGTAAAGCACTGAACATAAGACATGCTAGGAAGGAAAATGGTTTAGAAGGTACAGTTGATTCTTGAAAATCATGGGTTTAGCTACATGGGTCCAATTATATGTAGATTTTTTCAAGCAAATTTCCATGGAAAATACAGTATTTATGAGATGCAAAACCTGCATGTATGGAGGGCTGACTTTTCATATATGTGGGTTCCAGAGGGTGGACTGTGGAACTTGAGTATGTGTGGATTTTGGTATATGTGGTGCAGGAGTGGCCCTGGATCCAATTCCCAGTATATGCCAAGGGATGACTGTAATTTTATCAGTTAAGATTAGGATGACTGCATATAACAAAAAAAGAGACATCTATCTTATTTCTTCTTCATTCTTACTGTATTGCCACATTGTCCAATATGGCTGCTAGAGATTCAGCCATTGGATCAGTATTACAGCTGGCAGGAGGAGAAAAGACCAAGAAGAATGTGCCCTCCCTTTAAGGACACTTCTGGGAAGTTACACATTGCACTTTCTCTTTGGCTAAAATTTAGTTCCACGGTCACAACTAACTGCAAGAATGACAACCAGAAATACTGCCTTTTGGCTGAGCATCAATGTACCCAGCTAAGCTTTGGGGTTCTTATTTTTAGGAAGCAGGGGAAAGTTACCAGATCATAACAAGGTGATGAGAATGGCCTCTAATCCTGCTTTTCTTTTCTTACTTTTTCTTGAAATGGGGTCTCACTATCTCACCTAGACTGGAGTACAATGGTGCCATCTCAGCCCACTGCAACCTCTGTCTCCCGGCTCAAGCAATCCTCCCAGCTCAGCCTCCTTAGTAGCCACCATGCCTGGCTAATTTTTTATATTTTTGGTAGAGACAGGGTTTCTCTATTGCCCAGGCTGGTCTCGAACTCCTGAGCTCAAGCAATCTGGCCACCTCAGCCTCCCAGAATGCTAGGATTACAGGTGTGAGCCATTGCACCAGCCTCTTTGCTTTTTTAATGTTTTAACTCTGTCTTTTAAAAATGTCACTTAAAGTTACTTTAAAATTACACTAGAAATACACTTCCTTTTAGAAAAAATTAGGAAATATAGAAGACTAAAAAGTAGGAAAAAACTACCTAAAATTGTCCACTGTTAACATTTTTGGCGTATATCTGTTCAGACTTTTTCTGTTAATATGTAAATATTCATATTACATATGTGTATAGAGTTTCAGTTTGGGATGATGAAAAGGTTCTGGAGATGGATGTTGATGGTTGCATAAGACTGTGAACATAGGTAATGCTACTGAACTATATGCTTGAAAATGGTTTAAATGGTGAATTTTATGTATACTTTACTGCAATTTATTTTATTTTATTTTTTTTTTGAGGCAGAGTCTTGCTCTGTCGCCCAGGCTGGGGTGCAGTGGCACGATCTCGGCTCACTGCAAGCTCCGCCTCCTGGGTTCCTGCCATTCTCCTGCCTCAGCCTCCCGAGTAGCTGGGACTACAGGCGCCGCCACCACGCCCGGCTAGTTTTTTTTGTATTTTTAGTAGAGATGGGGTTTCACCGTGTTAGCCAGGATGGTCTCGATCTCCTGACCTCATGATCCACCCACCTCGGCCTCCCAAAGTGCTGGGATTACAGGCTTGAGCCACCGCACCCGGCCTACTGCAATTTAAAAAACATTGATTATTTACAAAAAGGAGATCAAACTCAACATATTATTTTCTAATCTGCTTTTTAGAGGTAAGAGAATACCTTTCCATGTAAATATATATATACACACACACACATACACATACACACACATATATATATACACACACACACACACATATATATATTTGCAGCATGAATTTTGTGGCTGAATATTTATTTTATCCTTTAGATGTACTGCCTTTTATTGACAGGAGTGTTGAAGCAAATAAACAGGAGTGTTAGCTCTTTCCTTGTTAAGTGGATTCACAGAGAGCTTTGTAATGCATGACAGAGGACCTGGAGAAATAACCAGATTATGGAAACTGAATACTCCCCTGGGACCTTACACTGTGTCTGCCTTGTTCAAGTGACTCTCTAAATAAACAGCTTTACTGCTCTGAGGACAATATAGTACCTTTTTGTTTTTTTCACATATAATTTTTTTTTTTAATTTGTCTAAAAGAATGTCCCAACTAAGTTAATGTTCTGTTAGAAGAGTCAGGGCAAAATTGAGGGATAAAGGGAGAACATTGCTCCCTGAGAAACGGTGCCGTCACACGAGGATCAGATGCCAGTGATGGCAGCAGTGTCTGAAATTTCGATATTGCTAAGCCACTCTCAGGAAGATTTTTCCTGATTGGAGGTCGGGCTCTCCTGTGAGATGCTGTTTCTCTTACAGCCAGGATGTTTGTCATTTTCCCATATCTTCACTGTCACAGGGTCACTGTCCTTCTAAGTCTTCCCTGCCACTTTTAGACCATCATTTTTTCACCTACTATAAAATACTCTGCCTCTTTGTTACATGGGTAAACAAATTGCTACCTAGCTAAACTAAGTGTTATTTCTTTTCTGTGCTGTTATTGACATTTGTCCCCCAACTCCCCTCCACTTCACTCTTCATCTTATTTACAGGTATACCTTGGAGATATTGTGGGCTCAGTTCCAGACTGCTGCAATAAAGCAGTTATAGCAGTAAAGTGGGCGACACAAAATTTTTTGTTTCCTAGTGCATATAAAACTTATGTTTGCACTGTACTGTAGTCTACTAAGTGTATCATAGCATCATGTCTAAGAAATGTATAAGCCTTATTTTTAAAATATGGCTTAAAAATGCTAACGATCGTCTGAGCCTTCAATGAGTTGTAATCTTTTTGCTGGTGAAGGGTCTTGCCTTGATGTTGATGGCTTCCGACTAAACAGGCTGGTGGTTGGTGAAGGTTGGGTGGCTGTGGCAATTTCTTAAAATGAGACAACAATGAAGTTTGTTGATTGACTCTTGAATCAGTGTATTTGCTTGGTAGTAAGAATAGTACCCAATAGACAGTTTTTCAACCTATACTCCTCTCCATTCCTCCCACCTCTAGTAGTCCACAGTGTCTATTGTTCGCATGTTTATGTTCATGTGTAGTCAATGTTTAGCTCCCATTTATAAGTGAGAACATGTATTATTTGGTTTTCTGTTCCTGCATTAATTTGCTTGGGGTTATGGCCTCCAGCTTTCTCCATATTGCTGCAAAGGACATGATTTTGTTCTTTTACATGGCTGTGTAGTATTCCATGGTATATATGTACCATTTTCTTTATCCGATCCATTATTCATGGGCACCTAGGTTGATACTATGTCTTTGCTATTGTGAATATCCTGGTGATGAACATACGAGTGCCTGTGTCTTTTTGGTAGAATGATTTATTTTCTTTTGGGTATATCGCCAGTATTGGGATGGATGGGTCAAATGGTAGCTCTGTTTTAAGTTCTTTGAGAAATATCCATCTGTTGTTTGTTGACTTTTAATAGCCATTCTGACTGGTGTGAGATGGTATCTCATTGTGGTTTTGATTTACATTTCTCTGACTTTTAGTGTTGATGAGCATTTTTTCATGTTTGTTGGCTGCTTGTCTTTTTTTTTTTTTTCCTTTTCCTTCCAACTCTTATTTTAGGTTCAAGGGGTACATGTGCAGGTTTGTTACATGAGTAAATTGCATGTTGTGGGGGTTTGGTGTCCAGATGATTTTGTCACCCAGGTAATCAGCATAGTACCTAATAGGTAGATTTTCAGTCCCTCACCCTTCTCCCACCCTCCACCCTCGAGTGGGCTCTATTGTCTATTGTTTTCTTCCTCATGTCCTGGTGTACTCAATATTTAGCTCCTACTTATACGTGAGAACTTGTGGTGTTTGGATTTTTGTTTCTGCATTAATTTGTTTAGGATAATGGCCTCCAGCTCCATCCATGTTGCTACAAAGGACATGATCTCATGCTTTTTCTATGGCTGTGTATTATTCTGTGGTATATATGTACCCCGTTTTCTTTATCCAGTGCATTGTTGATGGGCAGCTATAATAGGTTGATTCCATGTCTTTGCTATTGTGAATAGTGTTGCTGTGAACATACATGTGCATTTGTCTTTATGGTAGAATGCTTTATATTCCTTTGGGTATATACCCAGTAATGGGATTACTGGGCCAATTGACAGCTCTGTTGCAGGTTCTTTGAGAAACCTTTAAACTACTTTCTACAATGGCTGAGCTAATTTGCAGTCCCACCAGTGGTGTATAAACATTCCCTTTTCTCCACAATCCACAATCTCACGAACATTTATGATTTTTTGGTATGTCGTCTTCTTCTTTTTTTTTTTTTTTGGAGACAGTCTCCCTCTGTCATCCAGGCTGGAGTACAGTCCTGGCTCACTGCAACCTCTGCCTCCTGGATTCAAGTGGTTCTCCTGCCTTGCCTCCTGTTTAGCTGTGGTTACAGGTGTGCACCATGATGCCTGGCTAATTTTTGTATTTTTAGTAGAGATGGAGTTTCACCATGTCGGCCAGGCTGGTCCTGAACTCCTGACCTCAAGTGATCCACCTGCCTCTGTCTCCCAAAGTGCTAGGGTTACTGGTGTGAGTCACTGCGTCTGACCTATTTTTTGGTATGTCTTCTTTTGAGAAGTATTTGTTCATGTCCTCTGCCCATTTTTTTAGTGGGGTTGTTTTTTGCTTGTTGAATTGTTTAAGTTCCTTATAGATTCTGGATATTAGACCTCTGTTGGATGCATAGTTTGTGAATACTCTCTCCCATTCTATGGGTTTTCTGTTTACTCTGTTGATAGTTTCTTTTGCTGTGCAGAAGTTCTGTACTTTAATTAGGTCCCACTTGTCAATTGTTGTTGTTGTTGCAGTTGCTTTTGGGGACTTAGCTAAAACTTCTTTGCCCAGGCTGATATCAAGAAGGTTATTTTCTGGGTTTTCTTCTAAGATGTTTATAGTTTGAGGTCTTACCCTTAAATATTTAATCTACCCTAAGTTAATTTTTGTATATGGGGAAAATTAGGAGTTCAATTTCATTTTTTCTCCATATGGCTAGCCAGCTATCCCAGCACCATTTATTGAACAGGGAGTTCTTTTCCTATTGCTTGTTGTCAGCCTTGTCAAAGATCAGATGATTGAATGTGTGGCTTTATTTCTGAGTTTTCTATTCTGCTGTATTGATCTATGTGTTTTTGTACCAGTACCATGCTGTTTTGGTTACTGTAGCCATATAGTATAGTTTGAAGTCAATTAGTGTAATGCTTCCAGCTTTGTTCTTTTTGCTTGGTATTGCTTTGGCTATTTGGGCTCTAAAATTCCATATGAATTTTAGAGTAGTTTTTTCCTTATTCTTTGAAAATGACATTGGTAGTTTGATAGGAATAGCATTGAATCTGCAGATTGCTTTGGGCAGTATGGCCATTTTAATTATATTGTTTCTTCCAATTCACGAGCATGGAATAATGTTTCTTCATTTATTTGTGTCATCTCTGGTTTTTTCAGCAGTGTTTTGTAGTTGTCCTTATAGAGATCTTTCCCCTCCTTGGTTTGATGTATTCTTAGGTATTTTATTTACTTTGTGGCTATTGTAAATGGGATTGTGTTCTTGATTTAATTTTCAGCCTGGATGTTAGGAGTGTGTAGAAATGCTACTGATTTTTTACATTGTTTTTTTTTTTTTAATCCTGAAACTTTACTAAAACTATTTAGCAGTTCTAGGAGGCTTTTGGCAGAGTCTTCAGGGTTTTGTAGGTATGAAATCATATTGTCAGTGAAGAGAGATAGTTTGACTTCTTTTCCTATTTGGGTGCCTTTTTGTTTTTTTCTTTTGCCTGATTGCTGTGGCTAGGATTTCCAGTAGTATGTTGAATAGTAGTGGCGAGATTAGGCACCTTTTTCTTGTTCCAGTTCTCAAGGGGAATTGCTTCAGTTCTTGCTCATTCAGTATGACATTGGCTGTGGGTTTGTCATAGCTTTTATTATTTTGAAGTATATTCCTTTGGTGCCTAGTCTGTTGAGGGTTTTTTTTTTTTAAATCACAGAGGGATGTTGGATTTTATTGAAAGCTTTTTCTGCATCTATTATGATCATATTTTTTGCTTTTAATTCTGTTTATGTTGTTAATCACATTTATTGATTTGCATATGTTGAGCCAGCCTTGCATCTCAGGAATGAAGCCTACTTGATCATGGTGTATTAAATTTTTGATATGCTGCTGGATTCAGTTTGCTAGTATTTTGTTGAGGATTTTTACACGTATGTTTATCAGGGATATTGGCCTGAAGTTTGCTGTGTTTATTATGTCTCTGCCAGATTCTGGTATCAGGTAATGCTGGCTTCATAGAATGAGTTAGGGAGGAGCCCCTCTTCCTCAATTTTCTGGAACAGTTTTAGTAGGATTGGTACCAGTTCTTCTCTGTATGTCTGGTAGAATTTGGCTGTGAATCCATATGGTCTAGGCTTTTTTTTTTTTTTTGGTAAGATTTTTTTTTTTTTTTAACTACTATTTGATTTAATTTTAGAACTCATTATTGGTCTCCTCAGGGTTTCAATCTCTTCCTGATTCAATCTTGGGAGACTGTGTTTCCAGGAATTTATCTACTTTGTCTAGATCTTCTAATTAGTATGCATGGAGTTGTTCAAAGTAGTCTCTGAGGATCTTTGGTTTTTCTGTGGGATCAGTTGTAATGTCATCTTTGTTATTTGTGTACTAATTTAATCTCTCTCTTTTTTGTTAATTTAGCTAGCAGTTTATCAGTCTTGTTGATTCTTTCAAAGAACCAGGTGTTGGTTTTATTGATCTTTTGTATGCATTTTTATATCTCAATTTCATTCAGTTTTTCTCTAATTTTAGTTATTTCTTTTTTTCTGCCAGCTTTGAGGGTGTGTTTTTTCTAATTCTGTTAGGTGTAAAGTTGGATTGTTAATTTGAGATAGTTCTTACTTCTTGATGGAGGAATTTCGTGTTACAAGCTTTCCTCTTAATGCTGTTTTAGCTGTATCCCAGATATTTTTGGAAGTTATGTTTCTATTTTCATTGTTATCTTTTTTTTTATTTCTGCATTAATTTTGATGTTCACCCAGGACTTATTCAGGAGCAAGTTGTGTAATTTCCATGTATTTGTGTAATTTTGAGAGATCTTGTTGATACTGATTTCTGTTTTTATTGTACTGTGGTCTAAGAGTATGCTTGATATGATTTTGAAGTTTTTGAATTTATTGATACTTGCTTTATGATCAAACATATGGTTGATCTTAGAATATACTCCCTGTGGAGATGAGAAGGATATATATTCTGTGGTCATTGGGTAGAATGTTCTATAGATGTCTATTAGGTCTAATTGGTCAAGTGTTGAATCTAAGTCTAGATTTTCTTTGTTAGTTTTCTGCCTCAATGATCTTTCCAATGCTGTCAGTGGGGCATTGAAGTCCCCCTCTATTTTTGTGTAGCTGTCTAAGTTCTTCATAGGTCAAGAAGAACTTGTTTTATGAATCTTGGTCCTCCAGTGTTGGGTGGGTATATATTTAGGATAGTTAAGTCTTCTTGTTGATTTGTACCCTTTATCATTATATAATGCCCTTCTTTGTTACTGGTTTGAAGTCTGTTCTATCTGATATAAGAATAGTAACTCCTGCTTGCTTTTATTTTCCATTTGCATGCTAGATCTTTCTTTATCTCTTTACCTGGAGCCTGTGGGTTTCATTACATGTGAAATGAATCTCTTAGCAGCAGATGGTTGAGTCTTGTTTGTATAGTCAGCTTTCTGCTCTGTGTCTTTTGCGTGGGACGTTCAGCCCATTTACATTCAGGGTTAGTATTGATATGTGAGATTTTGATGCTGTCATCATGTTGTTGCCTGGTTGTCATGTAAGACTTGATTGTGTACTTGCTTTGTAGTGTATGTAGGTGCCATGCTTAAAGGTGTTTTGTGGTAACAGGTGTCATTCTCTTGATTCCCTGTTTAGCACTCCCTTATAGACCTCTTAAAAGGCTTCTCTAGTTGAAGTGGATTCCCTCAGCATTTGCTTATCTGAGAAGGATTTTATTTTTCCTTAATTTATGAAGCTTAGTTTGGTGGGATGTGAAATCCTTGGTTGGAATTTCTTTAAGGATGCTGATAATAGGTTTTCAGTAGGTCTCAACACTGGACTTAAAATATTCGGTGAACCACACTGTAACCAGAGGTGCTGTGATCTAGGCTTTGTTGTTCCATTGCCGGAGCATAGCAGAGTAGATTTAGCATAATTCTTAGAAACCTAGGATTTTTGGAATGACAAATGAGCAATGGTTTCAACTTAAAGTCACCAGCTGCATTAGCCTGTTTAAAAAAAAAAAAAAGTCAGACTGTCTTTTGTAGCTTTGTAGCCAGGCACTGACTTTTCCTCTCAAGCCATGAAAGTCTGAGATGACATCTTCTTCCAATAGAAGGCTGTTTTATTTACATGAAAACTCTGTTGTTTAGTGTGGCCACATTCATTAATGATCTTAGCTAGATTTTCTGGATAACTTTCTGCAGCTTTTATATCAGTACTTGCTGCTCCACCTTGCACTTCTATAATATGTTATGGAATGGAATGACTTCTTTCCTTAAACCTCATGAAGCAACCTCTGCTAGCTCCGTACATGTCTTCTGCAGCTTCCTCACCTCTCTCAGCCTTCATAGAATTGAAGACAGTTATGGACTTGCTCTGAATTAGGCTTTGGTTTAAGGTAGTGTTGTGGCTGGTTTGATCCTCTATCAGATCACCAAAACTCTCCATATCAGCAATACAGCTGTTTCACTTTGTGTTATTTATTTGTTCACTGGAGTAGCAGATTTAATTTCCCTCAAGAACTTTTCATTTGCATTCACAGCTTGGTTAACTGTTTGGCCTGTCTTGGCTTTCAACATGCTTTCCTCACTAAGCTTAATTTAAAGTGAGAGATGTGCGACTCTTCCTTTAACGTGAACACTTAAAGGCCACTGTAGGATTATTAATTGGCCTAATTTCAATATTGTTGTGTCTCAGGGAATAGGGAGGCCTGAGGAGAGGGAAAAAGATGAAGGAATGGCCAGTTGGTAAAGCAGTGAGAACTCACACAATGTTTATCAATTAAGTTTACTGTCTTATAAGGTGTGTTTGATAGTGCCCCCAAACAATTACAGATTAACATCTGTATTAGTCCATTTTCACACTGCTGATAAAGACATACCTGAGACTGGGCAATTTACAAAAGAAAGAGGTTTATTGGACTTAACAGTTCCACGTGGCTGGGGAAGCCTCAACATCATGGTGGAAGGCAAGGAGGAGCAAGTCATGTCTTACATGGGTGGCAAGCAGACAAAAAGAGAATGAGAATCAAGTGAAATGGGTTTCCCCTTATCAAACCATCAGATCTTATTCACTACCATGAGAACAGTATAGGAGAAACCACCCCCATGATTCAATTATCTCCACCTGGCCCCACCCTTGATACGTGGGGATGATTACAATTCAAGGTGAGATTTGGGTGGGGACACAGAGCTAAACCATATCAACATCAAAGATCACTGTTCTTAAATCACATAACAGATAAAATAATGAAAAATTTGAAATGTTGTGAAAATTACCAAAATGTAACAAAAACACATGAAGTGAGCACATGCTGTTGGAAACATGGTGGCAACAGAGTTGCTAAATTCAGCGTTGCCCCAGACCTTCAATTTGTTAAAATACCAGGGAGGCTGAGGTGGGAAGATTGCTTGAGGTTAGGAGTTTAAGACCAGCCTGAGTAACATAGAGAAACCCTGGTATCTTAAAAAAAAAAAAAGGTTCAGTGAATGAATGAATGAATGGCAGTTTCAGATATTTTCCACTCTTCTCAAACATCTTACAGGTCAGTTCTGTCTTGATCCTCTGCAAATGACTATTTTCAAGTCAATGATAAGAATAGAAATCTGAGATGGAAAATGTCTTCCTCATTTACCATCAAAACTACAAATATTCTCCCATGATTATTTTCCTCTGTTGCTTCTGCTCTGAATGATATAATTTTTTTTCTTTTCCTAAAGCCCTAGGTTCCATCCATATTCACCTTAGAAGGATTTTGATTTTTCTCTGATTCTATCTTTCTCAAATTCTGTATGTAGCCTGGTGGTTATGAGCATGGACTTTACAATCAGGCATACTTTGATTCAAATTTGTGTCTGTTACTGTGAAATCTTGGGCAAATTATATATCTCTCAGCCTTAGTTTTCTTGTGTGTTGAAGATAATACCTAGGTCATAGAGTTGTTGTGAAGATCAAAAGTGATAATATCTTTAAAGTGCTAAGCATAGCAGGTACACAGTAAACATGCAAAATAAAGTTCCTTGTATTATTTTTACCTTCCTTTCTAGTGGCTCCTAACCTTAAGAGTCTCTTGTTTTAAGAAATTTTTCTACTACTTCAGTATTTAGCACTCTGTCTCTCTCTTCACCATTACAGCTATTCTCCACTTTTTATCTCCTATTTATTTTGGCACTCACATCAGCCTGGCTTCCCAAGCATTTCAAATTTTATTTTTAATCTTATTTCTTTTCCACCCCTTTCTCTCCAAATTTGCTCTGCTTCCAATGAGTTCATCTACCATGGCTCCAATCAGAAAAATGGGAGATGCCTTTGTTCTTTTGCCCTCTCTACATTTCATCATCAAACAGAGTGCTGATAATTCTACTGCCTAAATAGTTCCTAAATTTTTCTACATCTCTTCTTTGGGTGCTTCCATTTCAGTTCAAGGCACTATCATCTCACACAGTATTGTGACAATAGCCTTCTACTATTCTCCCCTTTGCCACACTATTTCATACTCCACACTGTAGATAGAGTGATAACAGGATAATGTTATTTCCCTTTATAAACATTCTAGTGAGTTTTCTTGCTCTTAGGGCAGAGCCCTTCTTGATCAGGTCTTATTTATCTCTTCTTTCAGCTCTATCTTACACCACTATTACCCTATGCATGCCCCAGCTCTGGTGAGTTTCTTTCAGTTTCATTCAGATCTCTCTTATTTCAGCTTTTCCACATAGCGTTCCTCTGCTGCCTTCCTGATCCTTCTTGGGGATCATTGCTACTTGGCCTCTGGTTTCAACCTAAACTTTACTTCCTCAAGTGACCTTTGCTTAGGCTAGGTACTTCTGTGGTCTGTTCTTTATTACTGCATCATCATGGTGCTCGTTACACTTTACAGTTCCTTATCTCCCCCCAAGATTCCAGAAGGCAGTGGCCATGTCTTTTTCATTCTCTACCACAATACCTGGCCTATAGTAGACACCCATTAAAATTTTGTTAAATGTTGTTAAATAATTAAAGCAAGAGAAAAATCATCCTATATAACATGTTAGGGTTTAGAGCTACATATGGTATTCCTGTATTTAACTTTGAATATTTATTTAAACATAAGTAAATGTGGAAAATAATAATGCTGCTTTTCAACACATGCTCTTATTTTTCTATCTTCACACATTCCCTAATTTTAAAATCTCTTAATGTTTGTTTTTATTGCAGACTACAAACATCAATTTTTTTTTTTTCCTATTTGGATGCTTTTAAGTATAAAGTGTCACTTAATATCAGCACTTCTGCCAACTCTCATTCATTTTTCCAGTTATATTTGGATGACATTTACATGGATAATTTTGTGAAATTTTCAACTAGAAGTTGAGATAAATCATGCAGTTTTCAATTCAGTGCATCCTGAAAGATAACGAAACTCACCGAACTGCCTGGTTTTCCAACAAGCTACATAGAAAGCATGAGGAGGGCGGAAGGCAGGAGGGCGGAAGGCTATGGCTTCCGCTGTTTTGACCACTTAACAGCCCTTCCTGCAGACTGCTTGGAGATGGCTCAAGTGGAACCTCTTGATAAATTAATGATCCTCTTTTTCCCAGTCACCATTGAGCCGAAGTAGGCTATGGGGCTGAATCATCCCAGAGAGGGTTGAATGAATGTTCTGAAAAGACCTGAGTGAACATAAACTGTCAGTTAAGATGCATTTTCTTCAAGTTTATTTGTGAAAGATGATGGAAGGTAGCTGATGTTGACTGAATTTGATTGTTTCTGAGGAACAATCACAGTCATTTGATTGTTGTTCCTAAGAAGTCTTTTTTAAAAAACAAAATCTGAGATACAAACGGATCACTGTATGTTAGTTTTCCTTGCCCTTCTTAGGTGACCACTGACTATATTTTACCAGTTGTTAATATAGCTTTGGGGGGATTTTGTTGATTTTTTTGGTGTACCTTGGATAAAAAATAATTGGAAATAATTTTGCAATTACTGACTTTTCATACCACTGGAACATAGGATTTGTCAGAGTTCTTATCTGACTCAGAATAGATTAGACATGTTTTAAGATCAGCAAGAATTATCTGGTTTTTTTGGGGGAAGGTGTGGGGGGAACATGGTCTTACTCTATTACCCAGGTTGGAGTGCAGTAGTACACTCACAGATCACTGCAGCCTCTGCCTCCTGGGTTTAAGCAATCCTCCTACTTCAGGCTCCCAAGTATCTGGGACTACAGGTGCTTGCCACTGTGCCCAGTTAATTTTGTATTTTGTGGAGTCAGAGTCTCACTATGTTTCCAAGTCTGGTCTCGAACTCTTGGGCTCAAGTGATCCTCGTGTCTTGGCCTCCCAAAGTGCAAGGATTGCAAGTGTGAGCCGTTGTGCCCAGCCTAGTTGTCTTCTTAAGCCTACAATAAGAATATTGAAAATATAGTTTATTTATATAACCCCATTTGATACAAAATTCACATCAAATAGAGTTAATTAAATAACGGATGTCCCTTGTTCATCATTTCAGGCAGATACAGATACCACTTTTAGCAAAAAAGGTAAATCTCTTGTTTTAAGTTCCCCAGACGAAGATTATACAGACAGTTAGGGTAATGATGTTCCCAAAGCAAAAATTCTTCAGGGAAAAACAGTAAGCCATTTCAGTTTCTCAATTTCTGGAGGGCTTATCTGAAGGGATTGGGATGTCTAATACTGCAAATTAGGCAAATTGTGCACATTTATCACCATGCACCTTGGATTTCAAGTAGAAGTAAGAGGAGGATTTGACTGAAGGGAATTAACTTTGGTCTGCCAAACTTAACTATATAGCAGATCTATACTGTGGAAAGATCTTCCTGGTTACAATATAATCTCTGGTTCTTTTGACTCTTACTAACTTAATTTACCTAGTTATTTTCCCTTATAGAAATTAAACTGTGGATTATTTCTGTGGATTATACTCATGGATTTTATTGTTTTATCTTATTTGCAGAGTCTGACTTTTCTTTTCTTTCTCTTTTTAAAAATAACATGTTTGTTTGGAAGAGTGGCATGATGTTCGTTTTACAGTGTTCAAAAATGAGTTGTTTGTGTTTTATGTATATGCCCAAATACTCTGTGAAAACATAAACTGATAAAAGGAAAATTAATTCCTATCTTTACAAAGTGAATAATTAGTTTTTTTTTTTAACAAATTAACATATCCTGAGTTACATTCTTGAGATATGAGAGTTTAAACATATAACATTAATCCCCCCAGTTTTGAGTGCTAATATGCAAGGAAAGGCTTTCCTCATTACTGTTTTACAACTTTAATGCTCCAGAAGGTTGATTCTCGGTGCTAGTTCTCTTTCAGAGAGAAGATTCAGTAAAAAACACTGTGTACCAGTCCTTAATAACTTAAATGCAAATACTGGCGTATATCCAGAAACTAAGGTTCAATTAGCTGTAGTTGTTTCATCTTACAAACTTATTTTCCTACCAAGAAATCTTGGCAGTTATATTGATGACTTCTCATCAAAGAGGCAAATGGGACTCTAAAGAGGCCTGAAGACTATTTTTTAATACTAATTTTTAATTCCTCTTTTTTTTTTTTTTTTTTTTATGTCAGAAGCCAGGCCTTAGAAATCAAGCAACTGAATTTTCCTCTGATTTTCTAATCATTACTGCGGTTATTCTAGTTGTCTCTTACCTGTTCAGAAGTCATAATGTGTAGTGATGGCATAAGTGAATGTTAAAGAAGTGGAAATTGGATATGATCTAGATGGCAGTTTATTGGTTTAGTTTCAAAGACAATTTTACCTGGAAAATAAATAAGAAAGCTTATCAGGCTTTTCCCTGTGATCCGTGGTTTATCTGTTCCTTGTGTTTCATCTTGACCCCCACAGGTCTTCCAGAAATCGCTAAAATCTCTCCTGTCTATGTCATTTTTTTTTCCCTTACAAAATCAAAGCTTTTATGGGCATTATTTATTGTGGCCTCACAATATTCTGGAGAGCAAAGTAGAGGTTATGTGTCTCCATCTTTATTTTTAAAGCCAAGTGAGGAACAGATAAATCTCTTTGCTAACATTACAAAATGAAGCAGTGGTAGAGGCAGAAATAAACTCCTTAGTCAGAAACATCTCCTGGCCCTTACATCTAAGATGCAGTAGACTGTTTGGCCTTTCTCTAAACAGGCCTTTGACATTTAGGGTGTGTGGAAAGTATGTGCTCCCGTCAGAGTTTCGCTGTTTAGTTATTCTTTGCCTGTTAAAGTAATGACTAGAAGACTGGAGAAAGCAGAAAGAACATCCAAGTCTTATTTCAGCCTCTGCATTTAATGTATGTGAGCTTTGGACAGAGAGTGCCTTTATTTCCTGGGAATTACTTTTCTCTCTTTATACTTAGAAGGAATTTTTCTTTGGGGCACTGCTGATATTGAGAATTTGGGAGACATTATTATTTTTTTCATTCAAGTTTTATGTGTGAAAACATATATTCCAATACTAGAACACATTGAGAGGATTTGGGGAGATGATTGCAAAGTTTTACATTTTAAAATGTAGGTTTAGTGCCTTTTTTAAACCTGAAAGTCATTGCAAAAGTGGATTAAATTTTAAAATTGACTTAATTCATCAATGTGTATTGCTATGAAGTTTTTAAAAAACTAACAACCTGTTTGCCCTGTGACAAAGATTTTTAAAAATAATTTTCAACTACATTTTTATTTCAATATTTATCATTCCATTATTTTATTTTATTTTATGATTTTATTTTATTTTATGATTTTAGCTGTTTCAGTTTTTTTTTCTTTAGTATCCATAATTGGGAATTTTTAACACAAGACAGGAATTATTTCCCTCCGTCCCTCCCTCCTTCCCTCCCTCCGTCCCTCCCTCCCCCCTCCTTGCCCCCTTCCTTCCTTCCTTCCTTTCTCCTTTCCTTTCCTTTTTTCTTCTCTTTCTTTTCTTTTTTTCCTTTCTTTGTCTCGCTGCGTCACCAGATTGGGTGCGCTGGCGCGATCTCGGCTCACTGCAACCTCCGCCTCCTGGGTTCAAGCAATTCTTGTGCCTCAGCCTCCCGAGTAGTTAGGATTACAGGCATGTGCCGCCACACCCAGCTAATTTTTGTATTTTTAGTAGAAGGTTTTACCACGTTGGCCAGGATGGTCTCAATCTTCTGACCTGGTGATCTGCCTGCCTCGGCCTCCCAAAGTGCTGGCATTACAGGTGTGAGCCACCGTACCCGCCTGGGCTGCCTCTTTCTGTTTTTAAAGGGCTGTTTTTCATATTGACCTACATGACTAGAATTATAATTCAGAAGGAACAGTTGAACTATTGTGTGCCATCTTATCATAAAGCGCAGATTAGCACAAATGTCCTGCCAATGTCTTAAACGTTGCAATTTTTGTAAAATCTTCCATGTGCCTCCAGCATCTCCAGTTGGTGAACAAATCTCACCATATTTATCCCTGTTGTGTTCTTCCACATGTTTGTTTTGCAGCATAACAACACTTGACAGTTGTAAATTTTTCCGTATGTTCCATTTTGTAGAGATAAACAACGTATGTGCTGTGTATTTCCCTGAGCTTTGAAGACTTAACTTTTGAAATAAACAATTCCATAGGATTTTATAGGAGGCTTTGGTACATTATTCACACAAACTATTCTTCATGAAAGGGAAGGTAGTTGAATGTTCATCCTTTTGATATAAACTGGTTAATTGAACTTTTTCCAGGGAACAAGCACAACTTAACTGCTTTTAGCTTTTCAACCAGGGCAATGCAGACCAGTGTTTGAAGGTCTTTAAAAGTACTAGTTGACATCATAAATGACCATTTTGTGGAATAAGCTCTCTAATTCTCTGAGTGGTTTACTTCGGCCTGAGGGATTAGTGAAATAGCTTTAGATTTGCTTATAATTTCCTCTTTTATCTTTTACAAATTAAAAAGTTGGTATTGGCATGTAATGATAGCATCTAAAACATTTACGTTGTGGTGGTTGTCTCATAGAAAACATTCTTTAGGATTCAATCATAAGCAGCCTCCTTCCATTAGCAAATCAAGTTTTTCTGACCAGTTTTATTTGTGAAAAATCAGTACAGATATTTTTATTCATAGCTTGATGTCCTTTTTTTTTTCTTACTCAAATAAATATCTGTTTCCTACCTTTCTCCCCCAAGATGCAGTGTTGCTTTTATTATTTGATTTTGTAGAGCCCGAAGGGCAGAAATATTTCTTAAGTTTTCCATTGTTAACTACAAACTTGGCTACATAAAATATACAAATCATAATATCTGTATGGTTATTTTTATTGTCATTTCTTTAACACACAAAATTTATTGCATTTATGCAAGAATTTTTTAACTTAGCTCAAAATTGATATGTAAATCAGGTGGTGTCAGCAATGTGTGGGATGTGGTACGTGGCCAATGATGTGTTGGAGGCAGCCGCACCAGCTCCCAAGATCTAGTGATTAAATTTTCAGAAATTTTGTGAGCCAGTTATCAGTAAAAATTAAACTGTATAAATTTACAATTAAATACATTATTTAAAACCAAAAATAATATTAAAAACTCAGTAATTGTGTTTTACTATATTTTATTACCTATGCTGTTGAGGTTATTTGTGTCTCTTGTATCTGTATTGGAAATACTATATAGTGGTGTATACTATTGTGCATCTCTTCACAACTTCATGTTCATTAACATCATGTTGATAGCTTCAGATCAGCCATGGTAGAAGTATTAACACCATGAAAATCAGCAAACACAATCATTTGGGCTGATTTATTGTTTTGCTGATTGTCTAGACTTAATAAAGTGATGGAAAAATGTTAATAACACATATTAAACTTAAAAGTGTGTTATATCTGGCCAGGTGCAGTGGCTCATGCCTGTAATCCCAGCACTTTGGGAGGCCGAGGCGGGCAGATCACGATGTCAGGAGATCGAGACCATCCTGGCCAACATGGTAAAACCCTGTCTGTACTAAAAATAAAAAATTAGCCGGGTGTGGTGGCGCATGCCTGTAATCCCAGCTACTCAGGAGGCTGAGGCAGGAGAATCGCTTGAACCCGAGAGGCAGAGGTTGCTGTGAGCCAATATCGCACCACTGCACTCCAGCCTGGCGACAGAGTGAGACTCCATTCCCCCCGAAAAAAGTGTGTTATATATCTATAACTATTATACTATGAATAGCACCAAAAACTTGAGAAAATATTCTTTCAGGACAATATTTGAAAACTATTACCTAATTCATTGGAGAAGTGGTTCACATTACGGACAAATGAATGACTGAAGTTTGGACATATGCTTGTGTTTACCTTTTATTTATTGACTAAAAACCATCAGCCTTCTACAGCAAAATTATAAGAATGAGATGTTGCTTCAAGTACATCAGACATTAGATGCTACATACATCAGGAAGACTTTTATAGTTGTGTTTTGAAAACTGTACTACTCATAATATGCTGACTGTTTCCTACTCATCTATGACCCCAGACTTCCTGTTTGCTCTAATGGTTGCTGTTAAAGGTATGACAAATTCAGTTGTAAAGTGTTCAGTTATCCACATCCATCTCTTTGATCACAAATTACCTAAGGATGGTGTTACGCTACTTCTGTGGGAAAAGAGAAACATCATAATACTGGATACATGAAATCATAGCTTTTCCTTTCCTTGGGGGAATAATTCTGTTATCTACCCACTGTCAGGAGGTAGTTTAGATAGGTTAATTTAAGTATCAAGGGGGAAAGTGGCCGTATTCAACAGAATTTGTTTCCCTTAATTCTGTTGGGAGGTAGTTTAGATAGGTTAATTTAAGTATCAAGGGGGAAAATGGCTGTATTCAACAGAATTTGTTTCCCTTAATCTTATGGATAGCTTCACAATTCATGATAGCACAGTTACGCAATATATATGAATAAGTATGAAGATGAGTATCATTTGATTAAAGTACAGCTTTTAAGACTTAAATGACCAGAAAGAATTGAAATGCATTTAAAACTCTACCACACACCTACTCCTTATAATAGGATAATCTGGTCAAGCCCTTGACTTCAAGGAGCTTGCTAATCCTGGTGTTAATTGATGTTTCCCAAACTTTAGTCAACTGAGTATCATCCTCACCATATTTTTTCTTTCTCTTACCGCTTGTACTTTTATTTACTTTGCAATTTTTTAAATTAACTTTTTCTTTTAAACTTAGCTTTATCCTAAGTGATAATACTCATGAAATCTTGGGTTTAAGGTAATAGTTATGTTTTTTCTAATATCAAAATATTGCCTAGCAATTACAATTTTAAAAAGTTTTTCCTTTTACCACCAGTGATTTGTATGTCTATTATGCTTTGGGAACTATTGCGCTAGTGATGATAATAGCTAGGCATTAAGTTAAATTGTTTTGTTTGTTCCTCACATCAGTGTGATAACCTTGCTCTCTCCATTCAATAAATGAAGACACCAGAAAATCAGAGAAGTTCAACAACTTGTCCAGGCTCATGAGGTAAGCCAGATATTACCTGGGTAAGGTCCATATGAACCCTTGGTCCTCACAGCAGCCCTAGAGCATCACCTGGGAGCTTTTTGAAAATGCAAACTCTGCAAAATCTCTGGCCTCACTCCAGACCTCCTGAATCAGAATCTGCATCTGAATAAGATCCTGCAGGCGATTCTCTGCACGTTAAAGTTTGAGAAGCACTGAGCTTAACATTTGGGTATTCTGCCTCCCATAGGAGAAGACGGGTGACTGAGTCATTAGTTTGGTTGTTCTGTGATCTTGTTTGGCTCTGTGTGCCCACCCAAATCTCATGTTGAATTGTAATTCCCAGTGTTGTGGGAGGGACCTAGTAGGAAGTGATTGGATCATGGGGGTGAATTTCCCTTTTGCTGTTCTTGTGATAGTGAGTGAGTTCTGATGAGATCTGATTGTTTAAAAGTGTGTAGCCCTTTCCCCCTTTGATCTCTCTCCTGCTCTGCCATGTGAAGATATGCAGGCATCCTCTTCACCTCCTGCCATGATTGTAAGTTTCCTGAGGCCTCCTCAGCCATGCTTCCTTAACAGCCTGTGGAACCGTGAGCCAGTTAAATCTCTTTCTTTATAAATTACCCAGTCTCAGGTAGTTCTTTATAGCAGAGTGAGAATGCACTAATTAATACAGTCTCCTTTTCTCTCGGTAGTGTTATTTTCTTCATGCCATGCTATTCTGAGCTGCAACTATTTTTGAGCAATGTGGTATTGATGCTAAGGTAGAAGATAATATTCTCAATCCTTCTGATGTCCTAAAGTCATAATTTGTGTACTTTCCTTCCTTCCTTAATTGGGGTACCAGGACCAGCCTGAGGGTCGACATTTATACTCTTTTTTTTTTTTTTTTTTTTTTTTAATCCTTGTTTTCTTCCCCAGCAGCCATAGGTCAAGTTCTTGCCCCTTGTAATGGTCTGGTCATTTCTTTTCCTGTCTGCCTGAAACTAGCAGGCCCTGAGAACTGTCTGTAGGACTATAGCTAATTCTCAGTTTTTCCTGGATAGTTTTAATAGTATGGGTGTCATCTTGACTCTTAGCTTCTTTTCCTTCTCCCGCCAGTTCTCTGCCACTCAGCTATTTTACTGCTGTTTTTCTTTTTACTAAGATGTCTCTATCTCTGCATCCATGAGGCCTTTGTTTCCAGTCTACCTTGCAGCCATCTGCTTCTCACTTTTAAGTTTAGTATAAGCAGCAGCCTCAGGAGACCCCATGAAAGCAATCTTCTGGAAACAGTCAAAGTGCTGGGAATTCGATGGTTGGATCTGGGAATATCAATAATGTCTACAACTGATGAATGTAGCTCGCTATAGATTCTGAAGTACTCCAGTGCGTCCTCAGCGTTTCATGAGTATGCTGTCTTTGTGTGTGTGTGTGTGTGTGTTTTTTTTTTTTTTCCACAGAGTTTCCTTTTGAATTTTGTGTCTGCAGAGTTTCTAAACACTGCACCTGGCTCATACAGTTACAAGCCTTCTTTCTTGGTATTTATATAGTTGTTTATTCAATCTCCAAGATGATTAGTTATTTGAGATGAGTAGAAGTTGCATCTATTCATGTAATCAGAGCTTGTTTTCTTGCTCACTGGTGGCCAGATACAGGTCATAATAGTATTTTATTTTCTTAACTTTGAATAGCGTTAAAGGGGAGTGGACTCATTTGAATTACAGGAGGTACTGAAAGAAAACTATATTATTCATTACATTTTGTAATGCAAGAAACAAAGAGGAATAGTTGTTTCCTACCATGGTAATTTCAGACTCTGAAAGATCTGTTTATAAGCCAAATGTAGACACACCTATCCCTAACCCAGATTTTTTTATGGTCTTCAATTTTGTAATTATTTAGAATTGAAGGGTTTTTTTTCCTTTCTGCCACATATTTTTGTACACACCCTTTCTCCCTCCCCTTTGCCATGCTTTTGTTTCCTTGAGAAAAGGAGAGTCCCTCTTAGAGCATAGAATAAACATTCTTTGTGAAGTATGACTTATTTATGCTTCAGGGGTTGTCAGTGTATACACAATAGAAAAGGTGATGGAGGCTCTGAGGCATGCCAAGTCAGCACTTTGTGCATGTTGAGGCCAAAGAGCATGTTAAGCAGGCTTAAAAAATTTTAACAAGTCAGAACATTTTACAATTTCCATATTTATCAAACATGTCAGAGGATGGGATCACAAAGGCTTCCAGGGATTAACTGCCTCTCTGACTTGAACTGTTTTATTAAGATGGAGGAAGCCAAGTTCTCAACACCCCATGATTTGCTCTAATAACCACAAGAATCAGAATGTAGGTGATCCTTGCTGAATGAAAGCAATCCTAAGGCTAAATGCTCTTTGAATGGGGAAAAAAATCTTCTCTCAATAGATGAACTATGTGTGAAACTTTCTAACAGAGCTTAGGAGTTTGAAGTTTATTTACCTAGAGCTTCAGTTTTATTAATTCTCTGGTTGGTGGTTCTTGACCTTTGACACCTAAGGACTTAGACTATGAAGCCTAAATAGAAGGCATTCAGAAACATGAAGACATTCTCAAAGAGGGGTGGCCATTGGCTTTTTTGGGGTTGGCAGAACATCCTAGAGTTATTGTTTGTTTTTACATGTTTGGGGTTTGGCAGATCCTAAGATGCATTTTGTCAAGCACTTTCCTTTGAATTTTAGTACAGGAATATCTTGGGTGGAATTTAATTGGTGATTCATTTGCATTATACTAATCAGAATGCTGTTTTGGAAAAGGCATCTGATGACTGAGAAATATTAGGAGATTTACAATTTTTAAGTACCAACTTTTTCTTAGATGGAAAGAAAAATGGAATTCAAGCCCCAATTATTTTCAGTGAGATTTGGAACTTGGAATTTTGAACTAAGTAGTAGTTTCCAAATGTGTCTGTATCACTTTCTCTACAAGAGTAAACCAGACTACTTCCCTGGCTTGATCTGCAAATCTTTAGAAAAGTTACAGAGCTGATATGCAACCTTGGGCCAGTATTTAATTTGAAAACTCATGTTAAAAAGGCTTTCCTATAATTAAGTAGGGAGAGTAATCCTCTTCTGAAGAAATAAATTGGAATTAAAAAGCAAACTAAGACTAAGCATAAGTTAGATCTTGGGTTTGAAAGCCAAATTGCCAAAGATAGCAAAATCCCTAGAGGGCTAAAGTTGTATGAAGTGCCATGAGGTAGCTTTTCCATTACTGTTTGCAGAAAGGGTTGTAAAAGAAGGAACTGTGCTGAAACTTTACAAATGAGTACCAAACCATAAACTTTTTAAAGAACAGGGAAAGCACATGGCTAAATATGGTACCCAACATTATTGCTCATCAGGCTGCAACAAAGCATGATGACAAAAACAGATTTTTTCTTGTCTACTGTCAGCTTCCTATCATTTGTAACTGGCCCAGGAAAAGCAGTGCCAGCAACTCAAATGACTGCTGTCACTGTCTTCTTGAGAAAACAGCAGTGCAAGCAAGCATCCATCAGGAAAAGAAAGAAGCATTTTAAAGAAATTTACATGGATATCTTTAGGTTCAAATTATTTTGAAACCAAAGGATATGAAGTGTTGGGAATTCTAGTTCTGAATTCTATAAACCAGTGTAAGGAGAAGGACAGTGTGATAGAGACTCTTTTATTTGCTTCAAATAGTGGGGTGAAGAAGTTATAAGGGTATCATTGGGCCAGTGTTGATGATTTTGTTTTCTCTCTTGTTCCCTATGTTCTTCAAACTGCTTAAAAGCCAAAACACAAGATCTGTTTTGAGTTCTTGACCTTATCTTGGCCCTGACTTAGCTCGTCAGAATATTAGGTTGTTTACAGAGATCCACACTGGTTTCCATCTAAATTTTTTAAGATTTTGGTCAACTTTCTCTATCTTTCTTTAAATAACTAAGTATTCCTTCGGTACAATAAAAATCTATGTTTTTCTTCTTCTTAAACTTTGGTCCTTCTCCTTGTCCTTGTCCTTGTTACTTTAAAACAGACAACTTAGTAAAGATAACTTTTTCTTTTATTTCTCATTTTTCTCTTTCTCTCTCTATACCCCTCTTTGCTTGCCCCCGCCCCCAACCTTGTCCCTTTCTTACTGGCTATAATCTAATTAGTGCTTGCTTATCAATGACCAATGAGAACATTGTCACATTTTACATTTTGCTTGTTACCTAACTGTAATCTCTGCTGCAGAAAGCAGGATTTTTGTGAGGTTGAGAGGAAAGTGTGTCATCCCATAAGTCTGATGCTATTACGTTTTAGAAAATTGAAATGACTGGCTGGGCGCGAATCCCAGCACTTTGGGAGGCCAAGACAGGCAGATCACCTGAGGTCAGGTGTTCCAGACCAGCCTCAACATGGAGAAACCCTGTCTCTACTAAAAATACAAAATTAGCCAGGCGTGGTGGTGCACGCCTGTAATGCCAGCTACTCAGGAGGCTGAGGCAGGATAATTGCTTGAACCTGGGAGACGGAGGTTGCGGTGAGCCAAGATTGCACCATTGCACTCTAGCCTGGGCAACAAGAGCAAAACTCCGTCTCAAAAAAAAAAAAAATTCAAAAATCGAAATGACTTACTACATTATTGAGAGCATATCTTAGCTTCAGATAATAAAGAATGTAGGTAAACATTTTAAGAGCAGCTCTTGTTTTATACTTCTTATCTCATACACAGTGGCTTTTACATAATAAGGGCTGAATAAAATTGTTACCAATTTTATTTCAGTTAATTTTTGAATGTGAGGGCAGATCATTTAATTCTGTATCTTAATATATAATCCAGGACTGGTGAATAATACTTCCTGCCAAAAATCCATTAACCTTACAGGAAACAAAACCCAGTGAGGATCATAGAAGTAAAAATAACTTAATTTAGATTTCATAAGTTGTTATTTTTTTAGAGAAAAGCATAAAATGTCCACATTTGAAAATGAAATCAAGAAAGCAAAACATTCTCATGAGTAAGAATATGAAACAATAATTTGAAAATACCAAAACTCAGTATTTATTACTGTTCTACAGTAGATATTAGTGACTTGGGAAAGGACAAGGTGGCTATGGGGTAGGAGAAAAGGGAGCAAGATATGCAAGCCTTTGGGGATGATGATTTAACTGCTTCATGGCAGTTAAGCTTTATAGTTTTTCTTAGGGTTTAAAATTATTATATTTAAAAATATATAAATGTTTGAGTTTTTTCCTCAAGTCTGGAAGCAGAAGCATTCCTCAGTCTTTCTCTCCTTTGACATGGCAGCAACAGCAATGGCAGCAGCAACAGCAGCAAGAGCAGTAGCAGCCGCTGCCGCCACCGCCCTGGCTCCCCCTGGGGAAATTGCAGAAGACCCTATCTCATTCTAGTGAGGAAGGTTCTATGAAGTAAATAGTTCATCTTGTAGACTTTTTAGACCATTGCTGTAAAAGACTTTTTTTTTTGAAGACAAGGTGTCACTCTGTCACCCAGGCTGGAGTGCAGTGACACAATCATGGCTCACTGCAGCCTTGACCTTTTGGGCTCAAGCAATCCTCTCACCTCAGCCTCCCAAGTAGCTGGGACTGCAGGCACATGCCACTATGCCAGCTAATTCTTTTTGTAGAGACAAGGTATCACTTTGTTGCCCAAGTTGATCTTGAACTTAAGTGATCCTCCTGCTTTGGTCTTAAGTGGGCTTAAGTGATCCTCCTGCTTTGGTCTTAAGTGGGCTTAAGTGATCCTCCTGCTTTGGTCTCTGAAAGTTCTAGGATTATAGATGTGAGCCACCATCCCTGGCCCTAAAACTTTTAGAGCCATCTTCAAATGTTGTGACTGTCTAGCTGGACGTGGTGGCTCATGCCCGCAATCCCAGCACTTTGGGAGGCCAAGGCTGGTGGATTGCTTGAGCCCAGGAGTTCAAGGCCAGCCTGGGCAACGTGGTGAAACCCTGTCTCTGCAAACAATTTAAAATAGTTGGGCATGGTGGCACAGCCTATAGTCCCAGCTACTCTGGAGGCTGAGGTGGGAGGATCGTTTGAGCCCAGCAGACAGAGGCTGCAGTGAGCTGTGATCATGCCACTGCACTCCAACCTGGGCGACAGAGCAAGACCCTGTCTCAAAACCACCCCGCCCCCCAAAAATGCTGTGATTTTCTGTATAAAATGGACTATTGACACTTCTTTATAAATCAGGTAAAATTATATTGAAGTCCAGTTTAAGCTCATTGGATGAAGGATATTGCATTTCAGTGTAGTGTTTTTAAGAAGTCTACTTTAAAAATATTTTCTTAAAAAGGATTCTAGGATCCTGTTTAAAAAAAAAAAAATTCTTAACATTTCCTATGTTCCCACAATATTAAGAGACCATTTCACATCACAGTCTCACTGCTGGAGACTTTTACTATAATATATATTTATTTAAATAAGGTTTTATTTATTTGTAGCTACATAAGTAAGGTTTCTACTTAGAAGGAAGCCTCTTAAGAGCCTATTTTTGGTTTTTTGTACATTTTAAACTTCTTTAAGACCAGAAAGCAAAAGAAAGAATAGCAGGTGAACAGCTCTAAAGAAGTAGAGGTAAAACGTAGAAGGAAAATAAAGTTTATGAGAAGAAAAGTGATCTTGTTATTTGAGGGAGCCAAGCTGCTAAACAGAGTGGGAAGAGAGCATTTGTTCAGTCTCTACTTGCTGGGGCAGTAAAGCCTTCTATCTACCCCTGTTCTGTGTAAAATCCTGTTAATATTAGATATTTTAAAATTATGACGATAAAAGAAATGTGCACCTTTTGTGGGAAATTTGAAAAGAATGAGGAAAAATAAAGAAAGGCAACCACCTCTAACACCACCCAGAAATAATGACAGCTTTCTAGTGCATTTCTTTCTAATCTTTTCTGTGTAATTTAACATAATTGAAATCATACGGAATAAACAGTTTCTTGGCCTGGTATTGTTTTCATGGACTACAATTTTGTACTCTCATTTTGAGTAATTATAATGTGCCAGGCACTGTGTTAAACATTTTACAAATATTAATATTATCTCCTCTCAGCACTATGAGGGTGGTATAGTTATGCCTTGAGCTTATATTTCAGGGAGTGTCTACAGTTGTCTACTGCTTTAAGTAGGCTTCACTGTATGAAGAAAATGCAGACAACAGAAAAGAAAGCTAGACGTTTTTCATGGATGCGTCTTTCTTTCTTTTTCTTTTTTTAGGTTTTATTTTGGAGGGAAGGAAGAGGAACCTGTCCTCTTTAAAAAATGAAATATTTTTAACCGAAATCTTATCTGTAGTGTTTAGTGTGTCAACAAGTTCTAAATTGTGGAAAAGTCTTATCAGAAGAAAGGCTGCTTTGAAAATGATATGGAAATATTTGTTGGGTGTTCACTCCTCCAACGTCTAAATGAAATACACTGGGGAGTAACTGAATTTTACAGTATTTAGATAGCTACACAGTGAGCAATCAAAACATTCTTTAAGTATTTAATAAGAGGTTAAGATCGGCCTGCCTAAAGCTTATATAATAGAAATGAGTCCAGGAATCAGTAACTTGGATACTTTGTTAGCTGTTCGAGACCCTGGGCCAGGCCAACACTTCCTAAAGGTGCCAGAGCACATCAGAGAGCATAGAGATTACCCTATCCAAGGGCCTCAGCTCCTCTGCTAACAACCAAGGCCTCTCCACCTGTTTTTCCCAGAGTTGCTCATCACCCTGTCCTTTACCTTCTAGATTCGCCAGGGCTCCTGGTCTCCTTGGAATTACTATTAAGACTTATTTTGTAGTAAGAGTTTCCAAACAATTCTACACAATATCTCTTGGGTTTGTCCTTGTTTATCCAGGCCTTCGTTACTCCCACAGCCTCCTTGCCAGCATTTTTGATCCTTCCTTTGCTGCTCACCACCTTACATACCCATGCCATCTCCAGGTCTGTATTTCTAAAACATTTCTCTTGTGTCATTCCTCTGCTCAAAGAAGGCCTTGAATGTCAGACCTGTTTTTCAGCTTGTCCTTTGAGGTCTTCTGTAATCTGGCTGTACATAACCTTACTTTTATTTCCTGCTCCAACGTAAAGCTTCCTTTGCAGTCCAGTGGTGTGGATTTCAACTTGTATACCTTGATTGTGTTTTTCACAGGTCCTAAGTAGAAAATCCTTACTTTACAATTTATTTAAATCTTTCTAATCTTAAGTGCTATTTTTTCTATGAAGTATTCCCTGATTCAGTCTACCTAGGTCTTTTCTTTCTCTGTACTTTTCTTACAGGCAGTATCATAAAGATGAAGTCATGTTTTTATGGAAGCCGTTTTTCCCCAACGAGATTGTAACTGTGATGGTAAAGCTGGTACCCTTCAAAAGCTTATTTCTCTTTTCTTTTCTTTTCTTTTCTTTTCTTTTCTTTTCTTTTCTTTTCTTTTCTTTTCTTCTGTCTTCTTCCCCATCACCCCCTTGATAATTAACATCATTGCACTATATATCCTTTTCCTCCCATCATCTTTCATTTTCTCCTGACTCATCAATATACCAGCATACCATAGGGTGTATCATTTTTTAGTCTACAACAAAAAGATTTTATTTTTTTCTTCATAGTATTGCATAATATATTTTCATATAATACAGTTTTGAATTCTACAGAAAAATATGAAGAAATAAAAATACCTGAAGAGCCATCACTGTGAGTAGTCCACCATCAAAATTTTGATAACTGTCTTTTTAGGCATCTCTATTTACACACACGTGTGTGTGCTCACACATCAACATGAGTACCATACGGCTTTCTCATGAATATCTTTTTCAAAATGCAGATATTTTTTGGAGAAGGAAGTTTACCTGCCCTCTTCTCCTCCCGCTCCCCACCATCTCTTAATGTATTTATGTTAACACGCTGTGTGTTTATGCATTCATCAAACCCATTTGATTATATACAAATACATTATATATAATGGTATAAATGGGGAGGGGGAGTGTGTTTGCCAAAATGGGATCACCTTATATAGAGTTATTTGGATCTTGCTTTCTTTTTTTATTTATAACTGTATGTTAAGAAAATCCTTCTAAGAAAACATTTTATATCCAACTCCAGGAGAAATATTAAAAAGGGAAAAATTTAATTGGAGGAGCAGATATTAAATATACATATATCAATAAGATTTTATCTGTGCCATTAAATAACCAACTTAAAAAAATAAAGAATAATTGTTCCATTCATAGCAGTGTCAAAAATCTTTAAAATGCTTAAGAATAAACTAAAAGGGAAAGTTACCAGATTTCTAGAATCCTGATTTTCTTAAAAACTGGATTTAATAATGGTAAAATTTATATAGAAAAATTAATGTTTGAAAAGAACCAACAAGTTCATGAAAAAGATTATCTACTTCTTAAATTTAAATAAAAACATATATTGCATGTTTTCTTGGCGCTACCAAATTATTCTACAACATGACTTTTAATGACTGCAGAGTGCTTCAACATCAGATTGTACTCTCATTTGTTTTACTAGTCTACTTTTGAAATTTAGGTTGTTTCTTTGTTTTCAATGTATATATTTTTGCTATATAAATATGCTGTAGGGAATAGCCTTATGGACAGATTCTTATATACAACCCTGGTTGGTTTTATAAAATAAAAACCTAGAAGGGAAATTGCTAGGTGAATTTTCACATTTTTAAAACTTTTGCCACAGGAGTGCTCATTATTGCACTTTGCTAATAATAGAGTTTGTTAATCTAATTTATTTATTTTTTTAAGAGTCAGGGTCTTGCTTTGTTGCCCAGGCTGGAGTATAGTATAAGCATGATCATAGCTCACTGTAACCTCAAACTCCTGGGCTCAAGCAATCCTTCCCCTTCAGCCTCCCCAGTAGCTAGGACTACAGGTGCACGTGACTATGCCTGGCTAATTTTTTTCTTGTAATTTTGTAGAGACAGGGTCTCACTGTATTGTCCAGGCTGGTCTTGAACTCCTGGCCTCAAGCGATCCTCCCATACACGTATATATCCTCTCACATATGTATGTGTGTGTATGTATGTGTGTGTGTGTATGTGTATATATATATAATGCAGTGTTTTTCGGAAAAATATAGAGGTCAACTTACTAGCTTTCAAAACTAAGAAGAACACTCCCTTGAGGATTAAGGCATTTTGATGTATAAATGGTACACAAGTAGATAGGCAAATTACATGTAGTAACCAGACTATAGACTCTTAATTTTGTTGAACATGATTGAAAGCTCTGGTTTCTCTTTATCTCAGTCTGCTTCAGCCACTAGGGCAATGAGGACATTGCCTATCACATCTTGAAGTAACTTACAAACAACACTTTGACATTTGGAGCATTCTGTACCAGAAATCTCTTAAATTACAATTTTTTTCTTCGGTCTAGCATGAGTAACATCATCAAAGTGTATTTTTTTAACTTCTGCTATAATCAACAATAATAGTAATAATAACTAACATTTAATATGTCCGACAAATGCTATGTCAGGCACTGTGCACTGTAACTGAGGTGGTATATTTAATTTTTTTTTCTTGTTTTAACTGATGAAGAAACTTACCCTTAAGAGCATTTAACTAATTTGCCAAGTCAGCAAGTGAGGATAGAGCCGTGGAGTTGGTACCATTACCACTATAATCACTTCCTCTAGTCATGCTTTCCTTACTCCGAAGTTTTACTTCATCATCTCTAGTCATTTCTAGATATCTTTATTCTTTTTTTCTCTTGATGTCTTCCTTTTATCTGTCTCACTTCCATGACTTCTTTTTTTTTTTTTTTTTTTTGAGACAGGATCTCACTCTGTTGCCCAGGCCGGAGTGCAGTGGTGCCATCATAGCTCACTGCAACCTCTGTCCCCCAGGCCCCAGTGATCCTCCTACCCCAGCCTCCAGAGTAGCTGGGACTACGGGTGTGTGCCAGTATGCCCGGCTATTTTTTTGTGTTTTTGTTGTTGTTGTTGTTTTTGTTTTTTTGTAGTGACACGTTTCACCGCATTGGCCAGCCTGGTCTGAAACTCCTGAGCTCAAGCGATCTGCCTGCCTTGGCCTCCCAAAATGCTGGGATTACAAACATGAGCCCCTGTGTCCGGCCAATTTCTTGTATGGATACCAAACTGTACCTTATTCTGCCTCTTTTATTTCTATGCCTTATCACCCATTAGTTTTACATTGAGCCATACTTATATTTAGCCTACACAAACTTGATCTTCATCTGCAGAAAAAGGGAATCAAATCAGGCCGGATGCGGTGGCTCACACCTGTAATCCCAGCACTTTGGGAGACCAAGACGGGCGGATCACGAGATCAGGAGATCGAGAACATCCTGACTAACATGGTGAAACACCGTCTCTACTAAAAAACCAAAAAAGTAGCGGGCGTGGTGGCGAGCGCCTGTTGTCCCAGCTACTCAGGGGGCTGAGGCAGGAGAATAGTGTGAACCTGGGAGGCAGAGTTTACAGTGAGCCGAGATTGCACCACTGCACTCCAGCGTGGGCGACAGAGCGAGACTCCATCTCAAAAAAAAAAAAGAAAAAGGGTGGGGGGAATCAAATTTACTGCTCATTTCATTGGAAAGAATATTTATTTACCTTGATGCTTAATCGAGCTGTGGGCTCTGCCTTTTAAATACTGATTAGTTCTCCAATAGAACAGTTCTTTCAGGAACTGGAAGTTGGAGGACTGCTTTTATTTTAGACATTTAGAGTATAGTTTTGAATTAAAGGCTGTTTTTCCATAAGCGGTTCTGACAGGTTAAGTCTTGAACGAAAGAATGGGCTCTAGAAATTTATTTTGGAACTTAGATCACTTTATTGGGAATGCCTAAGTGAATCTTTGTCATAAGTTGTCCAAGTGTCTTTGCGTTATTCTTTGGAATGAAAAAATGTATGGGTCAAACAGAACCCATCTGTTTGGAATAGCTTTAGTATCCAGACACTGACCTCCATGTTTTTGGGTTGTGAGAATATCAGCATAGGACCTGGCTTTTAGAAAATGCTCAATAAATATAAATTACCTGGGTGAATAACTGAATTAATGAGTGACTTAATGATAGAGGCTGAGAATGAGAAGGTAGAATGGTTGTTCTGGAAGTGATTGCTTTTCTCCAGCTAAGTCTTTAACTCTGGGCTGTACCATCAGTAGTCCTTGCATACTGAAGTCAGACTTTTCTGGTCAAGAAGAACCTTTTACGTTCTTGATAAAGTTTCTTTTATTCTTAATTTTCCTGTAAGTACCTGCATGTATTATCTTGAATAACTCCAATTCAGGTCCTTAGATTCCTCATGTTACTTGAAATTCTTTGTTTCCTCCAAGAGTTCACTGTATCTCACAAATATCCTGATACAATTCTGTTGGTAAATATTGATCTCACTTTTCTCTGAGATCAGGCTGAGGTATATGTGTGGTAGGTAATAATCAGTATTTAGGCTGATAGACTGTTCACATATGCACATATTATAATACACACAAGCATACAGAAATATATACTTTTTCCCTCTGAATTTTTGGAATCGAAGACATGATACCCCTTTATCCTTAAATGTTTCCATGCATGTTTCCTGAAAACAAGGACTGTCTCTTGTACAACCATGATGTAATTATTAAAATCAGGAAATTAACATTGATATAATACTATTATCTAACCTGCAGACCTTATTCAGGTTTTTCCAGTTGTTCCAGTAATGGCCTTTATAACAAGTAAAATCCCTGAACATGTGTTGCATTCACTTGTCATGCCTCTTAATCTTTAGTCTGGAACGATTTATTCTTTGTCCCCTACAGTTTGACATTTTTGATAAGTATAGGCTTTTTATTTTATAAAAAACTCTTCATTCCATTTTCTCTAATGATTTCTTTTGATTAGATTCAGGTTATGAATTTGGGTAAGTAATACCGCAGAATCGTTATTTTGTTTTTATCTGTTCTTATGTAAAACCATGAGATTCATATTGATAACTACAATTTCCATTCAGCACCACACTGTTCATTCTGTCATTCCTCCCTTCCATGTTTTTAGCTTCCTTCTTCAACCATAAGAAGCCTGGTTCCGTTACCCTCAATAAATTTATTATTTACTCAGTCCTAGATAGGAAAAAGCAACCTCAGAATTGCTAACCCATACATCTTTAAAAAGGAATCCTGTTAACTAGTATTCACCATTTGTTTAAGGTGCTTTTTGGTTTTAGTCTGAGGACATATAGTGTAAACACTATCTTTAAATAAAGTTACTTGGGTTAGTTTTTCGTTCTCTGTTCTACCCCCAACTCTGTCAGCTGGAAGCATAGGCAAAACAACTTGGGGCTTGTGATTGATCATCAGAAGTTTGGCGGGGGCGATTGGTCTTGGGGACTGAGCCCTCAACCTATGGGTTGTGACCCTGTGGGGGGAAAAATCCCCACACATTTGGTCACAGAAGTGTTCTGTGTTGATTGTGGTGTGAAAACAGAAGAAAAACAGTTTGTGTTTTTTTCCACTCAGTGTATTATGATAATCCCCCTTAACAATTTAGGAATAAACTGATGTTCCTGACAAGCAAAAATAACTTACCTAAACATGTAATCATTTCGGCTTTAGTTTTCACGTTCATAAAAATGAAGGCATTGGTCTAGGTGAGCTGTAATGTCCTTTCCATCCTTGATATTTTTTTTAAAATATCTGTGACACGTTCAGTATAGCTAATTTTGACTAAATAAGCATATTTTAAACCTATTTTCAGAATCACTTTTGGGGAGAATGTTTGCCTTTAATGATAGAGAATTTTTCCCTTAATGTACATAGTAAACGTTGTAAAATTATATTTATCTACAAATCAGCAAGTACAATCAGGGTGAATTCTCATGTCATATGTAAATCAATAACCTTTCAGAGATTAAGTGAGAGCAATCATGTGATAGCAGCAGCAAAAGATCAATATGCAATGCTAGATATAGAAATCTTCTTGTATTTTTAAAATATATCTTAATTTTGGTCTTTATATTAGTTGTCTTTTGCCATGAAACAAATGAACTCAAAACATAGTGACTAAAAACAACAGTAATATGTATGAGCACTCATAGTTTCTGGCTGGGTACTTCTAGCACTGGATCTCTCACGAGGTTTCAGTTAGATATAGGTTAATGCAACACACATCTGACAGCTTGACTGAGCATGGAAGATCTTCTGTGTTGGTCACTCGTAGACTGGCACGTTGATGCTTATTCTTAATGCTAGCTCTACACGGTGAGCAAAGAGACCTAGTGTTAGAAGTCACATAACATAAGTTTTATATTCCATTAGTCACACTGACCAACTGGGTTTTAGTGTCTGTCCTTGCTTTTGTTTTCAGTAGAAGAAGTGACTTTTTTAATGCCCTTAAAATAATTGCTAAAGTGTTCCTCAATGAGATATAATCCTTTTGCACAGATAATGGTACATTTTTTTTTCTTTTGCTCTTTTTTCTTTTTTCTGCTTAGTACTAGAGCTCAGTGTTACTTGCTAAAGAAAAGCTTTGTTTTGTTTTATTTTTGAGACAGGGTCTCACTTTGTCACCCAGGTTGGAGTATAGTGGCATGATTGTGACTCACTGTAGCCTCTGCCTCCCAGGCTCAAATGATCTTCCCACCTCAGCCTCCAAGTAGCAGGGATGACAGATGCATGCCACCATGCCTGGCTAATTTTTTGTATTTAGTAGAGACGCGTTTTTGTCATGTTGGTCAGGCTGGTCTTGAACTCCTGAGCTCAGGTGATCCACCCGCCTCGGCCTCTCATAATGCTGGGATTGCAGGTGTGAGCCACTGCACCAGGCCTTAAAGAAATATTTATGGGGCTGGGCACGGTGGCTCACGCCTGTAATCCCAGCACTTTGGAAGGCTGAGGCAGGCGGATTGCCTGAGCTCAGGAGTTCGACACCAGCCTGGGCAACACGGTGAAACCCCATCTCTACTAAAATACAAAAAATTAGCCGGGCATGGTGCCATGTGCCTGTAGTCTCAGCTATTCGGGAGGCTGAGGCAGGAGAATATCTTGAACCCGGGAGGAGGGGGTTGCAGTGAGCCGAGATCACACCACTGCACTCCAGCCTCCTTGGCGACAGACCGAGACTCCATCTCAAAAAAAAGAAAGAAAGAAAGAAATATTTATGGCCAGGTGCAGTGGCTCACACCTGTAATCCCAACACTTTGGGAAGCTGAGGCAGGTGGATCACCTGAGGTCAGGAGTTCGAGACCAGCCTGGCCAACATGGTCACCATCGGGAAACCCCGTCTCTCCTAAAATTACAAAAAATTAGCCCAGCATGGTAGCAGACGCCTATAATCAGAGCTACTCAGGAGGCTGAGGCAGGAGAATTGCTTGAACCTGGGAGGCAGAGGTTGCAGTGAGCTGAGGCTGTGCCATTGCACTCCAGCCTGGGCAACAAGAGTGAAACTCCGTCTCAAAAAAAAAAAAGAAAGAAAAATATATCGGGTTGGGTGGAGTAGGCTCAGAGCCATTAATGCTCCAGATGACATTAAAATTGGATCCCAGTCCCAGCTTCCTATTTTATGGCAAAAGAGGTGATTACTGGTAAAATAAATAAATAAATAAAAATAATAAAAGCCTTTAAAGAGAAAATGTAATAGTTCTTTCCAATGAGCTTTAGATTTTTTACCATAATCATCAGAATTATCTTTGATGGTTTCTAGAATGTGTTATATTAATGTACAATGTAAACATTAGTAAATGTGCTTTTAAATGCCAATTGCTGGCATTAAAATATACTTATATCTATAATGAAGTTCAAAGTTGCATGGAACTTTCTGGAAACTCTTTTGCAAGTTAATTTAGATATAGGAGGTAGGATTTGAAAACAGGATCATATTATAAACTCGATAGTCTTAGAATTCTTATTTAATATTTAAAATATATCAAAATGCATTTGTAAACATTTGAAAGATAACAGAATTGGAAAATTATTGTTCATTTCATACAAAAATGCTTTCAGAATCTCTTAGCTTTTTTTTTGTCACTTACTAGAAAAATTACTGATTTTTGTATTTTTTCTTTGCCTCCTAACTTTTTAATTTATTATACAATCATTGTACTAACAGTAAAGAAAATTTAAATGATGAAAATCAAATCACCATCCTATCAACTTGCAATCACTGTACTAACAGTAAAGAAAATTTAAATGATGAAAATAAAATCGCCATCCTATCAACTTCAATTTTACTATAACCTTTTAGTTCTTTGTGTGTGTGTGTGTGTGTGTGTGTGTGTGTGTGTGTGTTTGGTTGGCTTTTATTGATGTATATAAAAAGATTAGAGACAGCAAGAGAAGAAAATCAGAGACCTTTTAGTTCTTATCAAATTAAGTTGCTTTATGATTGTATTTTTCTTTTATATTTAATATACATTTTTAATTGATAGAGGAAAGAATCTGTCTTCCCTCTATCTCTATCCTCTAACTTTGTGCTAAAGAAAATCTGGCATGGAATTAGTCAAATTTTTGCCTAATTTTTATTATGATATAATTAAAAATTGAGTATATAATACTCAATTTTATCTTTATTGTGTTTTAGCAAAGTCTTCTTTATTAATGTATACCAGGTTTTGGAGAAGGACTTTCAAGTATAATCTGTTAATTTATTCACAGCTGGTTTACCAGTTTCCTGATGCTTCTGTCCCTTTGCATTTTTGGTCACATACCTTTGACCCTTTTTGGCTTTTCCAGTAGAAGGCAACTATAGATGGAGAAAAAATTCAATTCATCAGTTGCCTTCCAATTTAATTAGTAGAGTAGGCAATACATATACGTTTTTTGTTTGTTTTTTAAAAGTCTCTCTGCCATGACATTTCCAATCCCCTAGCTCCCTCTTTACACACTGTTATCAGTCTCAGAATTACACTTCCAAAGATAATCTGTGTACAAACAAGCATGTATAGGCATATCTATTTTTCTATTACACTGTTAGTTGCATATCATACATACTCTTTTGTACCTCACTTTTTTTACTTATAACTTGGACTCATTTTTAAGGTTGTATAGTATACCATCATATCTCTTTGGTATCATTTCTTGAACCAAACATAATTGCTGGACATTTAAGTTATGTTTTGATTGTTAATGAACAATGCAGTATGTATATCATTTTAAATTCTTAGTGTATATATGTGAGATTATCTGTGAGATGAATTCTGAAAAACATAATTTCTAGTCAAAGAACAGTGCACATTTAAAATTTTGATAGATTTTATGAAATTGCCTCCCAAGAAGTTGAACCAATTTACATTTCTACCAGTAATATATAGGCATATTCTTTTCCCAACACCTGCCAATCGAAGATATTTCAAGTGCCAGCATTTAATGTCATACAAGAGACATCAAATATACCACTTAGTGAAAAATACAGTGTTCTGTCCCAAAGAAAACTATTGATAACCCCTCTAAGCCTCCACCCTCCTATCTTTTTATTCTTTCATGGGTTATTCATGGCCAGTGTCCTCTTCCAGCAAGCTTAAGCCCCCAAATCAGTCCCTTTGTCCCTTTTCTTTTGTCATCCACATCACTTATCCATGATCCCAATTGGATTTCACCTCTGCATTTAGTACCTCCTTTCCATTTCCACTGCCACTGCCCTCATTCTGGCCTACTTATAACATCTTTGGATTATTACAAAACGAATCTTCCATTTAAAAAATTCTCCCTGCTGTAATTCCTTCTCCCAAGTTCTGTAGTTATCTTCATAAGATCTGAGTATGTAACTGCATTACTTTTTAACTATTTCTTACCCACGCCTAGAGTTTCCACTTTGACCTTCAAGACACAATGGCCTGGCCTTACCTTTCCTTTTCAATTTTATTTCCCACTACTCTCTCTCATGTCTTCCTTGCATGCACACATAGCTGCAATTATTCTGGATTTTTAATCATTTCCTGGATAACCCTCCATTTTCCTGTGTAATCCCTTTGCTTCTGTTATTTGTGACATATGCCCATTCTGCTAGGTGAAATTCTACTTTTTAAAACTTAGGTCATATACAACCCCTTCCATGACATCCTGTTTCTCTGGCCAAAAGTAGTCTTTTCCATATGTGTCATAATAATGTATTTTGAGATATTATTAGTATCAAACATATTTTATTATGTATTTTAGTTGTACACATCTTTTTCTCTCAGGAGATCACAGTCACTTTGAGAGCAGTGACAATATCATATCCATTTTGGTAGACTTCTCTATCCCACACATAATATATGTTTCTAGTAAACTGAATTATAAATGCTGTATTTAAAATTATTTATTTTATAGTGATTTTAGAGTTTTCCTCTTTGTTACAGTTTTTAGAAGATTTAAAAGTTTAGTATATGCAGAGAAGGATGTCTGAATTAAAACTTGAAATATCTTTCAGATTCAGTGCCAGAAAGGCAGTGTGATGCCAGAAGAAGAGTAAGGTCTTGGAAGTCGTGTGTGTTTAGACAAGAGTCCCAGTGCCATGACCACTTTTTAGCTATGATTATATAAAAACCTGAGCCTTTTTCCTTGTCTTTAAAATGAGGTGACTGGAGTAGGTCAGTGTTTCTTAACAAATTTCTGTTATAAAGCATATGCCGGATTATATGTGTGCACATGTTCCCATCAGCATACTTAGATTTTGATAGAAGATAAAATAATTAAAATGTTTGAATTTTAATTGGATTTTGTAATTACCACAACTATTTCTGCTATACTTGGTATAGCAGTAAGTGGCCGACTTCAGAATGCAGCACAGGAAAGATAGGTTGCTGGTTATATGTGAGCCTCTCTCTTGCTTCCCAGTGAGCTGCAACTACTTTCTCAGAATGCAAGCAGTTAGAGTGAGGTTCTTATAGGAATAACTTTGAATGTAATCTAAGTTATGGAGACATTAATCAAAACACTCATAGTATTTTAATTATTTATAGGAATAAATTACTTCTTACAGTTGATCTTGGCTCCTGATCTTGTTACATTGTTATGAGCTGCTGAACAAGAAGATCTTGAAATTTTCTTCCAACTTTCCAATTCTGATTGTTTATTCTCTTTCCAAAGTATAGTTGGGAATAAGAAGACATTGAAAGTTTTCAGCAGTTCTTTTTGACCTGGGCTTATGGTAACGTAATAGGGGAAAAAATGCTTTCAGTTAAAGTAATTGGACATCTAATTAGCATTTCCTATTGAAGGTTAAATATTAAATAGTTTTCCCAGCACCATTTATTGAGAAGACTGTTCTTTCCCCAATGTGTGTTTTTGGTGCCTTTGTCAAAAATTAATTGGCTATAAATATGTGGATTTATTTCTGGGTTCTCTATTCTCTTCCATTGTTCTGAGTCTGTTTTTGTATCAGTACCATGCTGTCTTGGTTACTACAGCTATATTTTGAAGTCGGGTAGCATGATGCCTCAAGCTTCGTTCTTTCTGCTCAGAATGGCTTTAGGTACTTGAGGTTTTTTTTTTTTTTTTTATTTTGAGACACAGTCTTGCTCTCTTGCCCAGGCTGGAATGCAGTCTCTCAATCTTGGCTCACTGCAACCTCCACCTCCCGGGTTTGAGTGATTCTCGTGCCCCAGCCTCCCCAGTAGCTGGGATTACAGACATGCAGCACCACGCCTAGCTGATTTTTTGTATTTTTAGTATAGACGGGGTTTCACTATGTTGGCCAGGCTGGTCTCAAACTCCTGGCCTCAAATGATCCACCCACCTGGGCCTCCCAAAGGGCTGTGCTTACAGGTGTGAGCCACCATACCCAGCTATTTGAGATCTTTTGGGGTTCCATACAAATTTGAGGATTGTTTTTGTCTAATTTTGTGAAAAATGTCATTAGTATTTTGAGGGGGATCACACTGAATCTGTAGATTGCTTTGGGTAATATTGTCATTTTAATATTTTTTTTTCTGCCAATTCATGAATATGGGCTGCCTTTTCATTTTTTTGTGTTCTCTTCAATTTCTTTCATCAGTGTTTTATAGTTTCCATTGTTGAGATTTTTTTCACCTCCTTTGTTAACTTTATTCCTAGGTATTTTATTTTACTTTATTTTATTTTGTAGGTACTATAAATGGGATAGCATTCTTGATTTCTTTTTCAGCTAGTTTGTTATTGGTGTAGAGAAACACTCTTGAGTTTTGTATGTTGATTTTGTATACTGCAACTTTACTGAATTTGTCTATTCATTCTAAGAGGTTTTTTGATGGAGTATTTAGGTTTCTCTATATGTTAAATTATGTCTTTTGCAAACAGGGACAATTTGACTTTCTCCTTTTCGATTTGGATGCCGTTTCTTTCTTTTGACTGATTGCTCTGGCTAGGACTTCTGGTACTAAATTGAATAAAAATGGTGAATGTGAGCATCTTTGTCTTGTTCTAGTTCTTAGAGGGAGAACATTCAACTTTTTCACCATAAGGTATGATGTTGGCTGTGGATTTGTCAGATACGGCCTTTATTTTGCTTAGGTACATTCTTTCTATACTGAATTCATTGACAGTTTCTACTATAAAGGGATGTTGAATTTTATCAAATGCTTTTTCTGCATCTATTGAAATGATCTTTTTTTGTTATTTGTTCTGTTGATATGAGGTGTCATGTTTATTGATTTGCATATATTGAACCATCCTTGCATCCATGGAATAAATCCCAGTTGACCATGATGCATAACCTTTTTGATGAGCTGCTGGATTTAATTTGTTAGTATTTTGTTGAGGATTTTAAAATCTGTGTTTATCAGGACTATTGGCCTGTAGTTTTCTCTTTTTGTTGTGTCCTTGTCTGGTTTTGGTATTAGGGTAATGCTGGGCTTATAGAATGAGTTTTAAAGAATTCTCTTCCCTTCAATTTCTTGGAGTAGTTTCAGAAGAATTGGTGTTAGTTCATCGTTAAAAGTTTGGTAGAATTCAGCAGTGGAGGCTAGGTGCGGTGGCTCATGCCTGTAATCCCAGCACTTTGGGAGGGTGAGGCAGGTGGATCACTTGAGGTCAGGAGTTCGAGATCAGCCTGGCCAATATGGTGAAATCCCGTCTCTACTAAACAAAAACAAAAACAAAAAAATTAGCCGGTTGTGGCGAAGGGCACCTGTAATCCCAGCTACTCAAGAGACTGAGACATGAGAATAGCTTGAACCCAGGGGGCGGAGGTTGCAGTGAGCTGAGATTGCACCACTGCACTCCAGCCTGGGCAACAGAGTGAGACTCTGTGCCCCCCCCCCAAAAAAAAAAAAAAAAAAAAAGACTTCAGCAGTGAAGCCATCTGATCCTGGGCTTTTCTTTGTTGGGAGACTTTTTATTGCTGATTCAATTTTATTACTTGTCATTGGTCTGTTCATGTTTTCCATTTCTTTCTGGTTCAATCTTGGTAGATTGTATGTGTCCAGAAGTTGTTCCATTTCTTCTAGGTTTTTAATTTGTTGGTATATACAAATTCTGTCACCAGCCTGGTGACAGAATGAGACTCCATCTCAAACAAACAAATAAATAAATAAACAAAAAGGTGTTGGACACCTCCTCTTATAGGAAGCATATAGTTGGGTCTTGTTTTATTATCTATTCCACCAGTTCATGTCTTTTAGATGGGGAATTTAATCCTTTTACATTCTAGGTTATTATTTACAGGTGAGAACTTACTCTTGTCATTTTGTTATTTGTTTTCTGCTGTTTTCTATGTCCTTTGTGGTTTTTTCCTTTTTCTTAATTGTTTATCTTGCAGTTTGGTGGTGTTTTGAAGTGATATGGTTTGATTTCTTTTACTTTCTCATTTTTGTATCTGCACTTTCAGTGTTTTATAGCTTCCCCATGTTTTCATGATGGTAGTTATCACTCTTTTGCTTACAGATATACGACTCCCTTAATGTATTCTTGTAATGCCAGCCTAGTGGTGATGAATTCTTTCCGTGTTTGCTTTCCTAGGAAAGACTTTATTTCTTCCTTATTTCTAAAGAATAGCTTTCATGGGTATAGTATTCATGGCTAACATTTTTTTTCTTTCAGCGCTGTAAATATATGATTTTATTCTCTCTTGGCCTGTAAGGTTTCTACTTAGAAATCTCTTCTTAGTCTAATGGGGATTCCCTAATATGTGACGTGATGCTTTTCCTATGCTGTTTTACAATTCTTTGTCTTTGACTTTTGACAGTTTGACTATAATGTACCTCAGAGAGGACCTTATTGGTTTGAAATTTTCTGGATTTTTGAGCTTCCTGGATTTAGATGTCCATATCTCTCCCAAGACTTGGGTAGTTCTCAGCTATTATTTTATTAAACAGTTTTTCTAGGCCCTTTTCCATGTTTTCTTTTTCTGGGATTCTCATAATATGAGTATTTGTTCACTTAATGGTGTCCCAAAGTCTTGTAGGCTTTCTTTGTTCTTTTTTATTCCCTTTTCTTTTCTTCCTGTTTTTTCTCTTTTATTCTTTTGTCTGAGTTATTTCAAAAACTTGTTTTGAAAGTCAGGGATTCTTTCTTCTGCTTTATCTAATCTGTTATTGACATTTTTCTGTTCTGTTTTTATTTCATCCACATTAGCTGCAAGTTTTCCATTTGGTTCTTACCACCAAGCCTGGCTAAGAACCTTGAGAACAAAAAAAGAAAAAGAAAAAAAAAGAAAAAAAACCCAGAAATATATCATGTTTTAATTAAAGGAAAAGTATTGAAAAGCACACTGATACTAGAGAATTTTGAAGTCACATTTGATTATGCACAAAGAAGGCATGATCCTTGTTCTCAAAGTTCTTACTATTCAGGATGGAAGATAAAAGGTATTCACAAAGAACTAATAAAGTTAATGTATTTAAAGTGACATATTTGGGTGGCCAAGGATTGCTTGAGGCCAAGAGTTTGAGAGCATCATAGGCAACACAGCAAGACCCCATCTTTACAAAAAATACAAAAAAATTAGCCAGGCTGGAAGGTATATACCTATAGGTCCTAGCTACTAAGGAGGCTGAGGCAGGAGAATCCCTTGAACCCGGGAGGCAGAGGTTGCAGTGAGTCAAGATCAGGCCACTGCACTCCAGTCTGGCTGACAGAGCAAGACTCCATCTCAAAAAAAAAAAAAAAAAAAAGGACACTATGGAAACAGTTGTATTTGAATGGGCTCTTAGAGAATGGGTCTCATTTCAACAGTTTTTCATGAAAAGGATGTGAATTCCAGGTAGAGGAAAGATATGATCAGAGAAACAATGGTGACAAGGTATGGGAGCAATTTTTAGATCAATGAAAACTTTTTTAAAAACCAGCTTTTAAATAATACTTTCAATGTACAATTTAGTGGTCTTTTAGTATATTTAAAGAGTTGTGCAACTATCACCAATACCTAATTGTAGAATATTTTCATCACTTTAAAAAGGACTCTGTACCATTAATAGTCACTGTGCATTTCTTCTTGTCTCTCACCCCTGGCAACCACAAATCCATTTTCTTTCCCTGTGGATTTGCCTGTTCTTGACATTTCATAGAACTGTATCATACAAAATGTGGCCTTTTGTGACTAGCCTCTTTTCTCTTTGTAGAATGTTCACTCATGTTTTAGTATTTATCAGCACTTTATTTTTATGACTTCACTGCCAAATAATATTCCACAATATGGATATACCACACGTACTTGTTTCCCTTATCATCAATTGATAGAAATTTGGGGTATTTCAACTTTTTGGCTATTATGAATAATACTGCTCTGGATATTTGTTTAAAAGTTTTATATGGACATGTTTCAGTTCTCTTGGGTATATAGCTGGGTGTGTACTTCCTAGGTCATATGTTAATTTTTTGTTTAAATTTTTTAGGAACTGTTAAATCAGTTTCCAAAGCAGTGGTAACATCTTACATCCTCACCAGCAATGCATGAATGCCTTGTCTTCACAGATGGAGGAGCTATAAGTAGAGTTTTCTTTAGTAATCACATCTAAGTAACCATGTGCAGAAATCAAATATCTTAATACATACCTTATCAAGTTAATTTTTCAAGTCCAGGTAAGAATGAATGAGCTTAGAAAGTTTAATTGGGAAAAGAGTGAATATAAGAAGGTGATAGGATACCTCCTTCAAAAGGCTAAAAGATTAGCACATGGAAAATAAAAGAAACTTATTTAAATTTCTGTAGAAGACAGAAGTAGGACCAGTGGATCAAAGTTACAGGAAGGCACATTTTTAGATCTATCTAAAAAAGGACCAATAAATTAGAGCTGGTTTCTTTTGTTCAAATAGTAATCAGTGTGAGTCACTTAGGGAGGTTGTCAAAGAAATTCCTGATTGGGAGTTATTTGAACTAACAAACCCAAGGACCTTTCTTACTTGAAGAATATGTATGATATTTTACATATGTTGAAACAGCTGTAAAGAGAAATGACTTGCCACAATTTCTTGCTTAAAGCTTTAGTTCATTTCTGCTATATACTACCCAAAAGTGAAATTTTCATTTAAGAATATAAGAAATGATACATCTCAGAATTCAAGGAAATATTGTTTAGATAGGCCTTAAAAAAGGAGGGACCAGTATGGTACTGAGAAACTCAGCCGAACCTTTGTTTTAATGCTCTGCCACTGAGATGTTTAGCTTCCAGTTGCCAGTCTATGTGCTTTGAAGTTCAAATTCTCAAATGAGATTCTCTAATTTATTTAGTTTAAGTTATAAGTCTTCCCTTGATTCAATCATCTGTAGCCAAAGGAGTAAGGGTCATATAACAGCAACAGGGTTAAAATGGTGGTAGGGATGGGCTTTCTTCTCTGGATGGTGGTTAGTTGCTCTAAGTGGAGAGATGAAGTAAGTCATGGGCTGGATATCTCATAAGATATTTATTAGATTTCCATAAGTGTTAATGGTAGAAGTAATACTATGATTTAGACTATTTGTTGTCGATTTCAGACAAACAGTATTTATCATATGGCTACTATGTGTAAGGCACCATGCTAGATGATTGCCAGAATGTAGAATATAAGATATTATCCCTGTCCCAGGGTATTTACAAGCACTCTGTCCAGTAGACTGGTCATTATTTAATATATCATTCTGCTTAGGTTTTACTTTGGAAGGGCTAACTTACTGATTATGTAGAAAGGTGCCTTATTAACTTTTGAAAAAATTTCAGGTTGAATATTAAAGATGTTTGCCTTTTCTAAGCATATACACGTTTAATGTTTGTGTAGACCAAGCCTAAAAGACCATCACAAGCTCAAACTCTAACAAACAAAACCCCAATCCATTCTCCCCAAACAAGCAAAAACATGAGTTGAATATCTTATTTGCTAGCAGTATGTTACATTAAAATGTGTGCTTGGCCAGGAGTGGTGGCTAATGCCTATAATCCCAGCATTTTGGGAGGCGAAGGTGGGGTGGATCACCTGAGATCAGGAGTTTGAGACCAACCTGGCCAACATGCTGAAACCCTGTCTTTACTAAAAATACAAAGACTAGCCAGGTGTCATGATGCACACTTGTAATCCCAGCTACTGGGGTGGCTGAGGCAGGAGAATCACTTGAACCCGGGAGGTGGAGGTTGCAGTGAGCCAAGACTGCACCACTGTAGTCTATCCTGGGTGACAAAGTCAGACTCCATCTCAAAAATATAAAAAATAAAAAATGGGTGCTCGTTCTTATATGCACATAAGGTGGAAGATAAACATTTTAAGTGTCTGTGAGCTACCTAGTATTCTAGGCATGTCACATATGTAAGATGCATATGATATGCAGATATTGTATGCAGTATTATAATAATCTAATCCAATTATAGTCTTTATTTTCATTATCTTAAGGATATTTATATAGTTCAATTCAGTCACTAGGAAATAAAAAAAAGTTTTTTAGGGGTGGGGCCTTGCTATGTGGTCCTGGCTGGTCTTGAACTCTGGGCCTCAAGTGATCCTTTTGCCTCAGCCTCTCAAGTAGCTGGGACTACAGATATGCACCACTGTGCCTGGCCAAGAATATTTCTTTATTTCTTGTTTCTGTGTTGAAGCTGCGTTTAGGTTTGCAGTATTTGAAAGGTATCATTTCTGGTTTACATTCAGCTCTTGTCCTTTATACCAATTGAGTGACTTATGAACAGAAAATTATAGAGTAAAAATAATATGACATGTATGTTAGGCTCTAAGCCCTTCACCTTTTTATTTCTTTCCAAATAAAGATGAAGCAGCTTGTCTAGGTGCAATGCCATGTTAATATCCTGTAAAGATAATTAGTAGCTGACTTAGCAAATTGCTTGGAGGTTTCCTAAGAGACCAACTTTAGCTATGATGCAAGAGATATTTGATTTCTATTAATACTTGAAGAAGTCATTGGTTTTATCAAGTTCCTATATTTAACTATAACTTGGGGCTGAATATGGTGGCTCATGCTTGTAGTCCTAGCACTTTGGCTTGCCAAGGTGGAAGGATTGCTTGAGCCCAAGGGTTCCAGATCAGCCTGGGCAAAAGAAGGAGCCCCTGTCTCTAGAAAAAATTAAAAAATTAGTTGGGTGTGATAGCTTGTGCCTGTGGTCCCAGCTATTCAGGAGGTTGTGATGGGGGAATTGCTTGAGCCTGGGAGGTTGAGGCTTCAGTGAGCCATGATGGTGCCACTGCACTCCCATCTGGGCAATAGAGCTAAGCCCCTGTCTCTAAATAAATTAAATAAATAAATCCTGGTCTATTTAAAACCCTGGATTTGTTTTAAATAGCCATCTAATTTTTATGCTACAAAAGAGTTAACATACCTTCTTGTTTTTGGAATCTGTTTAACTTTAGAACCGTACTAACTTTGCCATGGATGTTTCTTGGGACCTATTTTTCCAAAATAATCATTCTCTTTTTTAGAGTCTACTATGCATTTTAATTAAATTGTTTCCCATTTTCACATATTGTTAACTTTCCACTATGCTGGTATGATTTTAGGAAAGGAGCATTTAAGTCATATGTTCAATGAAAACTTCTGCAGGTAAATTATTACCCACTTTTCTTTTTTATTTCATGTGGCCTTGGTAAATCATGTTTTCATTGTGGTCAAAATCTGTGTAGAAACATATTGTTTCATTGATTTTTGTAATATTTTGGGGCATTTAAAAAATATACATCAATCCCACAGAGATATGAAGCTCTACTTGACAATATTTAGCATTTACTTCTGCTTAACCTCTGAGATATTTGAGAAAGCAGAGGATACCACAGTATAATAGTATTTTCCCTTTATTATTAGTTGTAGTATATAATATCACTAGCAGTATCAGTAAATATTTTAGAATTTGAACGAGCCTGCCTCTCTCAATGAAATTTAAATCTTTCTGTTGATTTTTATTTTATTACCACTGCATCCAGTGTTATCTGAATATTTAAAGTATATTAAAAACATTAAAGACAAAAAGACAAAAGTTTTTTAAAGTATGTATTTTTTCTCACTGTATAGGATATTAGACTACGTATGTGCCATCTATTTTAAAACTAATTTCATTCATCACCATCTGTTTTCTAGAAAGATTTAAGGTGGCGTATGTGCGCTCTCATACTTGGTCTCACAGGCTCTGTATCTCTAACATACAAATCTCCTGGAAGTCAAAGGTCACGTCTTTTCTTCTTTCTCCTCCATCTTTTACATCTGGCTAAAATTATATTCTGTATGCGTGAAAGTGATAATTATATATTACCTGGTAGTTATCAGGTAGTTCACAAATTTCCTGGAGAAGACATAGGAACAAAACGGGGCCTTCTGTGATGAAGAAAGGTGAGAATAGTGGAGTATGACATCAGGAGACTTAGCCTTAGTATTCTTACTCATTGCTTTTGTAAACCTGTAACATTTTTTCCCATGCTGTTCCTTTTCTGCTTCATGTCTTGATTTTCCCATTGCAAAATAGGATGGAAACAGTTGCTTCCTGTTTATTTGATGGGGAATTTGAGGATGAATGGGCTAGTGTTTCCTTCCCCAGATGTATCAAGTTAATCTTATTTATTTTCTGTCCATACTTCTGATTCCATAATGTCCAATTGTATATATGTTTTTTATTCTTTTATTTACATTCTTTTCCTTTTCTGGGTTTCTTCAAAATCAAAGCATGTTAATCACATTTCATAGTGCCCTTGAGTACCCAAGACACTCTTCAGATATGGGCTGTTCGAATAGCTCTATTTGCTTTTGAGTGTCTATCAAAACCCAGGCCCCAGACCATCAAAGCATGTAATATGAGGGGTGTCCCTAGCCTGTAATGCAGATCAGTTTCCAAGGTGTTAAAACTTTTTCTGAAAGCCTCACTCTGGTCTGCTCAAATGCCTTCTTTTCTTTTAACCTAGATGAGCAGTTATGAACCAAGTCCATGATGGACAGTTGAGTTTGATCAGTGCGGGGGTCTCTTCAGGAGCATTAACTGAAAAGTCTACTTTCTCATCTGAAAAACAGATGTTTTACCATGATCCTCAACATGTATGTGCCTGGCCTCTCTGATGTTGATTGAGAAAAAGAGAAACAGTTTAGGAGTCAATATCTGGTGTCTACATCAGCTCCAAATAAACTATTAACAGTTAAATTTCAACATAAGAAAAAGTAGAGGGCATTGGGACTTTGAAACAAACCACTCAGTGATAGAATTTCACTGAAGATCAGAGCCAAATTAATGCCTAACCATTTATAAGGCTGTGCAGGGGAAGGAAACTGGTCCTGATCTGATGTAGGGAGTCCAATGAGAGCAAGCACTTAGTTGGAGAGTCAAAGTTCTGTAGCATGACCTGGAAGAAATTAGTTTGTCCTAGAAGATTTTGAAGTTAGGAGTTAACAATTATAAGCATCTATCATTTTCATATGGCTCTCAAAGAATTAAAGAAGTTTTGTCCTATAATGAGGTACCTAAAGGATATAACTGTTTAGTAATATTTAAGTACTATAGAATGTCTTCCAGAGAGCATAGGTTTTGAGTTGCCATAACTGATACTGAGTTGTTTTTTGTTTTTCTGTCTGAAGTGGCCAGAGATTCAAATGCCTCTTGAGCCTCCTCCTAGCATGTGCAAGCAGGACTGTCGTCACGGCCCACAGGAGCCTCTCAGCTTTCCTCCGGCTGTGGCACAGGACATGTGTTCGGTTCACTGGATCACATTAAGTAACATAGGTATTATTTAAAAGGAGAAGAGTGAGGGCGGAGTCCTATTTTATGGCATTTAAGTTTGGAACCACTTGGGTCAAAACTTATTTCTGTGTTTATATGTACTTCCTAATTTATTTATAATAAGCATGTTGAATTATGAAGGAGAATGTTATTTCAAAATTCTATTGGAGGCTACTCAGAGGCTATGGTGACATTGAATGAGAGCTCTGAAGGAAATCAGTGAAACGGGAAAAGTTCCCTTGTCCCCGTCCCGGGGCATGCGACAAGGGGGAGTGGCTTGCTTCTTCAGTGCCCCACTGCTCAAACCTCTAGGGGAGCACATAGATGGGCAGGCTGTGGGGCTCTGACACTATGGCGGCGTCTAGGAGTAAATGTTTACAGCTGAAGCCCCAGTGAATGTTGAGGCATACGCTTTGACCTACATATTGACAGAATTTACTGAGTTATAGAGTGACAAATAATTTTTTTTTTCTAACAAACAATTATGTGATGTTTCGGCAAATAATATTTCTTTCTTTCTTTCTTTCTTTTTTTTTTCTGAGACAGAGTCTTGCTGTGTTGCCCAGGCTGGAGTGCAGTGACGCAATCTCAGCTCACTGCAACCTCCACCTCCTGGATTCAAGTGATTCTCCTGCCTCAGCCTCCTGAGTAGCTGGGACTATAGGCGCCCGCCACCATGCCTGTCTAATTTTTTGTATTTTAGTAGAGATGGGGTTTCACCGTGTTAGCCAGGATGATCTCGATCTCCTGACCTCGTGATCTGCCCGCCTCGGCATCCCAAAGTGCTAGGATTACAGACGTGAGCCACTGCACCCGGCTGCAAATAATATTTCTTAGTTTCAGTTGCATTTATTTTTAAATAGGAAATATATTCACCTAGTTCAGAATTTCAGAGGTTACAGAGCTGTATGTAGGAAGAAATTTTGTTTTTTCCCAATTCCCCAAGCCATCTGATAGCCCCCTTGAAGGCAGCTCAAGTTACTAGTTTATTTCCTTCCATAAATATTTGATATGCATAGAAGAAAGACATATATATATATATATGTATATGTATGTGAGAATGAATGGATAAACTTTCCTCTTTCATACAGTTACTTGCTTACCATACCTGCTGTTCTATACCTTGCATAATTCCACTTAACACTATATCTTGGAATTCATTCCATGTTAGTACATAAAGTGCTTCTTTTTTCTTTCTTGTGGTTTTGTGGTATCTATTATATAGCTATATTATAATTTTTTAAACTAGGCCCCTACTGATGGACATTTATGTTGTTGCCAATCTTTTCATTACAATGACTATGTTTTCCGCTTAGCTTTCACTTTTCAATTCATTTCCTAGTTTAGTCTGAGCCTACATATTAGTGGAAAGAACTGAGGTATTTATTGTGTTCTGACACATCTGAGGTATTTGTATGGGTACATATGCACACTGCTGAACTGTCTAGTACTAGTCTCTTTCCCCAGGACACTTTCCTAAGGTAAAACCTATTTATTGGAATTCTTATGCTGTACATATGCTGGATCACAACTCTTATTGGCAGATGAGAGAGTTTCAACTTTTAACCTGTGATTTCAGTTATTGTGACATATCCTGTGTTTCAATTAGAAGAGACCACCTTTATTTGATGAGATTCAAATAGTGTTAATGAAAACTCTGTCTTTAATAAAGTGAGGTTAAAAAAATGGGAACCACCTAAGATCTTAGAGTGAGAGTAGTAGATATTATGAAAGCAGTTTTACTTTTTGATTTTAAGGTCTTTCTATATAATTTCAGCCTGTATCAGATAATTCCGTTTAGGACACAGCTGGTACATTTTATGATCAAAAACTCTGAAGGTAGTAATTGGATGCAATAATCAGACAACAAAGTCATTGAGTAGGTTTGTTGACTTATGTCAGATTACTCTAAATCTTAATAATATTGTGTGAAGCACAAAAAAGGAATATTGTCACAGCAAGCAATGGAGGTTTTGATACTCAATCACTGGAGTATTCTTTTCCCCTAAATTTCTCACTCATTGTATCTCATAACTTCTGGTTTCTTAGCCTACTCTGATGTTGTGCAGAAAATTGTACAATACTTAAAAATGTGATATCTAGGAAAGAAAGTAGAAAAAAGTCATTAGAACTGATATATATTAGTATTGGTTTGATGGTTATTTATTAAAGATAAAAATGGAGAATATTTCATATTTCTTGATTGTCAGAAAAAAAAATCATTTGCCATTCATGCAAGTAAAGCATATTAATTTAGGTTTTTGGCGCTTTTTTTTTGTTTTCTGAGAGAAACATGAAGAATTCTGCTTATTTATTTTTTATCTTGAGAATGGGAGCACATTAACAAGTACAACAGACAATACAACTTACTCCATAAGTACTTTATGAACTATATTAACAGTACTCTACAACTCCCAAACCAATATCATGGTTGGTTAAATAGAGAGACTGAAGAAGATAGAGAGGGAACGTGAGAGAGAAACAATCTTTTTGTTTCCCAAAGCTGTAAGAAGCAATGATAAGACATTGTGTGTGTACATGTGTGCATGTTGGGGTATTTTGTTATTGTGTTTATTTTTGCTGGGAGTGAGCAGAAAAAGAATGAAGCCTTCAGTAAAGAAATTAATACATCTTATTAGAACTTATTGTAAATATTTTTAAAATTCCTAAAGTTGGAACACTAAGGCATTATTTAAACTTTATCCTATTTTTTTAAAATCTGAGAAACCCATTAATTTTTACCCTGGAAAATGGAAAGTGTCGTATCTCATTTTACAGAGGAAGTTAACAGGTTTATTGTCTTGTAACCCCCTAATCCGGTGACATTTTGAAATAGTGCTTTTGGTAGTGCCTTGTTTTTGAAATTATAGACCTGGGCACTATTGACATTTTGTACTAGATAATTCCTTGTCACTGGGGGCTGTTCTGTACATTGTAGGATATTTAGCAGCATCTCTGACTTCTACCTACTAGATGCCAGTAGCAACACTCCCTTGGGGGACAAAATTGTCCCCATTTCAGAACAACTGCTGTGGACATACATGGTGGTCCTACACAACTGGAGTTTAAATGTGGATCCTGAACAGCATTCACCAGTCTGATGCACTTCCGCAATATTTGTAATCATGAGGTGCAGAGCAAAACAAAGGCATAAATGTGGGGGTAATATTTTGTTTTCCAAAGACCACTGTTCAATTTGGGGGACATTTTTGAAGACACAGCAAAGGTAACCCTTGGGGTCTGGATTGGTTGGTTGGTTGATTGATTCATTCATTCAACAAAAGTATATTGAACCCCTGCTATATATATGTCTGCCTCAATACTGATGACTTGTACGCTGCTATGTGTTTCTTATGGCAGTATGTAAAAAAAAAATCAGTGAATAATAAGTCTGATGGTAGACCAGTTAAGAATTTGCTAGCTGTAACACTGGTGAGAAATCATGGTTGCTTGGGTTTTGGTAGTGACAGTAGAATTATAAGAAATTTTATGCAGAGATTTTTAGAAGGTAAAACATTAGGATTTGGTGATTAATTGGAGAAAGGAAGGCGTCAAGAATAATTTCCAGGTGAATAATGGTTGCTTTCATTAAGATGAGGACTAGAGTAGGAAAACCTGTCCTTTCTTTTGGAATAGGAGCAGAAAATTGACTTCAGCTTTTGACATTTCCAATTGGAGGTGCCTTCAAGACATCCACAAGGAAGGGTTAGACAGTGAACTTGGGAAATAAAGGGATCATGTCTGTTTTATTCCTTATTGTACCCCCTGTTCTTTTGACAGTGTCTGCATTTCTAGAGGCACAGATTTAGGCTGGATGTGTAGATTATGTATTCTTCAGGATATATAGCTGGTTTAATTGAAATCAAGGAAGTAGATAACATTGTCCAAGGAGAATGAATAGAGAGGAGGGCCTCGCATAGCAATATTATGAGCAGCGTATTCAAGGAACTGAAGAGAGGAGGGACTGGAGAAATATGAGGAAAATCAGGAGTGTATAGTTAAGGAAGCCAAAGGAAGAGAGTTTCCAAAAGAAGGGAGTGTTTTATGGTTTTGAATTCAGCTAAGAGTTCAAGTAAAATACAAAAAGATTGTTTCCAAAAAAAAAAAAAAAAAAAAAAAAAGCCATTGGATTTTGTAACTAGAAAGCATCAGTGGCCTTTTAAAGCCTTTTTGGTAGTCTGGTAGTTTCAAGAGTTCCGTAAATTTGGTTAAAGAGTAAGTGGGAGGTGACTGGATAAGATCATGGGAGGTGGGAGGTCATGCTTTCATGCATTCTGGCTATAAAGAAGAGACTGAAGATGGTATGTGAAGGTGGTAGTGAAATGGGAAAAGTTCCCTTGTCCCCCGTGCAGGGCCTGCCACAGTGGGGAGTGGCTCGCTTCTTCAGTGTCCTGCTGCTCAAACCTCTAGGGGAGCCTAGATGGGCAGGCTGTGGGGCTCTGACCCCATGGCAGTGTCTAGGGGTGAGTGTTTACAGCTGAAGCCCCAGTGGGTGTGTGTCACAGAGTGTTCTTTTAGCTTTTGCCGTCTGTAGGTGGCTTATGTTAGCTCAATTAGACTCCCTTCCTTATCTCAAGGACAGAGGGCTTTCTGCATCCCAGGCTTCTTGCCTTGGTGTAATGGAAGAATTGAATCACTCGTGGGCTTGGAGAATGAGTGCAAGGTTTTATTGAGTGGAGGTAGCTCTCAGCAGATGGGGGAAGCCAGAAGGGGGATGGAGTGGGAAAGTTTTCTCCTGGAGTTGGGCCGCCTAGAGGCCCAGGCTTTCCAACGACTCTCCCAGCCAAACTCAGCATTGTTGGCTTGCCGGTGTGCTGGTGCCTGTTGGTGCATTCCTCTTGCAGTTCAGCTGCCCGTGTGTCCTCGGCTCGTGTGCTCCTCTCAACATCCAGCCACGTGTGTGTCCTCCTGCTAGGGTCTCAGGGTTTTTATAGGCACAGGATGGGGGCATGATGGGTCAGGGAGGTATTGGGAAATACATTTGGGCGCCAAGGCAGAAGTGCCTAACATCACCTATGCCCGTGGGCACAGACCTGGGGGTAGAGCCCTCACCAGGGACCACACGCTTCCCTTCCCAGCACTTCCTTGCCCCCCTTCCGTATGGGGAGTGGGGAGGGCATGTGGGCTTGAGCATATTTAAATGCTGATAAGGAGTCAAGGAGATGTTGAGGTTGATATGAGAGTGGAGAAATGGGGCAACTTGAGATGGGATGAATCCAAAGCACAGGGAGAATTAATCTTAGGATGGATACCCTCCGAAGTCAAGGGATGTTATTGGTGATGAGAAGAGTATATTCTATTAGGATTAACTTCTAATATTGGGGGCTTCTTGAGGGAATAATGCTTCCGGGGCTTCCTGAAAGTTCAGAATGACAGGCATTAAAAGATGCCTGAGGTCAGGCGTGGTGGCTTACGCCTGTAATCCCATCACTTTGGGAGGCCGAGGTGGGTGGATCACCTGAGGTCAGGAGTTCAAGACCAGCCTGACCTACATGGTGAAACCCCATCTCTACTAAAAATACAAAATTAGCCAGGTGTGGTGGTGCATGCCTGCAATCTCAGCTACTTGGGAGGCTGAGCTGCGAATCACTTGAACCCAGGCAGTGGAGGTTGCAGTGAGCCGAGATTGCACCATTGCATTCCAGCTTGGGCAACAAGAGCAAAACTCCATCTCAAAAAAAAAAAAAAAAAGAGATGCCTGTGACAGCCCACACTATTTCTGATTCCCTAGGATCCACTGATCCCCAGAGGTTCCATTAATTTGATAATGCTCTTTATTTTGGGTAGCAGGCATATACTAGAATTGGACCCTGAGCGTATGGATGAGGTTAGGGTTTGGGGCCTAATTCTAGTCTAATAATCAGAGTAGCATGGTATTCTGAGACCCTCTGGAGACTTTTCCAATTGTCAAAGTACAATCTGGAGACCACCTGTAGCCAGTCTACCTTAATTAGCAAAACTATCATTCCCATTATGATTCATCATGATTGATTGGTCTATATGATGGATTACTGATTGTAGAAAACTCTGGGTTATTATAGTATTATGCTTAGAAAACTATTCTGTTCAAATGTTAAAGGGCTGACTACAGCTCACTTTCTTCTGTGGTTTAATAGAAAGAAAGTAGGCTGTGGAATCAGAAAAAAAATCTGGCTCTATCACTGATTGAGCTGTGGGGCCTTGAACATCCTATAAGGATGTTACAGAGTCATTTACTCTCTGTGACATTACCTGCTAATGTCTAACGTGCATCATGGTTAGAATTGAAGGTCATGTATATGTACCATTACATTGTTGATATTAAATAAATAAGAACTGATACTATTTTTATTGACTTAAAAATAATTAAACTATTATTTGCTATTCTAGGGACCTAAATGAGCACTTATTATTAGAATTTATTGTTAGAATTCCAGATCAAAATCAAGGGTCTCATTTCTCCATGAATCTAAGGGCGATTATTGCTGGTGTCTTTGGTATAAGTTTTTGTAAGGACAAAGGTTTTGTTACAATCCTGGCCCTACTGAAACATCTTTTACTGACCTGCGTGCCATCATAGTAAATACAGAGAAAAGAGGTAAAATTCTAGACTTTTTAAGGTATGTGGAAATAAATCAAATTTACTTTTTTACCATGACCAATTTGGATCGCTGTCATTTTCCCTGAATGTGTCTCAGTTAGAAGGTGTTTTTTTTGTTTTTGATTGAGAGCTATTTCAACTTCTCTTTTGTCTAATAACTCCTAATTTTTTTCTCCCTCTTTTTTCTTCTTCTTTTCTTTCAGATTATTGGAAACATTCTCATGTTGCAGCATTTGCTGCTATCAATTATGCCAGGAAAGCTTTCTGTGTACTAGCAGTGTTATGGGATCGTGTGTGTGTGTGTGTGTGTGTGTGTGTGTGTGTGTGTGTGTGTCTGTGTGTGACAGTGACAGAGAGAGAGAGGTGGGGGGAGATTGAGATGGAAAGGCGGGGGATGAAGGAAGTGGGGGAGAGAAATAAATGGTGTCTGGGGTAATTGTGCTGGTGTTTTTTCCTGCTTGAGAGAAGCTTCAGATGTCTGTCTGGGCTCTGGCTCAGTTGCTGTATGGTGTAACTGAAGAAGGAGGCTGGGGTGGGGGAGAAGGCAATTAAAACTTTGAACACCTTAAATGCCCTTCCTAATTAAGTGGTGAGGATGGAAAATAAAATACCTTCTTATGCTTCATTACTGTTCTCCCTTTAAAAGTCTGTGGAGGGATCAGAGCTCATGTCCTTAGAAAGGACAGAACTTTCACAATAACAACTCTGAAAAACAAGTTTTAAAAAAATTTCTCATCATTTTCTCTTTTTCATGAACTTTTCATATAAAGCCATCATTTTTTTTTCCTGGGCCCCCTTACCTATATCCTCTCCCCACTCTCACTAGTCACTCCAACTTTGAAGCACCCAATTCTCTGGAGTATTAATGGAGACAGTTCAAGTATCTAACTGCTGTTTCCTTTGTTCAAGTTGCTTTTGGTCCTTGCTGGGAAATGCTCTGAAAACTGAACCAGCTACTGAACACAAAGGCTGACGGTGTTGTCCCTCCTGGTAATGTACTGTGTGATTTGTTCCCCTCTCCTGTTCACGACTCATTAGTCCCTAAGTACAGAAAAGGTTGCTCCTCTGGAATAAAAGGAACGGACCCAGCTTGGAGTCCTTTTTCGCCTTTTCCTGTGTTTTATTTGGGTGCACTCACAGTTCTCCATCTTCATTAGTGACCCAGCAGGGGGCTGGCATAGGGTTGAGACTAGCTTTTGCTGGCTCCCTGGGGTGTATCAGAGACCTCAGAACTCAATACCCTACTATAAAAATAAAATAGTGTGCTTCAAACGACCTTTTGATGGAACAAAGCCATACATCCCAATCTGCCTGGGCCTCTCAAATTGAGACCATGCCAAGTGCCAGATTTGCATTTTGCACATGCCCTCCCATCCCCTTTTCCCCCTCCTCTGAATGTGGTTCTTTTGGTAGCCTCTGTGTCAGGTAAATGTTTATGTGTGTGTGAAAATGCGGACTTTGGCAAAGACCTTTTGTATTTAAATTACACTTCAAGATAGTAATTTCTTGTAAGTGATATAGGCAGCAGATATTTGTGGGCTTTTATGCCCTAAATGATATCATTTTAGATTTATATATAAAATTTAGGAAAGTAAGTAGAAACTAGAGGTGCTATAAAAAAAACTGAGTTACATATTTAAAATTCAAGTTATTTTTTCTGGTTTTCCAGAGTGGCCAAATTATTTTCTTATTTAAAACCCAGTCACTCTAGAGCCATGTGTGTGCATGTGAACTCTACTAAAGTGAGACACTAACATGAACATAGGGTCCATCAGACCTTTATATCAAGACTTTGGAGTACTCAGAGCATTGTATCTCGTTAATCTTCCAGCATTGATGTGCTTTAGTTCTTGGGAACAGATTATTATGCTTATTTTAAAGCAACATGGGCAAGTAAAAATAGGGATCTTTTGGTGTTGAATGACCAGCATAACTTTAGAAAATCCAACTCTCTTATCCTTCATTTTTACATCATAGTTACAGTAACAGGTTAAGATTAGCTTTTAATAGATTGTTCTAAATTTCTTTAAGTTTCAAAACTTATTGCTATGACATTTAAATAATACTTTTAAGACTGTATGAGACTTAGGGCCTTGGTTTGTAGAGAATATTCAGTTATTTAAGAAAAGTTCCCTTTGATTCTATAGTAAAATAATATACATGTGCAAATGTGTGATGTTATTTTTGGTTTGTACTTCAGGTTTGCAAACATGCCCTAATTTTTTACTTTTTAAAAAATGTTTATGGAAATAAGATATATATTTTTTCATAGTCTGAGTCTATATAATTTTATACTGCATTTACAAAAAAAAGTAGATTGTCTCTTCCTCCTTGCTACTGCAAACAGTGATGCGAGGAACATCCTGGTACCCCGCAGGGTATAGACTGTGGGGCAGGATTGTAGGGTTATCAAGCATACACATTCTGAAGGTCACTAAATCCTGCCAGATTGCTTGCTGGAATGGCTGTACCAGTCTACAGCCCACCAGTTGTGTAAGAACACTCCTGCTGCCCTACTTCTTTGCCAACATTTTATATGTTTAGACTTTCTCTTTTTTCCAAACTAGTAGGTGTAAAGTGGTATTTAATTTTAAGTTGCATTTCTCTGATTACTAATGAAATTGAGTACCTCTTTATATTACTAGTTAGTTATTTGGCTTATTATTATTGTGACTTGATTTAAGATTTCATGTTGAGGTAGATCTTAATTTTGAGTTGGTCAAACATACCACTTTTTAAAATCTTTTTTTGTTGTTGTTGGAGATGGAGTCTTGCTCTGTCGCCCAGGCTGGAGTGCAGTGGCGCGATCTCGGCTCACTGCAAGCTCCGCCTTCCGGGTTCACGCCATTCTCCTGCCTCAGCCTCCCGACTAGCTGGGACTACAGGCGCCTGCCACAGCTCCTGGCTAATTTTTTGTATTTTTAGTGGAGACAGGGTTTCACCGTGGTCTCCATCTCCTGACCTTGTGATCCACCCGCCTCGGCCTCCCAAAGTGCTGGGATTACAGGCATGAGCCACTGCGCCCGGCCTAAAATCTTATACTTTATAATTTTAGGGCCTGGGGCCACAGAGTTATTTTCTGACTTTTTTTTTCTGTTAGTCACATTACATTACATTCAGGCGTGATTCATCTTGGGGTCACCTTTGGTTATAGCAGCATTGTTTGAGGTAGCATATTCAGACTCTCAAATACATTGTGATAGTTTGGTATGAACTGGAGGGCCATGCTGTATCATGGATACATTTTGAAAGAGTATTTAATGAAAAATATAAAAGAAGGCTATTCATAGCATATTGCCATTTATGAAAATTTAAAACACACACACACACATACGTAAAACAACACTTAATATTTTTCAAAGAAGCACTCCATATACAAAGAGAGATGCCATACAATTAAGTTTTTGCTTATTAAGGCTTAGGAGAAAATGGGGGAGTAGTGATAAAGGGGGTAAAAAATAAGCCAACAGAGGCCTTGGACAGACAGATAATAATAGTATATCCTGGATTGAGGAGTATGATTATCCCCAGAGTCAGGGTGATTGTAATTTTGGAGAGATGACCAGAAAATAGGTTAGTGATGAGCAAAGCTGGAAAAAGTTAATTGAAAAAAAGTAGAAATCAAATATTTTAATTGTTCTGATTCATGAGTAAGATGCCTGTAAGGAAGAAAAATGCTCCTAAATGACTACATCTGGCCATGCTTTCTTAGCTTTTAAAGTATTTTGTGATAAACAGGAATTTATGTTTTTTTTCCTGAGGTGAAGCTATCTGTAAGAAGGAAAGCAGATGTTTCTTTTCAAGTGCTTGTGTACACCTGCCACAAGGCAGATTGGGTAGTTCCTATGGAGAGCAGGTTCCAGTTATTTTTTATGTTGCTTGTGAAATTAAAATTCTTTTCCTGGCAAGTATAGGTTTATAATTAAGTAATTTATCATAAGAGTTCTTTTACCTATATCAGAAATTTGATGATATACAGAAGCAATATGTGGGTGGTTACTTAGAAATTAGATGAATGAGTTATTTCATTGACATTTATCATTTGATGTGTAGGTTTTTGCTATTTATAACAAACGTTGAACACTGACTAATTACCTGCAACTGAAAGAAGGTTAAAAAAAAGTCTTGGTTGTGAACTGTGTTCTCAACTTGTTTTCAACCCACCAGTGCCCTCGAAGAGTATGATGCGGTTAGATTAATAGTTGTCCTCTCTTCGGATCATACTTAATTGTGTTACAATATAAAGAAGTCTTCCTCATTGGTATTTATGAGGATGAAAAAAAAGAAGTCTTTCTTTGCTAGATGTGGATTCTGTACTTCCCTCCCTTCAATTTCATGTATACTGTTTTTTGTTTTTATTTTTCTGATTAGTTCCCTTGGTATCTGCCCTGCCCTATCCCCATTCATTTTGGTATTCATATACCCAAACACCATAGTAGCACTTTATATTTACTTTGTTTACTCCTAATTACAACCTGCATATTATAGATAAAAGAAACAGACTCGGCCTGGCGCGGTGGCTCACACGTGTAATCCCAACACTCTGGGAGGCCCAGGCGGGCGGATCACAAGGTCAGGAGATCAAGACCATCCTGGCTGCTAGCATGGTGAAACCCAGTCTCTACTAAAAATACAAAAAAAATTAGCCAGGTGTGGTGGCGGGCGCCTGTAGTCCCAGCTACTCCGGAGGCTGAGGCAGGAGAATGGCGTGAACGGGGGAGGTGGAGCTTGCAGTGAGCCAAGATCACGCCACTGCACTCCAGCCTGGGCAACAGAGCGAGACTCCGTCTCAAAAAAAAAAAAAAAAAAAAAAAAAAAAAAGAAACAGACTTAGAAAGGTTAAGTGATTTTACCAGGGTCACAGAGTAATAAGTAGCAGAACCAGAATTTGAAGCCAAGCCTAACTCTAAAGCCCATCTTTTTCCTACTTAAACTATACTTTTCATGGATATTCTACAAAATCCGTATTTTTGTAGAGTGTGATGTTTTCATTAGGCTCCAGAGGATTTTAACCCTGCCCTTTGGTTCAGTTATTGCTGAATATGGACACCTTTAAGCTGCACCATAGAAAATTTGTATTCAGGCGCCTTTTAGAGATGAGTACTTTGAACTCTCTGCTATCCAATTGCTCAAAAGTCTGTTTTCAAGATGTATTTATAGAAGATTGTGTGAATGGCTTATTCTCCATCCATTTATCTGGATTGTCTGCATTTTAGTTTCAGGCCAAGTCGTACCACCCAAGAGCTATGTGCTTAACTCAGCTGCTTTTACCTCTTGCAGAGGTACTTTCTTCCTTCCTCCTACTTCTTTTTGACATTAAATCACTGGCCTTCAATGATGGATGTTATAGCAAACAGCTGAATAAAATTCAGTATTCTTTCTGTGGTTGAGCTTTCATTGAGGAGCCCACCTAGTACACCACATCCCATCGTCTTTGAGAGGACCTACAGATGAAATTCTTCTCAGATCTCAAGGTTAGGAAACAATGACATTTTCATGTTTTTAAAATGCTTATTATGAATCTTATATTTGATTGTGTTTTCCTCTTTACTTTGGTTGCTAGGAAGGTTAGAGCCAAATTTGCAAGATCATCTCTAATAGCTGCAAAGTAATAGATGATATGTGTGTATGTGTGCCAGTCTTACTCCTGGCATTATTTTCTTATCTATGTTCCTGTTTGATTTCATGTTTCTTAGTTATTTATTTTGTCAGTAATGAATGAATTGTCATAAACTGCCACAAATCATTATGCTGGTGATGGTTGCAAATATACAAACAACATGTGTAAGGACAATTAAGCTTTCCTGACTTGATAGTTAAATCACATTTCTTCTAGGAGTATCGCATGTATACATCCATCTTCCTCATTTGTTTTCCTCCTTTATTTTACCTGATACACATTTTCTATTGTTTATTATGGATTTCTCTCTTGATGAATGCATTCATACAATTTTAGAATTGTTGAGTATCAATATAAAGAGCTACTTTTTTCTGAAAAGTAGTCTCCTTATAATTTGTATTTTTTTAAGTTCGCATTTTTTAGTAAAAGTGTACATTTCATAATTTTTATGAAAACATTTGCCTCCCTAAAGAAATTTAACTAGTTTGGTTTTTTTTTTTAATCTGAGAATAGGAGTAGGGAAATTTGGAGTCTCTAAGGAATGCCATGTAGAAGTTTTTGAACGTTTATATAGAATGGAATGACTTTTTCTGCTTGTTCTTCTGTCCGTTGCCTAGTAGATGTCTCTAACTGGATATTCAAATGGTACTTTAGACCATCTGAAACTTCACATTTTATTTCCCTCCCAAGTAAACTAGTCACCCAAACCATATATACAACAGTCAGACTCATTTGCTCACAACTTTAAAGCAGGTTCTTTTCCATTTCCACTGCTATTACTTATTCCAAGTGCCTTGCACAACTTTGCCTAAGGAGGCACTAAGAATTCTTCATCGAAGGAATGAAGAAATGAATGAATACAGGGATGGGTTTTCTTCATTTCATTGCTTCTGTCTAGACCACTGGAAAAATGTATACTCCTTTATTCTGACCTCTTCTAATTCATGTTCTACAAAGTTATCAAAATGTTATTCTTAAAATGCAAATCATTCTTAAAATTATATATAAACACACATCATTCCAGGATTCATTTAGTTTAGCGCCAAGGCCTTTCATGCTAAGTTCCCTGCATCTTTCTGGTCTTACCTCCCACCACGTCTCTCTACTGACCTTGTTGCATCATCATGTGGCTGCATGCTCCATTTCCTCCCATGTGCTGTTCATTCTGCAGAGCACCTCGCTGAAGCTTTACCTGGATAACTCTTCTCACTTTGCCAGTCAGATTCAGATGTCTTTCCTCCTTGTTCTCATAGCCATGTATGCACAGTCTCGTGACTCTTTTCATATTAAACTGTTATCATGACTGACTGACTTATCTAGGGGCTTTCTCTTAACACAGGTTCTTTACTCCTAGATGGTATCCAACATTCCATGAATAACCAGTGATTGTTTATTGGCTGTTTGAATACGGAATAGAATAAGTATGTAGCTTATAGTCCATTCTAGCCACTCATTCTTTTCATAACTTTTATTGAGTACTTATTATGTGCCAGCTTTTGTTTAAGAGATTGGCAGTACTATGGTGAACAAAACAGTACCTGCCCAGGCAATTAAAAAGTAAGCAAATAGACATACAGTGTTGGGTAGCATTATGTGTATGTTAGTCCAGTTTCACTCTGCTGATAAAGACATACCTGAGACTGGGGAGAAAAAGAGCTTTAATTGGACTTACAGTTCCACATGGCTGGGGAGGCCTCAGAATCATGGCAGGAGGTGAAAGGGACTTCTTACATGGCAGTGGCAAGAGGAAGAATGAGGATGATGCCAAAGTGGAAACCCCCAATAAACCGATCAGATCTCGTGAGACTTATTCACTATCATGAGAACAGTATGGGGGAAACTGCCCCCATGGATTCAAATTACCTCCCACCAGGTTCCTCCCATAACACATGGGAATTATGGGAGTACAATTCTAGATGAGATTTGAGTGGGGACACAGAGCCAACATATCACAGTGTTAGGAATAAAATGAAGAGGGATAAGGAAATTCTAGAGCATATGCTCAAGCAAGGCATATCGAAAGAGGGAGCCTTTGAGCAGAGACCTGAATGCAATGAGAGAGGAGTTGTGTCCATGGCAGTGTTGCTGGGGAGGTGGTTCTGGGCAGAGAGAACGCATTTCTGTGCTCCTATTGTGTACCAGGCTCTGTTCTAGGGGTTCTGGAGACAGTAATGGACAAGGTTGTTAAACATCAGCATTGTTTATTATTTAACCATACAGTCTGTTCTTTTTCAATATTATGTCATAATTCAAAACTCTTCCTTTCTTTAATTGCTAGATGTAATGAAGTTGAAAAACCCTAACTTGGGAAAGTCCCTTTGTTCTCCCCAGCTTCTAATCACTTCCTACTCTTTGTTGTGGAAGAGAACCCATAAAGTCTTATTCTTTAGAGGCCCCTAACACAATAGGATCCTGGTCCTGGGGACAGATCCCCAACTATCTGAATTTAATCATGATGCTCAGGGATGTGTGAAAGTGTCTTAGGTTTTCATGTCTTTGATATTTGACCTAGGTTATAGATTTCTGTGAAATTCTGTCACCATAATTAGATATAGATACTACTGATTTCCTTTTCCCAACCTTCCAACCCAGCCTATGACCCTGAGTAAAACCTTCTTAAATTCTTTTACTTCAGTAGCACACAAAAAAATCATAATTTTGGATCATGTTCCTTGCTCTGTCACCTGCTTGCTGCAGTTAAGTCTGCTCTGTGGCAGTTTTCCATTTGCAAGCAGGGCACCCTTCCAGTTAAGTTGTAAAAATTTATGTTTAAATAAGCCCCTGTGCCCTTGAAGAATAGGAGCTACAGGAATGTAGAGTCCAAAGAGAAAAAAAAGGAAAGAGCATTCCTAAGAAAACTGTGTAAATTTGCAAATTCGTTTTCCTCTGGTGGCAGCTGACAGGTGGAATGACAACCTAACCAAGTAACACTGGGCCCTTGTGATAGGAGGGAACTTAATGCTGTGGTTGTTCTGCTTAGATGGAATTGTGTGGGCCTGTGCCAACGCCTGTATTGAGAAAGCCCAGTCGAGCAGAAGAGCCAAACAACTGAGGAAAACCGATTAAATCTGGAAGGTGGCAGGTCACTCGACAGGCTTCTCCAGGCACCTTTGAGGAGAATCAAAGATAAATAAACACATTTTATGAGAGGAGTATGTGGTGAGAGGGAGTGCTTGGATAAGAGTTAAAATTTCAAAGGGAAGGGGAAGTTCTTTTTGACTTTTCTCCTGATTAGACTCTTGTCTCATGACTTTGTTCATGTACAGATTAGAGTTTGCCCCTGTCAACATGGGTAAGCTTGATGGGAAAGGAAGAAGATAGAAGTGTATTTTCAAAGACCTCAACTATAGAAGGAAACTGATCAAATATGAATTTCTTTATTAGAAAAAAAGTGGCTTTAAAAACTATTTTATAAGTCATATTGGATACTCATGTGCCTGTGGAACATGCACAAACTCTGGCCTGTTGCACAGAGGTTTAATTTTGAAATTGTCTAATTTTATTTATTTAAATTTTTTTAGAGACAGGGTCTCACTGTGTTGCCCAGGCTCTTGAACTCCTGACCTCAAGCAGTCTTCCTGTCTTAGCCTCCCAAAGTGCTGAGATTACAGGCATGAGCCACTGCACCTGGCCCAAAGTAATTTTTTCAGTAAAGATTGATGGACTTTCATTATGGCCCTGTCTAGTGTGCAGTGAGTTGCCTCAAGGTCAGGTGGTACTTGACACCTCTTATTTACTGGGTATGGACCCTGGTCTCTCACCTTTCTATTGTGCTTTACTCTTTTTTTCTCTGTGAATAAGTTTTACTTGAGCTTGACTTACCTCAAAGGGGCTATGAATATTGAATTGTCTAAAAATAAATCACAAAAGTCTAGATATATGGAGCCGTAAAGATCATTTCCCTCTTCCCCATTTTGCAAAGAGTAAATAAAGAGAAATCCCAAAGGGTTAAATTGCTGCTGGCTTAGGGGCATTCAGCTAGCAAATATGTATGCAGGAACTTCACCCAGATCCTGACCACTCTATTAGTCTGTTCTCACCAGCTAATAAAGACATACCTGAGACTGGGTAATTTATAAAGGAAAGAGGTTTAATTGACTCACAGTTCTGCAGGGCTATGGCGGCCTCAGGAAACTTACAATCATGGTGGAAGGGGAAACAAATATGTCCTTCTTCACATGGTGGCAGGAGAGATAAGAATGAGCTAAAGGGGGAAAATCCCCTTATAAAACCATCACATCTTGTGACAACTCACTCAGTATCACAAGAACAGCAGTATGGGGTAACCACCTCCAAGATTCAGTTACCTCCCACCAGGTCCCTTTCACGACACATGGGGATAAGGGGAACTACAATTCAAGATAAGATTTGGGTGGGGCACAGCCAAAACTATATCATTCCACCCCTGGCCCTTCCCAAATCTCATGTCCTCATGCTTCAAAACACAATCATGCCATTCCAAAAGTCCCACAAAGTCTTAACTCATTCCAGCATTAACTCAAAAGTCTAAGTCCAAAGTCTCATCTGAGACAAGTTAAGTCCCTTCTGTCTGAGCCTGTAAAATCAAAAACAAGTTAGTTACTTCCTAGATACAATGGGGGTACAGGCGTTGGGTAAATACACCCATTCCAGATGGGAGAAATTGGCCAAAATAAAGGGGCTACAGGCCCCATGCAAGTCCGAAATCCAGTGGGACAGTCAAATCTTAAAGTTCTGAAATGATCTCCTTTGACTCCATGTCTCATGCCTAGGTCACACTGATGCAAGAGATGGGCTTCCGTGGCCTTGGGCAACTCCACCATGTGGCTTTACAGGGTACAGCCTCCCTCCTGGGTGTTTTCACAGGCTTTGTTTCACTCAACAAAGACACATTGAGTGTCTTTGGCTCTTCCAGGCACATGGTGGAAGCTGTCAATGGATCTACCATTCTCAGGTCTGGTGGACAGTGGCCCTCTTCTCACAGCAGGCAGTGCCCCAGTAGGGACTCTGTGCAGGGGCTCCAATCCCACATTTCCCTTCTGCACTGCCCCAGCAGAGGTTCTTTATGAGGGCTCCACTCCTACATTAGACTTCTGCCTGGACATCCAAGTGTTTCCATACATCCTCTGAAATCTATATGGAGGTTCCCAAACCCCAATTCTTGTCTTCTGTGCATCCATAGGACCAACACCACATGGAAGCTGCCAAAGCCAGGGACTTGCACTCTCTGAAGCAATGGACTGAACTGTACCTTGGCCCCTTTTAACCATGGCTGGAGTGAAGCAGCTGGGACACAGGGCACCATGTCCCAAGGCTGCATAGAGCAAGGAGACCCTGGGCTTGGCCCACAAAACCATTTTCCCCTCCTAGGCCTCTGGGCCTGTGATGGGAGGGGCTGCCATGAAGACCTCTGACATGCCCTGGAGACATTTTCCCCATTGTCTTGGCAAGTAACATTTGACTCCTTGTTACTAATGCAAATTTTTGCAGTCCACTTGAATTTCTTCTCAGAAAATGGGTTTTTCTTTTCTATCACATAGTCAGGTTGCAATTTTTAAAGCTTTTATGCTCTGCTTCCCTTTTAAGCATAAATTCCAATTCCAAACCATCTCTCTCAAGTTCGGTGGTCCCCAGATCTCTAGGGCAGGGGCAAAATTCCGCCAGTCTGTTTTCTAAAGCATAACAAGAGTGAACTTTGCTCCAGTTCCTAAAAGTTCCTTATCTTTGTCTGAGACCACCTCTACCTGGACTTCATTGTCCATATCACTGTCAGCATTTTGGTCAAAGCTATTCAACAAGTCTCTAGGAAGTTTCAAACTTTCCCACATCTTCCTGTCTTCTAGGAAGTTCCAAAATATCCCACATTTTTCTGTCTTCTTCTGAGCCCTCCAAATTGTTCCAAACCCTGCCTGTTACCACTTCCAAAGTTGCTTCCACATTTTTGGGTATCCTTATAGCAGCACCCCACTCTACTGGAACCAGTTTACTGTATTAGTCTGTTCTTATGCTGCTAATAAAGACATACCCAAGAGTGGAACTTATGAAGGAAAGAGGTTTAGTTGACTCACAGTTCCACAGGGCTGTGGAGGCTTCAGGAAATCGTGACGGAAGGGGAAGCAAACACGTCCTTCTTCACATGGCAGCAGGAGAGACAAGAATGAACAAAAGGAGGAAAAAGTCCCTCATAAAACCATCAGATCACGTTGAGAACTCACTATCACAAGAACAGCATGGGGGTAACCACTCCCATGATGCAATTACCTCCCACTGGGTCCCTCCCATGACACATGTGGATTATGCAAAGTACAAGAAAAGATTTGGGTGGGCACATAACCAAACCATATCAACCCCTACACCAATGCATGTCTTTTGAGCTGCTTAGAGCTCAGTATTACATAAGTGGACTATAGCAGTTTACTGACTTATAAAACATAATGAATAAAATAATTAAATATATTCCCTGTATAATTCAAAACCTCAGGAGTTATCATAATAGTTTCAATCTCTTTTTCTATCACACCTCTTATGAGAAACTAGGAAATAAATTACCACATTGAGTTTCAGTTCATGTTTATTTTCTTTCCATGAAGAGTATGATGATAAAAAACATAAAATGAAGTGGCCCAAAGGCAGGCAACCAGAAGGTGAGGAACAAAAACAAAAGAAATAGATTATTAGATGCCAGTAACTAAGATTCTAAATTATTGCTCTTATGAATATAGTGTAGGTTGCTGTGACTATTTCATTATAATGTTTGTGTCTGCACCCATTTCTCATTTCTTTTTTCTAGTGTGCAAAGTTAATTTAAAGTATTAGTACAAATTGAGGAAGGGAAGTCTCTCCAGATTTCATTAGAGGATAGACTGAATAAGAACATGTCCTACCCACAAGGACAAAGGAGAAGAAAATATATTCTTGACTGTTTCAGACCACTTCAGATAAGGAGAAGACAATTTAAAAAATTAATTAAAAAAAAAATTAGGATCAAATAACCCCTCCAAAGAAAGGTGTTCTATGGATGAGAAATGTAATTATTCCTGTAAAAATGTAGGGAATTTTGCATGTTCAATATATTTTGTCTTCTATTAGAAGCACTAGTTTGCATTTTTCAGTATTAGGGTTGTGGCTTGCCAGGCCCATCCTCCTGCTGTGTTTGTTTTAGGGAATAGAACTTACCCAGTCACAGGTTTCAGAAGAGCTGAGGTAACCTCCTTCAATGTGACATGAGTACTGTTTATGTTGGAGACAAATCCCAGAAACTCAAGGTAACAACGTACACAGAGTGAGAGAGTGTATGCGGGAGATTTTTATTTGGCATTTTTACTGCTAACAATCTACAGAAGTTTTAGTATTTAGTGCCAGGTCAGGCTTAAGGGGCAGTTTCTATTTCTGTGTGATTTAGAAAGGTTTAAAGAATCAGCAAATTATTATATAATAGATAATAGAGAACAAAGATTCTGGCTTCTGTGGAAGCTTGCAAAGATGTGAGGGAGGGCAAACAACTGCTTCTACATGTTTTGTTTTGTTTTCTTTTTAAGAGCTTGGAAAAGCATGGTAGATTCTTTGAGCAAGGCCTTCATTGTCAAAAGTTTCTGAAGCTCCCAAACCAATAAATAATATTATTACCAATTAAAAGAGCAGGTAAACTGAGAAACAAAGCACTTACACCTAGGGTTGACATGGTGAGACCAAAACTGAATTCTGTGTCTTAAAATTCAGTTATCTAATCTCCCCACTTCGTTGCATATTCTACTAGCAGTCATTCAGTAAAGTACCTTTCATCACTGCAGGAGTCTCTCTGAACACAGTGGCTTTGGAATAGGGTTATCTCCAGACACTGTTGACATCATGTCTCTGCTCACATACCAATTGGGTGAATATTGGCCCACATGATTCTTGTAAGTGGATTACAAGAAATCCACGATAGACTTCATTCACTTTTGATGAAACCAAGAACTTTCCCTCTTGAGCTACTTAATGAGATATTGTTATTTGTGTATTATGTAGGGTACAGGTTGGGACTTGTTAGCTCTCTGAATTCTTAAGCACTCAACTGAGAAAATCAAATCCATGATTTTACTATGCCTGCACAGGAGTTGGAGAAATTCATGAAGTTTACACTTTATTTTTACTAGTTTTCTTAAGAATACAGATGTAAATAGGCTGTTGAGTCTGCCCAGGCAGAACTGTTGTGTCAGATGAAACTTAATGACCACACCCTCCCACCCCAAAGGATACTGAAACTGTTGGAGAAACTTTAGTTTGAAATATATTTACTTTGAACTCCAGGAATCTTTTTTTTTTTTTTCCTGTGTGAGAAAGATATTCTCAGGTCTACTAGGAGATAGCAGTATCTTTAAAATCATGGAAGAAACAAAATTTCGGAGCTTCTAAGTGGTTAGGAATAGCATCAGACAATTTACCTAATTGGGCTTCAGTTTTGTGACCTGTGTAAAACAAGAGGATTGGTAAATGCTCTGCAACATTGCTTCAAGCTCCTAGGTTCTCTAGTTACTTTGTTATAGTCATGAAATGATAATTTAAAGATTGATGTATGTGCATGATTTTATGTATGTATGTGTTATATATGTATGATTGAATTATACTTGCCTATGTATGGAAAATTTCAGGTTGTTAATAATAAGAAACCGGTTTCTTTTGAGGAGAAGGACTATGGGCCTGGGGGTCAGGATGGGAGAATTTTACATTATTTTATACTTTTTGTTTTCTTGTTTTTTACTAAGTATGCATTATTTAAAGATTTTAAAAATAGATTGGTTTTGTCATTAATTTAAAAGGATGAAAGGAAGAATTTCAAATTTTTGCAAAATGCATACCAGGATCACAATAATTGGAATTTCATTTCAGACTCCAAGTTTCAAGTATTTGTAATTATAAGTAGACTTTTGCTTTTATTATAGTAAGAAAGGTCTTTTAAATTCTCTCCTTCAATGAAAGCAACCACTTTTGTTTGGTGAAACAAGCAGCATTTACAAGCACAGAAACAAGGTTTAGCAATATTAGTGATAGGATTATATGCCTTCTATTTACTGGGTCCTTTAAAAGATCATCTTCCTTTGATTTGCAACTATGGGAATGAAATAGAAGTGGGAAAAATTAGCTTTTAAACCAATTAGTAATGACTAGTGCCAAGTTTAAAGTGTTTCAGAGTCTTATTGCCATGTTTTAAATGCAAAACACTAGCTCCCTCTTAATCTTTTTAGAAGATAAAACTGCAGGAAATGAAAAAGCAGTCAGTTGAAACAGCAGAAGGCATTTTAGAGGCTGCATATAGTAACTGGACTTGAATTTTGGTTTGAGCATTCATTTTGTTCTGTTTTCCTATTTTTACAAATATTTCTATTAAGTTTTGAGAAACTATAAGAACCCAGAAACTAGATGTTTCTAGCTTGGCATATTTGTGGGTTTATTTTTATTTTTATCATTTCTACTTTTGTTTCTTACTTAAAAAAATGAACTTAAGGAAATATACAGAAAAATAACTCAACAATCATTTCATCTTAAAAAAATTAGAGTACTTTCTAGCCTGGTTAATATCTCATTATAATCAATATAAAGTAGATATGGTGGGTTTTTTAAATTTCCAGTTGTTCTGTGAAACCTTGAACATTTTTCCCTATCTGGCACAATGTTTTCTAGCCTTTTCCATATTCAACAATATTAAGTAAGTAAAAGTTAATTTTAAATGAACTGCAGTGTTTGTGTCACATTGGAATTGTTAAAGTTCTCCTTTGTTCTTACCAGGTTTGCATTGCCTCTGGCTAAATTTATTTGTATTTCCATTCCATGCAGGGTATGGTAGCACTGTGATTCAGCTTACTTAGTACTTCATTTGGACATTGGGTTATTTATGCTAAAGTCAATAATCTCATGGTGATGAAGATGATGATAACCATTGCTGTCACTTATTGAGCCCTTATTTTTGGTAGGTACTATAGTAGACTTTTAAAAAACTCATTTAACAGGTATTCATTGAGCACCTTTTATGCCCCAGGCATTGATTTAGGAGCCAAAGAAATAATAGTTAATAAGACAAAGTCCTGGCCCATAAATATATTGTTTCTAATCCACATAAAACCTTGCAAGGCAGATATTGTCTTAATTTTATAGATGAGATAACTGAGGCTACAGAAGGAGAACACATTTTTCAGCATTTTATAGCCTATGAATGACCAATCTATTTGATTCCAGTCTGTACTTTGCTCTGTTCTCCTGCCTCAAGATAGATCAGTATTATTTCTCTCTTCATTAAGATGTTTATGAACATTCAGGATTGGTATAAACATGCTTGGCTATGACATAGTTAAGCTGACAGGGATATAACGTAGGATGTGAAGTCTATAAACAGTTATTCCTTTTTAACCTTAGTGCTTCATGATAGCTAGAAGAGATGCTAAAACCTAGTACTTTGAACATCAAAAAACGTAAAATACTAAGGAATAAATTGAACCCCCAAAAGTATAAGATTTGCACACTGAAATTATAAAACATTATTGAAAGAAATTAAAGAAGCCTAAATAAATGGAAAGATGTCCTATATTCATGAATCAGGAGACTTAATATTGTTAAGATGGAAATACTCTCTACGTGGATCTACATATTCAACAAAATTCCTATCAAAACCTTAATCAATACTAAAATTCACTGGGATCCAGAATAGCCATAATAAGATTCTTTAAAACAATCTTTTAAAGAAGAAGAAAGTTGGAAGACTCACATTTTCCAGTTTTAATACTCACTATAAAACTATAGTAATCCAAACAGTGTGGTCCTAGCATAGGATAAAAATACAGACCCATGAATTATAAATGAGAGTTGAGAAGTCAACTTTTTCATTTTTGATTAATTGAATTTTTACAAGGGTGCCAAGACAATTCACTGAGGAGGAGTCTCTTCTACACATAATACTGGGACAATTTGACAGCCACATACAAAAGAATGAAGTTGAATTGGTGCTTTACACAACATATCAAATGGATCAGACACCTAATTGTGTGATCTAAAACTATAAAACTCTTAGAAAGAGGCATAAAGCACAATCTTTGTGACCTTGAAAGACAGTCCACAGAAAAGAAGAAAGTAATTGCAAATCTTACATATGATAAGGGTCTAGTATCCAGAAAATATGGAGAACTCTTATAATACACCAATAAAAAGACAAATAATTAAAAGTAGATAAATAATTTTAATAGAATTTTTCCAAAGTTGATGTGCAAATGGCCAATAAGCGCATGAAAAGATGCTCAACAGCATTAGTCATTGATGGAATACAAATCAAAACCATAATAAGATACCACTTTATACCACTAGGATGGCTATGATAAAAAACATAGACAATAACAAGTGTTGGTGAGGATATAAAAAAATTGGAACTCACATTCCTCAAAAAGTTAAACATAGAGTTACCATAGGACCCGGCAATTCCACATCTAGGCATATACCCAAGAGAACTAAAAATGTGTTTACACAAAACTTTGTACATAAATATCCATAGCAGCATTATTCATAATAGTCAAAAAGTGGAAACAACCTAAATGTCTCTCAGCTGATGAACGAATAAACAAAATGTGGTATACTTGTACAGTGAAATATTATTTAGTAGTGAGAGGAATAAAGTAGTGATACATACGTCAACATGGATGAACATTCTGTTAAGTGACAGAGGCTAATCACAAATAGCTAGATGTTGTATAATTCCTTTTATACAAAATGTTCAGAATAGGCAAATTCATAGAGACAGAAGAGAGATAAGCAGTTGCCAGGATCTAGAGAGAGGGAGGAATGGGAGGGGAGAGTGACTACTAATGAGTATCGGGTTTCTTTTCAGAGTAATGAAAATTTTCTGGAATTAGATATTGGTGATGGTTATAAAACTTGGTGAGTACATTAAAAGCACTGAATTACATACTTAAAAAGGGCAAATTTTATGATATGTGAGTAATATCTCAATAAAATTGTTACATATATATATTTTTAAATCTATTTCTTTGGCTTTGGTGGTTTGGATTTAGTCCACCACTTCAATTATCTGTTTGTGTCTGGGTTATTGCAATTCGAGTACAATATAGTCTCAACCTTTATTGTCCATGAGGATCTTCAGTTTTCATTATTTTATCAATCTGATTGTCTATTGCCTTACTTTATACTAGCTAGCCTTACTATATACAGGCAAAAACTGATACAGAGCAATATGATATATTTTCTTCTTGATTCCTTTTTAAAAAAACTTAATGTTATATTACTTTTCAAACCAAGAGTGGCATATTGTTATAATTATGTCATTAAAAAACGTGTTTATTTTCAAGAGTATGGATTTGATTTAGAAACTGCTTTTCCTGCATTCTCTGTTATTCATAGCACTTGATGGCCACACACTTGAAATGCTCCCTGGCCAGAGCATAAGAGTGTTGAGGGTGGGGGTCAGTGTTGAAATGATTAATGGTTTGATAAAATGCAGGCAAGTTGAATATGACTTTTACAATGTGGCTGTGAGACGAGCTTATGGTATGAATTCATACATGTATCTCTCTTTTGTAAACATGGTATCGAAGTAGGTTTTATTTCTTGAGTGCTCTGGCCTGGTGCTAATGAGATGTGTGAGTGTCCTACCCAAAGCATTATATAACAGGAAGCAAAGTTTTCTGAGGGAAAAAATAAGCTTGCTAGAAAGAGAAGATAAAATCTTTGCTGGGGTATGGTTCTTTTCCATTAGCATTCCCAGTGCATTTCTCCAGAAGTGTGCCTAGGAATCCTCTGCTGTAGTTGCTAGATAATATTCCCTCTTTTTCAGGGTGATTGGAGAAAGAAACCAGTTATTTGGGGCCTGGAGTATATAGATAGCAAGAAGCCATGATTCTGAATGTGGTGATTGGCCCAGGCATTCTTGCTAGTGATGGAAATACAGCGCTGGACAGGAAAGAGTGGGCAGCAGTACTTGATAACATGAGGCATTGGTAATACCAACTTCATGTCTGGTCTTCCCATTTAAAATGGATTATATTTTAGCATCTCGTCAGATTGAATGCTAAGTATCCCTACAATCAATGCCTTCCAAATCTTTGTCATACTTACTTCAGCCAAAACTTAAACTCAAAGAGGAATATAGTGTAAACTTTGGTTGAACTGCACGTAGAAAGATCACACAGAGAGCCCTGGTTTTATTACTTGGAAAGATGATGAGATGTAAGTACTGCCAATAGATTGGAGACTCTAGGTCCAAATTTTACTGAAGTTCATAAATGTCTGCTAATTTCAAGGACCATAATACTCAGGAGCTAGTATACTAGGAAATTGGAAAGTAAGTTTACCATGTCTTTTGTGAAAGGTGGAAATTTAAGATAGGGACAAAGCTGTCTGCAAGGGACAGTAGACTTGTTCTTTGAGGCACTCTGTGGCGTTCAAGATCCTAGGGGATTTGAAACTCAGAGAATGGTACAGTGAACATAAGAGGGGTGGAAAAAAGTGGAGGATGAAGTGATTATCTGTGTCGAAAGAAACTGAAAGGTGTTCATACTGTTCCACAATCCCCTCTTCTTACCATTATTACTTAGGTAAAGAGACAAAACTGAATCGCCTTCCTTTCTCTGTCTCAAGATTGTTTCCTGCCTTGGATGAAAGGAAAAGAGAGAGGGAGCAAAGTTGCATTACTTACTTTGGCCTCTCTTTTTAGATATTTGGGTCCCAAAAGTCTTATTGGTGAGAATATCTGGTTTCATAAGCAGAAGTGGGAAAAATAATTATTACTATTTATTGAACATAAGAACTGTACTAAACACCCTAATAACATTATTTAATCCATGCAACTTTATTGTATAAGCATTTATCTATAAGTTAATACATGTAAAGCACTTAGAATTAGAGCACATTAAATGTTGTTGTTAATACCCATTTTGGAGATGAGAGAACTATACCTTAGCATTGGTAGAATTTTAATCCATGATTATTAAACTCTAAAGCCCACAATCTATTATGCGATAATGTGGCTCTCTTCTTTAAGAACTCAGCTTCCTTTACAAAAATCTTCCCTGATATTCTCCTGTATGTGCATTTAGAATCGTACCTGTTTTTCAATTCTATATTTTGACTAATTCCAGGTTGTGAGTCCTAAATCCTTTTACTCCCCCTGCACTTATCCCTGAGGAAGTTCATTCTTCAGATTATCAAGGTCTGGACCAAATTTATTTAGTGAGAATGTGGAATTTTTCTTACAAGATTTTAAAATGACAAGTAAGATAATTACATGAAAGGATCTGTTTAGGCTCTTTCTGCATTGTAGGGGGTGGACCAAGTAACCTTTGGATCACTTCCACTTGTGTAATTCACCATTTCGGCAGGACAGCAACATTTGAGGCCAAAGTTCAACTTTTTTTTTTATTATTAAATTCTTTTATTGTCGCCAGGAAACTAGAGAAAATGAATTCTTCACAGTATGCTTGTGCATGCAACTTGAAACGGTTTGCACACTAAATGAAATTAAATGAAAGACAGCTGTTTGGGAACGAGCTGTCAGAAACTGATTGGGTTCTATTAGAGGAGAATAGAGGCTAGGAATAAGTTTTCAGAAACAGGATATCAGTGGTTTTAAAAGCAAGCAAATTTATACACACAAAAGCTCTCATGTGGTTGTGCTGTTACATGTCTTTTCAGTTCATCCATCTTAAATTATTTGCTTTTGGTGAGTAGGTGTCTGCTTTCAAGGCTTTCTTTCACATATTGAATGTGTGGCAGTTCTTTCTTTCCTGAGAAGTAAATACAACACAACCCCACTACAATACCATCCTACGTACTTTGGTTTTGGGTAAACTGAAAATCCGGTAATGTTTACCAAACTACTTCCTTTGTCCAGTACCTCTCTGTTCCTGCCAAAATACAAAGGGAAAGGACCATCTTGGGCAGGTTGCCAGAAGTGCCACCTGGGTCTCCTGAAATGGCTGTCAGCAAGAAGGGAGCAATTACATCCCATAACAGACTCAAAGCAGATGGTCACCTGCGGTGATAAGTATTACATTATTAAGCCTTTGATTTGTGATTGTACTTTGTGCTTTCCAGGCACTGAAGTTATGTTACCTGTGCGCTGTTCCTCTCTGCTCCCCTAGACCTCATTGCTTGTTGTTTGGCCATGTGTTCCCATGGCTTATCCTCCAAAAAGCTTTACTCTGCAATCTTCTAACTCTCCTGCAAGAGGCTAGCTCATAGTAGGATCTCTGCCAGGCCCTCCAGCAGTAGGTATGGTGTTATTACATGGAATTGCCGTTAAAGGAATTTTTAAAAGCCCTTGGAGCTTTACTATGGAAGCATAACTTAGTCACAGTATAACCTCATATAGGAAATTCAGTTAGCATTCAGAATTAGGAGTCCTAGTATAACATTGCACTCATTGAGATTTAGTCTCTGGAGTCTCTCCTTCCATTGAATTTTTATGTTTTCAGCCCTATTTAACAATGGTCTTCCATAATTCATTGAGGTTCAATCTCAACTGTCCTCCTTTGAGATCTCGCTTGCCATCCTCTCCACATCTTCTTTATTTTTTCATGATTTAGAATACAAATTTACAGTCTCTCCTATGGCTGAAGTTAGAAATCACTTGATTCATAGGGTGCCTAGCTCCCTGGACTAAGATAGATGACAGAATGTGCATAGAGATACATGCTGACACAGTCACAAATCTAATTATTTATGCAGATAGTCTTTCAGAATTCTTAGCAAATTTTAATTTTTAATATTGTGAGCCTCAGCTGTAGTAATTCAGATTTAATTATCATGTGATCACTCTGGGGTGATTGTTTTTAGTGCAGCCATAGGAAATCAAAGTTGGCAGCTGGGCTGCAGCTGTGCCCCCAGCTGGTTTTATCTGAGCTGAATTCAGAGGGAAAAGTGGCAGCAAGCTCACAGCTCCAGAAGATAGTCTTCTTTGGTCATACAAAGCAATACCTGCTAGATGCTTTTTGAGCTAGTGCAATTCACACCCAGTTAGTGAGACTTCACTATAAAGGTATTAAGAATATAGTCCACTTGTAGTGGACATGTCATCATTGTTTCTTTATGAATTAAATAAACTTGCTACATAGAAAATTTACTTTATATAATTAGACAGTGTTTTCCCTAAATTGCAAAAACATGCTCTTAAATTTGGCTGTCTTAAAGTTCTCTGAACTTGTAAGATTTTGACCTATCATGTCTAATTTTTGCCTGAAAATGTTTTATAGATGCTGAGTACAATAGCATATTTATGTTTAAAAATGCTAAGTTGGTTTATTGATTTTTAAAAATTAATTCTTACTAGAATTTACATCAGCTGCTTTTGGCTTTCCTGCAGGAAAAGAATTCTTGCAGCTTAATCAATATTGTCCCTATTGTAAAAGACACTATAATGAAAGATATAATATAATTTTCACCATGCATAATAACAGTATCTAATATCCATAATTATTAAGAATTTTACCCATTAAAGAAAACAACTCACAAGAAAAATAGCTAAGAGTTTTGAACAAGTAGTTCATAGATGAAGAATTATAAATTGGAAATCATAAAGTCACTAATATTTAAAGAAATGCACATTTTAGTATGTTCTACAAGAAGGCTCTTCCTCATGCATTAAACTCTCAACGTAAATGTGATACTTAATGAGGCTGGTGCAAATAAGGAAAGGTTCCCTCATACCAGGCATTCCTACAAGTTCTCTTGGGGATGAGTTCTCACAGTACGACTTCTGGTTGAAGGCTTTCCCATATGCAGCATATTCATATGATCTCTGCAACATGAATTCTCTGCTTTATGATTAGATCTAATTACTGTGAGAAGACTTTATGACTTTCAGGAAACAAATAAGTTTTTTTTTTCCATATGTGAATGCTCTGATGCATACTCAGAACTGATTATCTGGATACCAGGGTAACTGAATGGAGCCCTTATCACAGTCACTGCACTGACAGGCTTTATCTTAAGTATGAGCATTCTGGGTTTCTTCATATTTGACATTTGAAGGCTTCCTCACAGTTAGTTCATATATGAACTAGGTTTCTCTCCTGTATGAATTTAGTGACGTAGTTGAAGATGTGATTTCTTAGCAAAAGACTTCTCACAGATGCTACATTCATGAGGTTTCTCTGAAGTATGAATCTTCTGATGAGTAGGCAACTCTGATATCTGTCAGAAGGCCCACCAACATTCAGTACAAACAGAGTTTCTCTCTAGTATGAATATTTTCTGGGATGAAAGAAGACTTAATCTTTTGGTGAGAATTTTCTACACTGAATACATATATATGGTTTTTCTCCTGTGTGAACTCAACAGTGCCCGAGGAGTTGTGGTATCCTGCTTGTTTTCTTATTTTATTCTAAATACGTAATCATTGCTAGTGACAGCCTTCTAGTCCTGAGCCATAGCCAACCTTTCAGCTTCACTGAACAATGTGATTGGTACCAGATTATATATATTTTTGTTTTGTATCTGAATGGATTAAGGTGAAGCTGGATTATTTTCTGGCACATGATTGAAATGGTTCCACATTACATTATTAGAAAATCATTTGTTTTATACTGACCCATTATCTGATATTTTACCATTGAATGGCATTTTTATTATCTTATGTGATTGTCTTTCAATTGAAGGTTTTGAGGGATATATGCAGCATTTTGTCATTAAATTTGTGCAGATACATATGATGGTTTCTGTGTTATATTTTATAATATATAAAACTTACTAAAATTGTTACAGCAAGAATATTTGTTTTCTTAATTTTGTTACACTCATCGTGATAAGTTTCTTATTATCAAAAATGGCCCAAATAGTTATCAAGTTGTGTTTCATTGTCATGGGTTTAATGTACACATAGAGGTATTATTAATAGTATTTCCCAAGTTGTTAATATTTCATTTTTATTGGATGTGAGATCATCTGCCAGAGTTAATTATTAATTTCATATTATTTGTGTAAGTATTATTTCTTCAGTGTTTATACATAACATACTGTGAATAATATTTTATGTACCATCTCATTTAATCATCTTAGTAATTTTTAGTATGAAACTAGGTTTTCAATTTGGTAATGGTTTCAGACTGGCTATGTAAAGCATGAGTAGCATGATTTGAAGTGATTAATTCAAAAAGTATATAAAATCAGAGCAATAGAAGCTAAATTACTCAAATCTTGCTCAGATATAAAATTTTTTTCAGCTTTCATAGGATTCTGCCCTTTGATTAATGAGAAAATATGATCTTCTGTTGAAGCAGAGAATTTGACAGTCATGACATTATATTGTGAACTTTTAAGTTTTACTGCTTAATTTTCTGTAAATTATTACATTTCTGTTGTAATTTCGCAGTGTAAATGCTGAATGAATGTGATTAGCTATATTTGCAGGCCTAGAGTGCCTGGTTTTTGGTTAGTCGTGTTTATTCCTAGTTCTATGTCCTATTGAATTGGACTTTGCTTATATAAAGAAAAGTATATAAAGCTACAGGCAAGAAAAGTTGGAATTTCTTCCTTGGGGAAATCTCAAATGTAGAGTTATAAGTAAATATTAAGGTTCAAAATGAGCAATATAATGAGCACATTCAAAGAATTCTTAAGTATTTATGTAACACTTCATGTTTACAAAATGTTTTACAGCCATATTCATTAATTTACATAAGTCCCTTGGAAGGTAACAATGTTATTACATGTGTTTTATTAAGCAAGACAGGTAAAATATAGGCAAATTAAGTGGCAGAAAGGAAGAGACATTAAAACATTTATTCTATGACTTGGGCCTATATCCTAAAGCATGCTGCTGCATTAGGGAAATAAAGAAATAAAATGCTTCTGTTTTGTTATAGACTTGATCATGGTGCCTATTTGGGTAATTGTTTATATATATTCATATAGTTTTATTTTATTTTTTGATTATGAGACACAAAGGCCTTCCAACACAAATTTCAATGTATGAATATCTCAACTTAATAACTGAAGGACAAGATCCTGGATTATAAATTCTCTATTAAATGTTGCAATTATCATGATCAACAGACTGGTGAATATGTCTGGTGGCTGCTCAGTATTGGTCTAGATAGAATATACCATGGGATCGAAAACGATATGACCCTGGAGAGCTCACTTTGGTGGCCATACACTGCCTGTAGGCTGTTTGTTTTCTGCCACTCTGTTTTTTGGGAGGACTTTCCTTTCCCTCTCATAGAATAGCAAATTTCTGCTAAAAAGTAGTAAATTTGCTCAAAATATCAAAAAGGTTCAATTAGAATATCTTCCATAGTAAAAGAGATTAAAAATAACCTAGACTCTTGCATTAGAAAGCAGAGGGAGACATGACAAATTATTGCATTCAATTAACTTTTCTTTTACTTACTGAGTGCCCAGAAATTACTTTAACACCCTGAGGTGTGACCATAAGGTAATGAGGAGTGATTTTTAAAAATAAATATACCATAAGGTACACTGTTTAAATGAGTGCTATTCTTCAATGTAGCCACTCTTTACACTAATCCAACGATGCTGTCATTGCAAGAAATATTTTTAGAACTCGTCCTTTTGAATTGCTGTTAGAAGCCATTTATGGACTGTAAAAGAAAACAGTCTCACATTGACTTAAAGTCACACCATATTTTTTAAATCAACCCCTCCCCTGCAAAGAAATTTATTACCCAAATAGATTACTGACCTTTTCACTAACCTTTGTTCTACATTTTTTTCTTTTCAAAATCAGTTCTATAATTTAAAAAATAACAACTTGCCATCAACAAGGATATTTATTTCCTTTTTATTTTGAAAAAAAAGTTATAAAAAATCTGTATCACAAAACAGTAGACAAAATAGTAGTTTCCATATATCCTTCAGCCAGCTCCCTCTAATGTTAATATCTAACATAAGTATAGTGCAGTTACCAAAATCAGGAAATTAATACCAATAAAATACTATTTGGTAATCTGTAGACATCTTTTAAATTTCTCCAATTTTCCCCACTAATATCCTTTTTTCTGCTTCAGGATCTAATCCAGCATCCCACATTGCATTTAGTTGTCATGACTCCTTATGCTCTTCCAACCTGTGACAGTTCCTAATGAGGACATTTAAAGGAAGTGTGCCCCCTTCCCAACAAAAAGGAAGAAAGAGCCATAGACTCTGAATGTAATTCCAAAAATATCTTTGTCTCCGTCACTGTCTTGTCAAATATTTCTTTTATTTATTGGATTTTTTGTAACCTGTATACCAAATTTATGCAGATTGCAGCAATGAGAAGAAGGGTAAGATATGCTTGGGCACAGAGGAGTTGTGAGGACAACACATCTGTCCATAGCCATGGTGCAGGTGTATTCTGAGCTCTGTGGATATTTTTATAATGCTTTCACATTTGGTTCAAAATATTTTAAAATTTTCATTATGATTTCTCATTTGACTTGATCCTCATTTACAATAGCTCATGTGTGTGTTATTTGCGTGTGTGTGTGTGTATGTGTGTGTGTGTTCGTTCATTTCAGGAACTTTATCTTTTAAAATTCTTTGAGGCCAGTGTTTAAAGTATGTTCTTCAAGGGAAGATTCCTATTTGCTCCCATCAGATGCTTGTGAACACTTCAGATGCAGGGGCACCACCAAACCAGTTCTTTTTTTTTTTTGAGACGGGGTCTCACTCTGTCACCCAGGCTGGAGTGCAGTTGTGTGATCATGGCTCACTGCAGCCTGACCTCCCTGGGCTCAGGTAATCCTTCCATCTCAGTCTCCCAAGTGCAGGCACGTGCCACCATACTCGACTAATTTTTCTAATTTTTTTGTAGAGATGGTCTCACCACGTTGTCCACGTAGCTGAGACTGTAGGCAAGTGCCACCATACTCAACTAATTTTTCCAATTTTTTTGTAGAGACTGGGTCTCACCATGTTGTCCAGGCTGCGGTTCTTGATGGTAATTTCTAAGCTGCAGGTGTTTAGGCCATATAAGCGGTTTAAGTTTCTAGCCCTAAATCACATTAGCCAGGTTTTAGATAGAAATTCTCATTAGGGCAGAGATCTTTGTTACCCAGTGCCTGGAAAGGTGCCTGGCAAAAACAGACCCTCGATACATATTCATTGAATGAAAAAATGAATGAATGGAGAAGACCCTTGCTCCCTGCCCTTTTTTTTCCTGATATATCCAGAGCCACATCTGAGAAGGGCAGGTCTCCTGCTTCAAGGTGGGTTTTTTTCTTAGTTTGCCCACTAAGGGGGTCACCCTTTGGGAGTCTGGGAGTCTCAGCTTTAAGTAAAGGTCCTCATTTAATCTCTTATCCTGCTTGGGCCTGGGCTCTGTCTGCTGTTCTCCCAACTCTCTTGCCATGTGCCCATTTAGAACCCAGGCTCTAGTTCATTAAGGATTGTCAGCTGCTCTCAGGAATGAATCCTCCCAAGTTTTTTTCCTTCTGAGAAATGTTATTTTTTTCAGTTGTTTCTGGCTTACATTTATTTCTGTTACTCTCTGGCTGAACTGTGCTTAAAAAGACATTTTATATTTTAGGTGTGATGTACTAGTCTTCTATCATATTGCTAGGAGTGTGATTCTCTGTAACAGTTTCTTTAGAGGAGGTATAATATAAAGTAAAAATTAATATGGAGGAATGGGTTATAGGGAAGTTAGTGTCCCTGAGTTCATGACATTGTGTCTTTACACCCTGAAAGTTATTTTTTTCTCTTGTGTGTTCAAGTTAGAACTTTTTATTATCTCATAGATTAATCACACTGCTGCCACTTATTGAGTGACTTTTGTGCATCAGGCATTTTACGTATATTATTTCTAATCATTATATCAGCTTTGCAACCAGGCTTTAGCAGCTTTATTGTAAAAGTGAAGAACCTGAAAGCCAGAGCATTTATGAAACTTTTCCAATGATTCCAGGCAGTGAGAAATTGTAGTAGACCTGTTTTATGGCACCTGCTTACCATGCTTCTAAGAGGCGTTATTCCTCCTTGCTGAGGAGTAACAGCCCTGGTTTGTACCATATGACTGCATCTCTATCTCCTAGTCAAGTGATCTAAGGATCCACAATTCTTAGCTTGGTAAGTGCCCTCTTACTAACCTAAAAATGAAAAAGTCAACACCTTTCTTTATAGGGAATTCCGGAAACATTTCCATAAACTTATTATGCCAATGATCACCTTTATTCCTACTATCATTTAGTATTGTTATAGTAGCACTAGACAAAGGAGTCTTATAAGAAAAAGAAATTAGAAATAAAAAAAAAAAAAACTAGAAAGGAGGCATATTAACCATACCTTCTAAGTAATATGATTGTATATTTGGAAAAACCAAGTGATTCAACTAAAAAATTTACAAAAGTAAAAGAATTCATAATGACAGATTCTGAGAAAGAAGAGCATTGAGGTGGGACTAGACCAATTTTTGTAAAAAGTATTAAGCTACAATAACTTAAAGACTATGGTGCTGGCATAGATAGTTAAATGGAAAAAAATGGGACATCCAAAAATAAATGTGGAAGGAGTATAAGATATGTATACATATATATATTTCCCATAAGATAATGTTGTCATTGCATATCACAATAAACATTGGAGCATTCAATAAATCTTACCATTAGGCAAAGAAATGGAGTTGAATTTATATCTTAAGCCTTTTCTAAAAATAAATCCTTGGGTGGAACAATGATTTAAATGTGAAAAATAAAATTAAAAAAGTATTGGAAGACCATCTAAGATTATTTAAGATAATTTCTACATATCTTTTCAAGTATAATATAAAGCCCAGAAGCCATAAAATAACTAACTTTAAATACTAAGAAATAAAATTTATGCATAACAAGAAAATCCATTGTAAGCAAAGTCAAATGACAAATGAAAATCTGGAGAAGAGATTTCACATGCATCACAGACCAAGACTATTTTCCCTACTGAATACAGAGCATCTACAAATACACAAGAAAACAATGACCAGCGGTGGGTAAAGGATAAGAACAGATCACAGAAAACTAAGCACAAGTGCTTTTAAAATTTAAGAAAAATATATCAAACTTCACTCATGATGAAAATTAAATGGAAAACATGATATATCATATTATTGAAGATAAAGAAGCTTGATCAAAACTGACTATAAAGGGTTTGAGAAAGCAGTTGGTTTTATACTTTTTGATGTAATGATAAACTGATAGATATAACTTCTATGAAGGCCAATCTATTAAAAAAAAAAACAAAAAACTTAAATGCATGTATCCTTTGACTAAGCAATTCCACTTAAGGAATTTTCCTACGTTTGTATTTTTCATTTGAGCAAAATGACTGACATAAGTATAGTTATTGTATCAATACTTATAATAGCAGAGGACTGGATACAACTTAATTGTCATCAATAGGGGACTGAATCAGTATATTACGGAATATACTGTGCAACTTGTTAAAAGAATGAGGAAGTTCTGGTAGAAGTGGTAATGGAACAAAATCCAAGATGCTTTATTAAATAAAGCGAAACGGGAATGGTATGTGTAATATGCTCTCCTTTGTATAAATCTCACACACACACACACACACACACACACACACACACACACACACAAATGCATAGCTTATCTTTGTTGTAAGGTTGTTTCCAGGGAGGGGATTTGCTGTGCCTGTTCCATAAAAATAAAATTAACCATATAAATGTCAGGAATGATCTTTTCTTTTCTTTTCTTTTTCTTTTCTTTTCTTTTCTTTTTTTTTTTTTTTTTGAGACAGAGTCTTGCTGTCTCCTCCAGGGCTGCTGGAGTACAGTGGCATGATCATGGCTTACTGCAGCCTCAACCTTTCAGGCTCACGTGATCCTTCTACCTCAGCCTCCTGAGTAACTGGGATCACAGGCGTGTACCACCACATCTGACTAATTTTCTTCTTGATTTTTAGTAGAGTCAGGATCTCACTATGTTGCCCAAGCTGGTCTTGAATTCCTGGGCTCAAGCAGTCCTCCCACCTTGGCCTCCCAAAGTGTTGAGATCGCAGGCATGAGCTACTACGCCTGGACAGGAACTTAGTCTTTTAAAAAGTTAGATGATATTGGCCGGGCATGGTGGCTCACGTCTGTAATCGCAGCACTTTGGGAGGCCGAGACAGGTGGATCACTTGAGGTCAGGAGTTTGAGAGCAGTCTGGCCAACGTGGTGAAACCCCATCTCTACTAAAAATACAAAAATTAGCTGGGCGTGGTGGCACACGCCTGTAGTCCCAGCTACTCGGGAGGTTGAGGTGGGAGAATTGCTTCAACCTGGGAGGCAGAGGTTGCAGTGAGCTGAGGTGGCGCCATTGCACTGCAGCCTGGGCAACAGAGCGAGACCCCACCTCAAAAACAAACAAACAAAAAAAAAACAAGCAAATAAGAAAACCGTTGGTTGCATTTCAAAAATCTAATTGAAAAGACTTTGTGCACAAGCAACTGCATGGAATTTCATTTATCCATCTTGGATAAAAAGCCTTGTTGGTCCTGCTATGATTTGACTCTGTGTTTCTTCAGGCTTTAAGTATTCCAAAATGATGCATTAGCTCTCTGGACTCTCTGTGCGTCAGAGACCTATGATGTGCTATTTAAATCATCTGGCAAATGGATATGTGGGGGAATGGAACTCTTCCCCCATTTTTAAAAAAATTAAATTTTGTAATGGTGGCACACTGTATAATAAGCACATATGAAGATTGGAGCTATCATTTTGGAAATGTCCTTAAATGGAAGAAGGAAAGGGTAGACTCATGGTACCATCCAACACTGTGGGTTCAGCCTATTTTCCATTCCTACCACAGAGCTGCTGAGTGACTCTGAGTAAGCAGTTTCATCCAATTTTACTATAAGCCTTTGTATTCCTAATAGAGGTGCAATGGTATTGGTACCTGTCTTATTCAGAGAGTGGCAGATTCAGAAGACTTTGGGTGATTTCAAACTTCTAGCAGCCATACACACACAAAAATCTATACAATATAGTGTGTTTTTGTACTTAGATATTTCATGTGGTGGCTCTATTTTTTGAAGCCATAGAATAATTCTTTGTTAAGTAAAACAGCGAACTAGCTCCTTGATGTCACTGAGTTTGTGAATTATTTTTGTTCATTTTTGATTAATACATAGGCCTCACAAGCCATTAAGGAGAAAAAAGATAGGTTTTCTTATTCTTATTATAATGATGAGATATATACAGTTGAAAGAAATTATGTAAGGCCGGGTGTGGTGGCTCACACCTGTAATCTCAGTACTTTGGGAGGCTGAGGTGGGCGGATCATGAGGTCAGGAGTTTGAGACCAACCTGGCCAACATGGTGAAACCCCATCTCTACTAAAAATACAAAAATTAGTTGGGCATGGTAGCAGGCACCTGTAATCCCGTTACTTGGGAGGCTGAGGCAGGAGAATCACTTGAACCTGGGAGGTGGAGGTTGCAGTGAGCCAAGATTGTGCCATTGCACTCCAGTCTGGGTGACAGAGCAAGACTCTGACTGGAAAAAAAAAAAAAAAAAAAAGATTATATAGTTTTCTCAAGTTCTCATGACAAACAGGTGACAAAGTGAAATTCTCCTGCATAATGTCACATTAGATGAGAAGTGTATCCTTATTTAAAATGTTACATCAGGGAGTCATATGCTTTATGGTGCACTCATGCCAGCAGTAACATTATTGAGATCCATATGAGACACACAACAAAGTGGTTTAAAAATTACATAGGGCTGTAGCATTCATTTACACAACATTCAAAACAAAACACTTACTGAATCAAGCAAGTGGAAATGCAGAATCTAAGGGGGTGAAAAAGAATTGTCTTGTGTTTACTTCTTTTTAATTCTCTCATTATCTTTAGTTGATATTCCTCTCAGATGCCAGATACCCGTCATTGTTGCCAGATGACTGGGCTCTGCTGGCTCATCAAGGGGCTGTGGCAGTGCTTGTTTCCATGAGAGCTGGAAGAAAAACTGCAATGGAAAAGCACATGCAGTCATTCCTAAGTAACTGGCTGTGTAATTCTCAGTGCCCTATGTTCATCTGAATGTGAACTTAATCTGATATTGCTTAGAACTGGGGCTTCATCAATGCAAATGACTGTGCTTGCAAGCTGAACTTTAATATTTGTGAGCAGTGGCAGAGCACTTTGGTTAATGTGTACATATCCAGGTTTGTAGAAAAAAAAAATCTGTGCAATTTGACTGTGGTCAGTTTAGTTGCCAGGAGAATTGGATATTCCTGGGAAAAGGAAAAAAGTGTCTCACTTCTGGAGCCATTGTAACCATGTAGGTATTTAAGAGATTTTTTAAAAGATAAATCCCTTTTTGGATTATTAGTCAGTTGATCTTAAATATCATGTAATCTGCCATGAAAATTGATGGAAGGCTCTGTTTTTAGAACTGTAGCTCCACTGAAACTCATTCTCATGGTGTCATTTAGAAAGCACCAACGTCCCATAGGATCACATGAAAACAGAGTCTATAAAGGAGTTATCAGAATGATACCTAAGAAGTTGAAGCAAGTCATCCCATACCTGATCTTCATAATGACTATCAACATTTATGTTAGATGGGCACTCTTCTTTAATCCTGGTGTTTTCCCATGATTTCTCTAGTGCTAGATCTGATATGAATAACTTGGTTGCAATAATTATAATATAAGGGAGATTGAATTATACACATCTTTGTTTTTTGTTTTATAGCCATGCTTTTTTTTGTGCTAATAATTTTTTACTATAGTAACAATAAAAATCATTCCTTTATCAGCTTTTAGATATTCATATTCATACTTAGCACTTTCCTTAGTTTATGTAGCCTTGTTTCCTGAACATGTTTGCTGCCTTGATTCTATTGTTGTGCATGCTGTTGTTCTGGGGGAGCCATTTAGGTTTTGTGTATGCCAAAAAAAAGTCTCATACTCAGCAGTTACAAAATTACTTTCCTTCTTTATGGATTATTTTATATTCAAGTCTTCTAGTCCTAAGTCGTTGTCAGCAATGATTGGAAGCAGCAGTCAGAAGTGTTCTACTCCTTTGAATAACTGCATAAAACCATAGCCCCTCACTAAAGAAAATGGGTATTAATGTGTGACACATTGATAAGTATGAGATTGCTGCTGAGCTGAAGAAGAGGCTGTACCATGACTTTCTTGACGGCAGAGGTGCTTTTTACTTCTTTAACGCTAAAACTGCAGCATTTGTTCCATACCAGAAGTGAGCAGCTTGTTTTCCAATCAAAATGGATTCTTCTGCAATTCGACCTTTTTTGGAAATTAGGTACACTTTCCAACATATATGTTTTGAGGCCCTTGAGTATTTGAAACATTTCCTAGTCTACTTTCCCAGACTTAAAAGATATCATGTGTGAAATACATGGAATGAGAATCTCAAGGTGTTTGGGTGGATTCTTTCTACAGAGAATATATTTGCTTATTGCAGTTTCTCAATAAAGACTTTAAAGTAGCTAAGGGAAAATCTAAAAGCACCTCTTCAGAACTGAAATAATTTATGTCCGTTGGTATAAATAGAACCTTCCACAGTATAAGCTAATGAGCTACCTCAGATACCACCTCCTTTGTGAAGCCTTCTCCAGTGCCCTTAAAAGTAGTCATCCTCTGTTCTGCTTTTCCAAAGCACTTTGACCCTCTGTAAAAGGGCTTATCTCATATATGTGCCCCAAATTATATTTTTTCATCTCTCTCCCTATTTACCATGGAGATCAGGATGGAGACTTTGTCTTATTTATTTTTGTATTTCCCAAACTACTCCACCCAGACCATTGAATGTAGCTATAGATCAGGCAGCCACCCCAACCCACCTGGTTTCCTCCTGAGTGGTCTGTTCACTCCCTGTGCTCTGCTAGGATTATGTGCTCTTAAAAGCACTATTCATATACCGTTTCAATGATTTGTTTATATAGCTGTCTCTTCTATTAGACTGCAAATTCCACGGGGATAGGACTAAGTCCTCCATCTGTATTAGCCCAGGGCCTAGCATAGTGCTGCAACACAGAGTACTCATTAATTTGTATTGAATGAATGTTGGATTTATCCAGTGAATGGTGGCCTTGAGTATATGAATGGGAAATATAGGGGCTCATTTTCCAAAGTTAGCTGTACTGTGTAGTAATAAGTCATAAATAACAATTGTACATTGTAACACACACACACACGCACAATAATGCTTTTTGTCCCTGGAGAACCACAAGTAACAATGAAGTATTCTGCTTTATTAGTTGATATCATCATGATAGGAAGGTATGTTGCTTATTCACTCTTACTTTAAAACCCAGAGATGGTATTCTGTCATTTCTTAGAAGATTAAGTAGAATTGATCTGTTATCAGATAGAATTAAATTTTAGAGTTTTCATTGTATCTCATGATGGAATTGCCTGTTAGTTTGTGTGCCCCAGGAATGTAAGTTCCCTGTGAGTAGGCGCTATACCTTTTATGCCCAGGTTCCTAGCAGAGGGCCTGGAGAGCATGGTAGATGATCAACGAATATCTATTGAATGGAATATAAAAATGAATGTATGATACAATTAGAAAAACCCATAAAAATTCGTTAACTTTAAAGTGAAAATTCTTTTTACCGCTTGGGAAGAATTACTGGGACTAAATGGCTTTTAAGAGAAATGTAGAAACCTTCTACACATGGTGGTATTTAGAAGCTAGAATATGGGTTTGGTTTTGATTGTTCCAAGTTCTTCCTTTGGAAGATCAAATTCATTCCTTTAGAAGCTTAATCCTTTTTGTGTCTCTATCTTTAGCTTAGGTTCTCACCCAGAGAAATAGACCTTCAGAAAAGTTAATGTGAAGAGAAATCAATTAGATCACAAGAGTAAAGTTTCTTTGCAATCAAATTATCTGTAATTTTCAGGTCAAACCTGACAGAGTGTAGGTTTCATTAAAAAGGGGCTTATAGTCCAGGCACAGTGGCTCACTCCTATAATCCCAGCCCTTTGGGGGACCGAGGTGGATGGATCACTTGAGGTCAGGAGTTCGAGACTAGCCTGGCCAACATGGTGAAACCCCATCTCTACCAAAAAATACAAAAAATAGCTGGGCATGGTGTTACACGCCTGTAGCCCCAGCTACTTGGCAGGCTGAGGTGGGAGAACCACTTGAACCCGGGAGGCAGAGGTTGCAGTGAGCCAAAATCATGCTGCTGCACTTCAGCCTAGGTGACAGAGGGAGACCCTATCTCAAAAAAACCTTATAGATGGGGGGGCTTACAGGTACTGCTCTGTGTCTCTGTTCTCAAATGAAATGAACTTGGTAACAAATACACAGCTCTTACTAAGTTAGCATTCATAATTTTAATTTAAATTCTCAAGCTAGTTTTGGTAGCTCTCTATTTTAAAAGAGTTAATATGTAGTTTTTCATTGAAATTTTTCTTTACTTCGAAAGGTAATTTCCTAGAGATGAGAAGGTATCTAGGCTTTTCCTCTTCCTAGGAGACACAAACTAAGCCAGTTGCTGTATCATTTACTACTTTGTATCTTGCTCTTTTTTGTCATCAAGGGCACTGGTCTTGCTTCTGGAAGAATGCACTGTGAATGAGAAAGCCACAGAAGGATTTAGCTGTAGGAGATGCTTTACTTAGAGGCTTTTATTTTACAGATGAGGAAATCGGCTCTGAGATGTTAACTTACTTGTTTAAGGTTACACAGCAAGGCCATAGTAGAGCCTAAACTAGAACCTAGGTCTCTTGGCTGCTTGTTCAAGCCTCTTTCTACTATACCTATGAGTTTTCCTTATATACTGAGGTAGGATGCTCACTTCCAGGCAAACACTGATTGCTGAAACTGAGAACTTTATGAGTTTATAGAGTTTGGGGTGACAACACAGCTAAAACTTAAAGACTTACATATGTCACATTATTCTTTAACTAGAGAATAATGTAGTTTAACATCAATTTGGTAGTTTAACTACAACTACTACATTGTACCTAGTGTCTGGTTCAATGTAGATACCACAGGGGAACAGCAGTGAGGTGCCTGTCACTTAAAGGGGGAAATTAGGTTTCTCCCTAGAGTTAAACTAGAAATCGATAAGCACAGGATCACAGTGAAATTTACACAATTTTCTTAAACACTATGATCTTGAAAGAATAAAAGACTTGACTGCAAAACTAAATAGCAGATACTAGTCAGAAAAGATGTTGGTCATCTATAGAAGCATGGACAAGATCAAATCACAAGGTAAAGGTTGCCTGTGCCTACAAACAGAGTGTACTTCAGTGGTTCTCAAACTTAGTATATACTTTAGAATTAACTGGAGGCCTTGTTAAAGTACTGATTGCTAGGCCCTATCCCCAGATTCTTATGGCCCAAGAATTTGCATTTCTAACAAGTTCCTAGATGATAGTGATGCTGGTTGGGGAATAACATTTTGAGAATCATTGGTCTATAGGTGTGTTAGTTTTCTATTGCAGTGTAACCACAAACTTAGCAGCTTAAAACAACATCCATTTATTAGCTCGCATTTCTGTAGATAGAAATCCAGGACAGTATGGCTGAGTTTTCTATTCAGGCTGAAATGAAATCAAGGTGTTGGTTGGCAGTGTTCTTATCTGGAGCTCATGGTCCTCTTCCAAGATCATTCCTGTTATTGGCAGGTTTCATTCCTTTGCAGCTATAGAACTGAAGTCTTGTTTTCTTGGTATCAGCCAGAGACTGCTCTCAACTCCTAGAGGTTGTTCTCTGGTCTATAGAGGGTGCCTTCAGAAGAGAAAATACGCTAGTGTGGCTGACTCAGGTGTTCCTGGTCTATGTAGCAATTGATTTTCTCTGAGGAGATTAATATATCAATGTTCTGATTATATACATCAGCCTCTGTGAATCTGTTTAATGTGGGTCTCCTCTTGCTGTATTTATAAGATTGGGTTTTCAAACTGATTAGCTGAGATTTAGATCCTGGAATGAAGATAAATTCACCAAGATGAAAACCAATGTTGGGGAACAGAGTGGGCAGCCAGCCCTCCCTTTTAGGAATCATCTCTCTATTGCTTTACAACTGTATTTGTTCTTCAAACTTCTCATTGTATAGCATATCTTGGATTAAAGCCATGGTTAAAATTTAAATGGAAAAGATCTCAGAAATTCAAACAAAATATCTAATAATTTTTCTTTAGCCAATCTCCTCTAACTCTTTTTTTGTAGAAATTGATTCTTTTGCTGAAGACTTGAGATCTCTGAGCATTATAAACTTTCTGAACTAAAGTAAGAATCCTGAAAATAAAATTTTAAAGGTGAAATGGGAATTCCTTCCTATGGGAATTCCTGTAAACATCAGACAAAAGTGCTTGGCAGTCACAAATTGTTGAGAGTTGTCAAGTCAGCCTCCATAATCTACTGGTTCTTAAGGCCTGATCTATATGGCAGATGTTATGGCTGATTTTGTGTGTGTGTATGTGTGTGTGTTTGTGTGTGTGTGTGTCTTCTATTTAGTAAATTTTGTTTTTTCATCTCTTAGGAAAAGTCTGGCTCTATTCATTTGAGTATCAGTGGCTCAGAGGTTCTTTTATACAAATGTATTTAGCTAATTACTTTATGTGACTCAAATATCCAAATTTAGAATTATTAAATTCCTTTAGAGAAGAGTGATAAACAGGATTGTTATTATTTTATTCCCTTGTCACATTGTTGGAGAATAAAACTCAATCTGTATTCCTAAAGTCAGTGACAACCATATCATTACATTGGTAAACTTTTGTAGACTTAACTGAAACTACATCAAGCCTAAAAGGCTGCAATGTCACTTAGAATTTTAAAAGTAAACTGTATACTATATGGCTGAAAATATTTAATTTTATAGAAGTTAATATAAAATGACTTAAGATTTTAGTTGTCTATAAACTCAAAATTTGCCTCAGTGTCATGTGCTCATGATGTGGGCTTTGGAGCTGCATTAACAGAAGTACGTGTTGAGATCAAAGATGGATGTATTTGCCAGGCACGGTGTCTCACGCCTGTAATCCCTACACTTTGGGAGGCCAAGGTGGGCGGATCACCTGAGGTCAGGAGTTCAAGACCAGCCTGACCAACATGGTGAAACCCTGCCTCCACTAAAAATACAAAAATTAGCCAAGCGTGGTGTCATGCGTCTATAATCCCAGCCACTTGGGAGGCTGAGGCAGGAAAATCGCTTGAACCCAGTGAGCGGAGGTTGCAGTGAGCCGAGATCGCACCACTTTACTTCAGCCTGGGTGACAAAGCGAAACTCTGTTTTAAAACAAAAGAAGAGTGGCATATTCTTCCTATCTCTCTCTGTTCTGATCCGACCTGACTGCCATGTGTTCACAAAGAGTTTTGATAAATGTTGAGGGAACCAATCAGATTATAGATTGGAAATCAAGTCACCTGAAGTACAGTTCAATAAGCTGAGATTACTTAGCTCAAAAAAGAGAAAACTTTTGGGATATGTTTAAGATAGACTTGTTTAATTATATAAACTAGTTAATGGCTTTTCTTATTGGAAAGATATTAAAGAGTTTACAGAGTCAAAGAGAAGGAGGAAGAATCAGGCTCAGAAAGGACAGGGAAAGAACAGCTTAAGAGGGCTCAGTAAACCTGGCAGTCACATTCTTCTGGCTTCCCTGCCAAAGTTATGACACTCCAGCAACTTTCAGTGTTTTTGTTAAGATTCAAAGCTAGGGGATCTGGCTTGGGTCATATGTTCACTCTTTGGCTAAAGAATGGCAGGGAATCTTGACTTATAATCCTACTAGACTGCATTCAGTGGGGTAGAGGTAATTTCCCTCAAAGAATGGGGGTACTGTTATCAAAATAGTAAGGAAATATGTGCCGTACAGACAAAAAGGTAACAAATGTCCACAAAGGTTTTGTGATCATAATCTTTGAATATTGGAAAGAGGAGGATGAGCCTTGGTAAGGATGTAGGGCAATGGTTGGAATATCCATGGAGGCTTATGTGTTTCAACATCAGGAAGAACATTCTAACAATTAGAGCTCTTAACAGGCTGTATTGTGAGTTATGGACTTCTTATTCATAGTAGGATGTTCTTTTCATTGCATGTGGTAGAAACGTGACTTGAACTAGCTTGGTAAAAAGAGGAAATTAGTGGAAAAATATTAGGAATGTCTCATGTGAACAAAGAAAGGATTGAACAGCCAAACTGTGGAGAGGGCAGACATCCCACTGGGCCCCAGAAACAACTAGAACCAGAGACTCAAATGCAGCTTTCCTTGTTTCTCTTTCTTTCATCTCTGCTTCTCTCAGAGTATTAGCTCATTTTTCCTCTGCAGACTCTCTTATGCACATTATGTGAAACCTGATTGCTAAGCATGCCTGGGTTATACATCTCCCAACAATGAAGAGAAACTCTCTCTAGCACATTTAGTGAGAAAAACCTTGGAAAAATTCTTTGGTCCAGGTTGGGCCAAGTGCCCAATTCTGAGCAAATCAAACAAGGCCGAGGGGCAGGACCCCTAGTTTGGCTCCACTGCCTTCTCTGGACTGATCTCAGGATGGAAAAAATTGGCTCTTAGGAGAACCATAATTGAGAAGAGCAGTTCACAGAAAAAAGAGGGATGCTTTTTCCAGAAAAGAATATGGTGGGCAGGCAATATAGTAACTGCATGTATTCAAAAGGTTAGCTCAATCAGAAATATTAGAGAAATGAATCTTATGTTGGTGGGAATTTGAACTGGAAGAACTTGAAGTTCTTTTCAACTCAGAGATGATGTGATTCTAGCTGTTTTCCAGGTAAGGCAGGCACATATTGGTTTATATTTGGAATTTTCTTTTTCTGTGTATTTCAACTCAAGGATTACTCTGTTTGGAAACTGAGGAATATTTATTCAGCTATTTTTGAATTTGAGGATAGAGGAAAATGTTTTATTTTCTAAAAATGAATGTCTGGTAGAAGAGAAGTCATGTATGCTTTTTATAAAATGGAACCTGTGGATTTAAAGTCACGTTACCTTCAAAGACAGTACTCTTACCAAATGATTTTTTTTTTTTTTGAGACAAAGTCTCACTCTGTCGCCCAGGCTGAAGTGCAGTGACGTGATTTCAGGTCACTGCAACCTCTGCTTCCCGAGTTCAAGTGATTCTCCTGCCTCAGCCTCCTGAGTAGCTGGGACTACAGGCACACACCACCATGCCCAGCTAATTTTTGTATGTTTTTAGTAGAGACGGAGTTTCACCATATTTGGCCAGGCTGGTCTTGAACTCCTGACCTCGTGATCCTCCCGCCTCAGCCTCCCAAAGTGCTGGGATTACAGGCGTGAGCCACCATGCCTGGCCAAATCTGAATGATTTTTTTAAAGATTATTTTGGCTTGTTAAAAAAACATTATTTTTTGAACTAATTATATATTCATAGCAAGATACAAAGAAATGTACAGTGAGGTCATATATATCCTTCACCCAGTCTTCCCCAGTGTTGACATATTTCATGGCTCAAGTACAGTATCAAAACCAGGAAACCAATATGGGTACAACCCATAAAACTTATTTCACCAGTAATGCATGCATTCATTTGTGTGTGTCATAATGCGTAGCTTTGAATAACCACTAGCATCCATCAAAATGCCTCACTGTATTATCAGAAGCATCTCGTGCCACATCCTGCTAGCCACACCCACCGCATCTTATATTCCCTAACCACTGGTAACCATGAATCCATTCTCCATCTCCGTAATCATATTATTTCACAAATATTATATAAATGATTATACAGTATGTAGCCTTTTGTGATTGGCTTTTTCCACTTTTCTTATGGTTCATCCAAGTTGTTCCATGCATATAGAATTCATTTATTTTTATTGCTGAGTAGTATTTTGTTGTGTGGATGTACCATAGTTTCTTTATTCACCCTTTTAAGGATATTGGGATAGTTTTCAGCATGGGACTATTATGACTAAAGCTGCTACAAACCTTCATGTACAAATTTCTACAAGAAAAGTTTTCATTTCTCTGAGATGTGTATCAAAGGGTACAATCCTGGGTTGTATAGTAAATCTACTTTTAGTTTTAAAAGGAACTATCAGACTGTTTTCCAGAATGGCAATTCCATTTTACATTTCCACCAGCAGTGTGTGAGTGATCCAAAATCATTTAGTGTTATCATTAATTTTTAAATGCCATTTTTGATAGGTGATAATAATATTGTGATTTTAATTTACATTTTTCTAATGACTAATTGACATTAAACATATTTTCATATGCTTACTTCCCATCTGTATATCCTGCTTGAGTGAAAGGATGTCTGTGTATATTTTTTGCTAATTTTCTAATTGGATTATTTGATTTTTTAATGTTGAATTTTGGTAATGCTCTTCGTATTTTAGATACAAGTTCTTTGTTTGTTATATGGTTTACAAATATTTTCTCCCATTCTGTAAACTGCCTTTTTATCTTGTTAACAGGGTTTTTGCAGAGCAAAAGTTTTACATTTTGATGAAGATGATTTTATGTTATTTTTATGATTAATATTTTAAGGAATGAAGCATACATTCTGCATACTTTTTATTGATCTTAAGAATTTTAAATTGCCAAATTACCTGCTCTACCTTCTTTTTCAGCTCAGATGTGTTACCAGTGCAGATGCAGTTAAATTTTAGGATGAGTAAAACCATTCAGTACGTAGTGTTTAAGTGCAGTGGAATGTCTGTGTGTTTTACTCTATTCTACTACCTTTTCCCTGGTGTTTTAATTAATGTAGCAAAGGAAAATCTCACTTTCTGAGGTAGTTTCATTTTGAGTTTCAGCAAGATTTAATTACAGACTGGAAAGAGGACATGTGATTCTACTTGTACAATGGATTATTGTAAATAAACACTTCATATTACTAATATTTTCCTTTTTACACAATCCCAACTGTATTAGATGGCGCAGCAACATCCCATGTTGCTTTGTTTACTTAAATTTAGCCTTTAGCTTTTCCTTTTGGCAGTCCATTTGTTCATTCCAGAAATACTGCACACCTACTAGCTTTGTCAAGATTGTGCTGGGTTCAGGGTTATAATGGGGACTAGTACACACATAGACATAGGTTCTGCCCTCATGGAGCTTACAATTTGATTCTCATTTCTTATTATGATAAGCTTGTGTTGCCTGTCAGTATTTCATGGATTTGATTGAATATCCTTACTTCCCATCTTCTGTCACAGAATCTTCCTCATTCATCCAAAATGCAGTGTGTGCAAATCTTAGTGAATGCTTTCAGTGCTTTGGGAGTGGTTACATTCCAATAAGATTAAAAGCAAGCCAAGCAAGTAATACTTACAAGCATGCACAGGAGGATATGGGATGAGGAGAGAAATCCTCATACTTAGTTAATTTCTTGCCAAGTAGGGAAATTTTCAGTAGAGCCTTAAGTTACCTCAGGGCTGGTTGAAGATTCTAAATATGAGATTCCAAAGCCCACCATTCACCATACTCTATAAAAAGAAACTCAGCCATTTGAACAAGTTAGCTAATCGAATGCCCTCTTCATAGTTCATATTTTTAAAAATCTTGGTCCTCTTATATTATTTATAGAAAATGTGACTCTATGTTAGTTTTAAGGTATAAATGAGACACTTTTCCTATCTGTAAACTACCTGATCTATTTGTAGTCTGGCTTAAAATGTGACTTGCCCAAACATGGAAAAACTTCCAAAACAGGATCTAGACTGTGTAATTTAAAAATCAAAATGAGTTAAGAATCAAACGTCTGAATTGAAAATTTAATTTTTAGTTAAATTATTTGCTATCCAGTGGTCTTTAATATTTTGTTTTGCTGTGAGCAGGGTCACATATGACAAATTAAAGGTGGACCAGGCCGGGCGTGGTGGCTCATACCTGTAAACCCAGCACATTGGGAGGCTGAGGCGGGCGGGCAGATCATGAGGTCAAGAGATCGAGACCATCCTGTCCAACATGGTGAAACCCCATCTCTACTAAAAATACAAAAATTGGCTGGGCATGGTGGCACACACCTGTAGTCCCAGCTACTCGGGAGGCTGAGGCAGGAGAATCGCTTGAACCTGGGAGGCAGAGGTTGCAGTGAGCTGAGATCACACCACTGCACTCTAGCCTGGCAACAGAGTGAGATTATGTCTCAAAAAAAAAAAAAAAAAAGTAGACCAGCCATACTTTTAAAAGTTTATTGTAACAAACACATACTGCTTATTCCATGCTGGTTTGTTTTATGTTCTTTGCAAATGTTAACTAATTAAATCCTGACAGTAAACCTATATAAGATAGATATTATTAACCTCATTTTACAGATGATGAAATTGAGGCAGAGGGAGACTAGATAACATGCCCAAAGTCATACAGTTAACAAGTGGCAGAACCAGGGTTCAAAACCAGTCCAGAGGCTATACTGTTAACCACTATACAATGGTCCCATATTGTGGTTAATCAGGTATTTTTCCATATAAAGTAATAAAAGCATTGAACTGGGATTTTCCTATATTTGAGAAAACAGTATGGAAAGAACAGATGGAGGTATAGAAGTTTTTGATAGGCTGGGCATGGTGGTTCACACCTGTAATCCCAGCACTTTGGGAGGCTGAGGAGGGTGGATCACTTGAGGTGAGGAGTTTGAGACCAGCCTAGCCAACATGGTAAAATTGTCTCTACTAAAAATACAAAAATTGGCCTGGTGTGGTGGCGCATGCCTGTAATCCCAGCTAGTCAGGAGGCTGAGGCAGGAGAATCACATGAACCTGGGAGGCGGAGGTTGCAGTGAGCCGAGACCATGCCACTGTACTCCTGATAGAAGGAAAACTGGACCTAGAGGATTTGAGTTTTGACATTACTAGTACAAGCTGTGTGTAACTTTGGGGAAGGCCGCTACATTAGTTTCAGTTTCCTATTGTTACGGTAAGAAATTACCACAGATTTAACTTACATAAAACAACCCAAATTTATTATTTTACAGTTCTTGAGATGAGAATTTTAAAGTCAAAGTGTTGGGAGGGCTGTGTTCCTTCTGGAAGCTTCAGGGAGATTCCATTTTCTTGCCTTTCCAGCTTCCAGAGGCCACCTGCATTCCTTGGCTCACAGCTTCCTGTTCCATCTTTAGAATACATCACTCCAATATCTGATTCCATTGCTACATGTCTTTTTTGTTTTTGATACTCTTGCCTCCCTTTTATAAGGTCCCTTGTAATTACATTGAGTCTATCTGGAAAGTCCAAGATAATCTCCTTATCACAAAATGTTTGTTTTCATCACACCCGCAAAGTTCCTTTCTCCATGTAAGACAATATATTCACAGGTTAGAGATTAGGGCATTAACATCTTTGAAGGACTGTTCTTTTACCACAGTTACTTTATCCCTTTGGACCTCAGTTTCCTCGACTGCAAAGTGAAGGGGCTGAGTAGACAATCTTTGAAGATCCTTCCAATTCTAAGAACTCTGAAACTTCCAGTCTTACCTTTGAATTCTTCTCATTTTTATCAAAAGGAAAAAAAAGCTTTTGCTATTGAAATCCTATTTGCAAAATATTTTTTCATATTGTATTTTAAACTTAAATTTCTCAGACAAAAAGTGGCAGAATAAACAGAAATTAATAACAAGGGAAAAAACTAAGATGCTCACATCTATGAGAGACAATACTCTTTAGCTGAGGTTTAAATGAAAGAGGTTTTGTTGTAGCCAAACTTTGGGACCTGCATTAAAGTGGAGAATCATTTTGGATTTTTAGCAGTATATTGACTGATTTAGAACTCTTCTGTTAAAGAGAAATAGAGAAGTATAAATAAAGTTCTATTATTCGTTTGCATCTGGCTATGAATTATAAAAACTTCAACTCCAGTGGCTTAAACAATAGGGAAATTTATCATCTTGTTATCTCACATAATGAGGATACAAGGCTGGTAACAATTCAGCAGCTCAGTGATTTCTTTAAGAGCTCATATCCCATCCATTACTCTGCTCTGCCCTTTTTAGTGGGTAGGCTCTGCTGTTAGACTGGGTCTCCTCATGTTTGCAAGATGGCCGCAACATTTCCATCACATCCTGAGCTAACATTATCCAAAGGCGGAAGAGAGACCATCTGCTCTATGACATTTTTAGGCATAAGGAAACCTTGCCCAGAAGCTACTTCACAGACTTCCCCATGTTCTGTTGACCCACGTTCTGCTACATGCCCATTTTAAAATCTGTTTCAGGTAAGGAGAATGGAATTATCATTTTTTTAGTGGATCTTACACTGTAACTTTTTGTAGTGATGGAAATGTTCTATATCCATGCTGTCCAATACAGTAGCCATTAGCTCCATGTGGCAATTATGGAACAATTGAAATATAGCTAGTGCAATTGAGGAACTGCATTTTTAAAATTAATTTAAATTTATATAACCATGTATAGCTGGTAGCTACCATATTTGATCACATAGGACTAGGTAAATCATCTGGGACAGAATGGATGTTGGCTGGTCAACTACCGTGTTTATTACATCTTTAAATAAAACAGTGAATAGGTGATGCATTTGTCTTTAGAACTTCATTCTAATTACTGACTTACCTGGGAGGGTCTTTTGGGGACGTACCAACCAACCAACCACATGGGTAAAACCAACGTGCATGCTTACAAGGAATAACAGTGGCAACATCTCCTAAGTGAAGGGATAGGATGGGAGATGATGACATCTCAACATGTGCTAGCATGTGGCATAGCTAAACTAATAGTGGAGGTTTGATTGGGATTTTACTAGCTAGGGACCCTGTTGGTAAGAGAGAGTCTGTTCATTTCCATTAGGAAGCTGGTTTGTTTTGCAGTACTGTAGACAGGGAATGACACCTCCAAAGCCTGCCTGACTTGGAGGTCATAGAGCTAGGGAAATTCACAGATGGCATCTGGTAGGATTTATTCATGCAGTTAATATTTACAAATCACTTGCTATGAGCCAGGTACTGTTCTAGGAACTGTAAAGATAGTAAACAAGACAAAGTCCCTGTCCTCATGGAACTTAGAATTGTTACAAGCAAATAAATAATACAATTTCAAATCGAGATAAATGTTCAGAAGAAAATAAAGCCAGGTAACAGAATAGAGTGAATGAAGTAAACCTTAACAAATGCCTAGATCTGTGACTTTCTTGTCAAATGCTCAGCTGATTTTTTCCTTGGCGAAGAAGACATTTAGTTTATAGGCTTATTTAGATTCACAGCCAAAAAAATAAAATGGCTCTGTTTAGATTTGCTATTTGCCAAAAGAAAGAAAAGTTAAATTAGTCCCTGAGTTAGCAATATATTTTTCTGCCACTCGAAAATTACATTTTGCCTGTGATACTGTGGCAAGCCTTGCATGGTCCAACAATAGGATGAAATTTATTTCTAGTTTGATTGTGTTTGTCTATGTCCTTTGCCTTATCTGAAGAACTTTGGCTATCTAAAGTAAACTTCTGGACTCCAGCTTTCTCAACCGTAAAATGGAATTATTAATACTAATCACAAGTCAATTGAGTTTCCAAAAGATTTGCCATTAATCAAAATAATTATAAAATGGCCTACAAAGTTGTGGGCCAAACGGAACATTAAAAAGTTTTTATTAAAATTAGGCAAGTCATTTAACCTCTCTGGGCCTGAAAATTTTCAGTGTTACAGTAGTTGTACTGTTGTCAAGAAGATTAGGAAAAGATCTTCTCTTTCAGTGATGATAGAAATAGAAATTGGTATAACCTTTCTGGAGAGCCAATTGGTGGAACAACTATAAGTTCTTTAAAATGTGCATACCTTTTTGCCCCAATGAATAAAATTGAACAAGTATTCAAAGGCACATATTTAGGGATGTTCATCATAATACTATTTATACTGGCAAAAGACAGTAAACAAATGTTCAACATAAGATTTTGATTCATTTATGGTGCATTCCATGTGGAGTTCTGTGCAACTATTAAAGATAATGATGGTATTAATAGAATTGGAAAGAAGTTAACAGTGTATTAGCTTTTGTAGTGATCTGTGTGTCTTTATTTTGGGCTACTACAGCCAGGTGTGGTAATTATAATCACTTCTTAAAAATCTAGGATGAATAGCCTATTGAGCACTGTGGTGCCCGAGGCACTATGCCTAAGCTTTGTTCATATGTTATCTCATTGAAATTTCATATTAACTTTACTGAGTAGAAACAATTTGGAACCTTGTTTTGCAGATGAAGAAACCAAGGCTCAGAGGAATAAAGTAACTTGTCCAAGAACTTAAATTCAGAGATGGCAGAGTTAGAGTTTATACTCACCCATTTGACTGAGCCTAGATTTTGAAACCATGGGCTAGACCACCTATCTGTAACTATCTTTAGGTTCTAGATGGGAGTGTCATCACAGATATACTGTAGAAACTCCTTTTTTTCTGTAACTGCATTCTTATTTAAGGGTACTTTGGCGCAGGTATACAGCAGAGGAAGAGGTAGTCCAGTCTTTAGTATAGAGATCAGCAAACTATGGTTCATGGATCAAAACCAGCTCAGATATCACGTGGCACACAAAGCCTAAAATTTTTATTATCTGGTCTTTTGCACAAAAAGTTTGCTGATCCCTGCATTAATACATTAGAAACCTGGAAGGATGTGTGTCTTATTACAATGACCACTTTTCTTTCCTTAAAGAGTATAATGAAAAACAAGCCAACAAACCAGTTTAAGGGTTACTGTCCTACAGTGCTACAGTCTGCAGGTGTCCATGCAGTTGCTGAGGGTTTTCTGAGAAGGTGAACAAGAGCAGTCTATTTTAAAACTACTGAAGCCCTTTGTGCATGATTGACTGGCATTCCCTAACTGGGCCTTCTTCGTTACCCTGACACTGCCTGTTGCTGCTCCTCTGAGAAGGAATGTGTATTCACAGATGAGGCGCTCCATTAGTCATGGTGCATTTCCTGGGCCCTGGAGACATGGGCATGACATCACCAAGGGCCAATGAGAAAGGATTCTCTGTAGCAAGCTCTCAAAACTCTTTAGAGGACTGTAGACTGTGTGTTCTGTTCCTAGCCCTCAGGGTGTGATTTGAGCTTGCCTTGCTCATCCAGCCATAGTCTGGGCACAGAAGTCTAGCTTACAGACCCAAGAAGCCAGGACAAGCTTGAAAATCTGCAGATCTGCAGGCAGATTCCCATTTAGTATTTTTTTTCCAGGGCTCAGGTTTTTATTCCCAGAGTTTTCCATTCCTAATGACGTTGTTGCTTCATGTGGTAAAGGGTGGGTGGTGAAAGATCAAGTCTGCATTAGATAAAAGACATTTGGTAGTTAAAATTTCTGGGTAAGTATAGGTTGGTAGTATAACAAAATCGGAAGCATATTTTACCGTTTTGTTACATTGCTTTTGTGTGTAGTTTCACATAATAAAACAACATCTTTTAACAGCAAAGGCTCCTAGCAAAATGAGTGTGGCTTAAAATAGGGCAATTACCAAAGAACTTTACTGAGGGGATTAGTAACTCATTAAATCTTTTCTCTTCAAGGACAAAAGAAACTTAACAAAAAATTCTCTTTTCTTGGGTTTTAAGCATTTTGGATAAAAACTTTTCTGTCTTTCTCTGTGTCTCTCTCTCTCTGCTTCCTAATTTATGTATTTATTTATGAAAATGATTTGTGGAATTTAGTAAGGGATAACTTTGTTAATTCTGCGTACCAGGAAGTCTATTGAAAGACTTGTTTTCTAATTGGCTCAATCGTTTGCTAACAAGGTATAATTGTAAAATTATCTTTTTAAAAAATATTCAAGGAAATTAAGGCTCAAAACTCAATGTGAGCCTACACACTGAACAGACTTTTATAGCTTAACTCAGTAGTTGAACCTAAAAGCTGTGCTTTTCTATCTTCATTCAATCTGTGATTGAATGAGAATGGTTCTTTTAGTATTTTTTCATGTGTGATTCCTTTTTGATGCAGTCAAAGAGAAATTGGGAAAAGCAGCCATGTTTATTAGTGTGTTATCTGCGGCTGCCATATACTAGGGAAGAGCCTGCCTCTACCACTTTAAACAAAAATGGTTTTTGCAAGATAAAGATGGTTTTTTTTTGTAATTATAGCAGCTTTTATTTTTAAAAATCACTTGAAACTACATGAATTTATCCTTATTTCCTAACATATATACCAGTAATTAAAGGACTTGCCTCTAGAACTATAATATACTATAAGAGAGGGCACTTTTTAACACTTCAGAGATCCCTCTTCAGAAATCTCTGTGCAACTCAAAACATTTATTACTAAAATCTCAAAACATCTGCGGAGATACTCTAAGTGGTTTTTTTTTTTTTTTTTTTTTTTTTTGGCTTGTATAGATGAGAAAGTTGAGGTACAGAAAGATTGAACCTTATACTTTGTGTCCGTCATAGAAGCAGATACTGAATGCATAAATCATTCTTTTATCAAAACTCTTAAGAGGACAGTTCTTTGTGTCTTTGTATAAAATTGTTCTTGTTTTCCTTTGACAGCTTCAGGCTTTGCCTTATTAACAGCAGTGCTTATTTTTCAAAACCCTTTGAGATAAAAAAAGCAGGTTCATCTAGCCTAGGCAGAACTGGAGGAAGCCCTGAAAGGGATAAATTACCTAAGGGGTGGCAGTGTGGGGCATGGGACTCTGTGAGCTCTCCCACTGCCTCACTCTTAGTAGAGTACTTGATTCTTCTCAATCCCATCCCACAATTTCTCCCACCTGAACCAATATTTGCCAGTTTTCTACTCAGAGGGTTTCATGACTACTGATGAGTTAATACTGGTAAAACACTTTAAGCCTTTGGAATAAAGGTCTTATAAAAGTGTACAGTTGGCACTGGCCCTGATAGCAGTAATAGGCTTCTTGAGTGGGCAGTAGGCGCCCTCAGATAAGGTTAACCAGATCCCTGTTTTTGGCGAGGACAGGCTCTAGAATGAGGTCTGCTGCTGCCATCTTGAGAGAACACATCTGGTTTGAAATGTTGAAAGCCAGGTGACCCTTAAAGCAACCACACAGTAATGTCTCCTCATTGCTTCTGCTTCCTGCTAATTTGGGGAGCAGCAGATGCCTCCCCAGAAACCCTGCCAGAGGGTTGGCATGCCATCCTGATCGCCTCATTAAGCCCTAAACTTTTCCTCCAGAAGAAAACTCTCAAAAGGCGATTCCAGAATATGACAGAGAGAGGTCATGACAGATAATCAGATCGGTTTATAAAAAGTTAAGGATGAGTCATGTCACTCCTAAAGGAGTTGGCATCAATTTATTACACAAAACCAAACACTGAAGGAAGAAAAGCCTTTAGTCTCATTAAGGAGCCCAGACAAAAATCCCACTTAATCCATCTTGCTTTTCCTTTTCCTCCAACTCAGCTGGTGTGCAGGTGTAGGGCAGCTTGGCAGAAGCTTTGAACGTTTGGAAAAGGGAGTCATTACTGAAAGTCACTGACACACACTTCCCTTGGAATGCTGCTGATGTCATGGAAAACCAGGACCTTAGCAATAACCCCTAACAACCAGAGCTACAGTAAACAGTAAATGTTACCTCCACCAAGGCATTGGTTTTTAAAGAGTTTTAACAGGCCAGGGCTTGCCAGCCACAACTCATAAAAATGTTCTTATAATTTTACCCTACTCTCTAAAAGTGCTGGATAACTGCTGAGGTTTCTCTGCCACTTGGGATGCAAAGCCAAATTCACGTCACTTTCAAGGTTCACTAATCAGAATTTACAGCATTTCTTTTGCAGTCCTTTTCATACCCCCTGCCATGCTCACAGAGTTAGGTCTGGAAGATTTCATACTTTTTCAAAGAAGCCTCTTGTCTTACTGAGTTGTCTCAATTTCTGGTGATGGTGTGAATTAATGTGCTAGGTTTTGACTGGTGATTTATTAGTCTAGAGGTTAAGTACATCTTGTTAATTGGTAGCACTCAATCTATAGGTTATAGATTTGAAACAACCAGGCAAAGTGGCATTTGAATCCGTTTGAAACAATCAATTTGAAACAACCAGGCAAAGTGGCATTCTGTAGTTTAAACTCTGAAGTAGGTATGTAGCAAGAAAACTAGCAGCATGTACTGTCACATAGAACTATCAAAAATGGGTTTTGTCAATAGTTTAAGAAGGTATCTTAGTCCATTTTGTGCTACTATGAGAAGATACCTGAGACTGAGTAATTTATAATGAACAGAAATGTATTTGGCCCACAATACTGGATGCTGGGAAGCCCAAGATCGAGGACCTTCTTACTTTGCATTCCATGGCAAAAGGTAGAAGGGCAAGAGAGGCTGAGAGAAAGAGAGGGATAGAGAGAGAGAGAGAGAGAAAGAGAGAGAGAGAGAAGGAGGCTGAACTTCTCTTTTTATAAGGAACCCACTCCTGAGATAATGGCATTAATCTATTAATGAGGGCTCTCCTAATCACCTCTTCAAGGTTCCGCCTCCCAGCATCACCACACTGGGGATCAAATTTTCAACACATGAACTTTGGGGAACATATTCAGACCATAGAAGGCAAAACAAACATAGAAATCAAGAGTTTGAGAGGAATTTTCACCTAGGGCTGGCTGGTTTTTAGAAGAGGTTGGTGGAATATTAGTAAGGTTTTTGGGTTTTTGTTTTTTGTTTTCTGTTTTTGTTTGTTTGTTTTTGAGATGGAGTCTCACTCTGTTGCCGGGCTGGAGTGCAGTGGTGCAATCTCGGCTAACTGCAACCTCCACCTTCTGGGTTCAAGCGATTCTCCTACCTCAGCCACCTGAGTAGCTGGGATTACAGGTGCCCGCCACTACGTCCAGCTAAGTTTTTGTATTTTTAGTAAAGATGATGTTTCACCATGTTGGCCAGGCTGGTCTCAAACTCCTGGCACCATGATTCGCCTGCCTTGGCTTCTCAAAGTGCTGGGATTATAGGCATGAGCCACCGCACCCGGCCTGGAATATTATGTAAACCAAACCCAGCATGACTTCATTTAGAACTGTTCACATGGTGGGAAGAAGTGAAATGCTAGCATTGCATTTAAAAGGCATTGTCAAGGTGACCGTATAATTTATCATCAAAACTAGGATACTTTTGAGAGTAAAAGGGCTCTATTACTAACTACTCTGAGATAACAGCAATAAACCGGGACTGTTGAAGCAAGTTGAGCATAGATAGGGTCACCCTTGTTACTGTGCCAAGTGTCACCATCTAGCTGTCATTTATTAAGTCAGACATTGAAGAAACAGTGCCACTCTTCTCATGAACATTTTTTTGTTTTAGAAAATCTAGTCATTCTCATGAAAATATGTTATTTATGATAAGATGTTATGAGTTTATTAGTGTTAGTTTTAAATTAATTAAATAAATGCTTTAAAATTCATCTATTTTAATTTCTAATATGGTAAATATAACCCTCCCAAGTAAAAGATCTATAGGTCTTCAATAATTTTTCTATTCTTAAAGGGATCCCAAGACTAAAAATTTTGAGAATTGCTGCTTTTTCTCTGCATGGGAAAGAATATGCTACTAAAGCAAAATGATAAATTCTCTTGCAAGAGAAACCAGCTTAATCATGATTGCATCTGCTACAGCACTAGCAAAATGTCTTGCATATAGTTAGTATTCTATAATACATTAATATGCGTAGACAAAGCTCGTATGACAACTCTGAAAAGTTGCTATGTTTTCTGATGTTTGGGTATTACATTAATATCATTATTTGGTTTAAGTCTTTGTTTTTTTGATATTCAGGATGTTTGGTACTCTTTGTTAATCTTATTTTGACACAACAATGATGATGTCATTTTTTCTTTGAAAGTTTTATGGGATAGATCAAATTTCCTATGAAATGAGTATGTTAAATAAGAAAACGTAAAGCATAATAGAAGTAGGACTCCTTTCTTTTAACCTGCTTAACTCATGTTTATCCTTTATCTCGGGTGTCACCTTCTTCATTTGGCCTTCCTAGAACTTCCCAGGCTGGTCTGCGGCCCCTCCCATATGCTTTCAAAGTACCTTTTATCACAAGACTTACATTCATATGTTGGTTTCCCCAGTTAATTTTGAATGCTTTTATGACAGAAGCATCCTTTAATCTCCTTATTCCCAGAATTAAATGATGCTTGGTAAAACTACTGAAGACTATCTGTGACATTGAAATGAATATAAAGAAGGAAAAACTAGTTAATTTAACTTTTACTAGTTAATAAAGTGTTTTTTGTTTGTTTGTTTTGGTTTGGTTTTGGTTTTGGTTTTTTTTGGAGTCTCTGTCGCCAGGCTGGAGTGCAGTGGCGTGATCAATGAAGTGGTTTTTTTAAAAAAAAGTCATATAACATGATTTCTGTAGTACTGGAAGAAAAAATTTTTTTAGAGTAAAGGAAACCACAGTTTGAGGAAAGAAGATAGATTTCTTTGTTATAACCTTACATGCAGATTGATTTATATCTACCTACCCCTCCACTCTCAAACTCCTTTTCAGAGTTAGACTCTTTTAAGCCCTTTAAGGGTTATGTATTTCTGAGTATGTGGTTTCTGTCAACATCAGAAATTATTTCCATTGGCAAAAAAAATTATGAAATGATTTCTATAATATAGGTTTACTTTTGTTGCAACTAACTTTTCATTCTTTGTGTTTTTCTTTCTTTCAAATGAAAATATTGCTTCTATATTTAAATTTGTTCCTTGAGTTAGAAATACAATATTTTAAATCCATGCTTAATTTAACTTAGAAGACATCTCCAAGGCCTAAAATTGACTTACTGTTTTGTAAATCAACATGACAGATTAAACAGAGGCCATAGTTTATTTGGGAAGCAGCATTATCATCATGATTTAATAATAGTGAAAATTATAATAAGTAAAAGTAGGAATCTAAATTTTATGAAGATAGTTTTTGATGCCACGTGTTTTGCTTGGTTTTAGTTTGGGTCTTTTCTCTGAGTGCTGTTAGTTCTATGCCTCCACATTTGTTTCTCTTTTTGAAGACCACACATTTTGGATAATTACTTACCAAACTTATATGCAAATTATTGATCAGAGTCAGAACACATCACGGTTTTTATCAAGTCTCCCCTAAAAAAGGGGTTGGGGGCTTGCAGTGAGCTGAGATTGCGCCACTGCCCTCCAGCCTGGGCGACAGAGCAAGACTCCGTCTCAAAAAAAATTTTTAAAAATGGGGGGGGGGGTGGGGAAGAATTATGCTGTCTGAGATGGAGTCCTAAAGGAACACTATGATTTCTGTGAACAGGTGACTGGCTGGATGGGGATGGGAGAGCTGGGTATTTGTCCCAACTTTCCCACTCTCTATGTTTTAGTGTGTTTTTAGCATGTCACCTTACTTCTCTTAGCTGCTATTAGTGTCCCGATCTGTAAAATGAGGCTGAGTTAGATGATCTCCAAGGTCTTTTACAAATCATCTAATTCTATAGCTTGTTTAGTCCTCTGTCAGGATTTCTTGTTCTTGAAGTCCCTAGTTGACAGATAATGTTGTGGAAGGAAATGATATGTGGCAGAGTCCTGAATGACCAAAATGGACTTTGTCCACACTTACGTGCTAATCCCCAAAGAAGAAGAAAATACAAATGGGCCAGCGGCCAAACATGAAAATGGTGACAGTGAGCAAAACATTGAAGCAGACAGCTGAAAGCTTCATTTCCTGGCCCGCCTGCCATGAGAAAGGCTGCACTTGCCAAACCTTTCAGGCCGTCAAGGCCAGAACTTTGGCTAGCTCTTATTTTGAGCTCTCCCCACACCACACACACAAACCACACAGGAAAATTGTCTCTCTCCCTTTATATTTGTGCCTTTGGGCTACACTTCTATTTATGCCAAGTCCTTGCCTAATCTCCTTCCTTCCAGCTGTCACTATATTCTGCCTGTTGCTTTCTGGGGGCTTTGAAAAGCAGCTGCAACTTTCAGAGGAAGCGCAGGGTGGTTGGCATTGGTGGAAGGGTATTGTAAGTGTGTGTGGACTCTATCAGAACCGACAGTTACTTTTACCTGGTTTATGGACAGTCCAGTGTTCTCACTCTGCTTCCTTGGCAAATGTTAGAACTGATGGCTTTAATTTTTTCTCCCTCCCTTCATCTTTGGGAATTTTTCTTTTCTCCTCTACATTACTCAGCCTTTTTGTCTGTGAACATCCTGTGGAAGATTTCATTTGTCTTAGGTTCTTTTGCCAGGCTATTCATCATCTTTTTTGTCCACATAAAACATACTTACCTAACAAGAGAAATTAAGATGGATAACCAGAGCCTCTGTACTCTCTCACAAGCCTAGAAATTTGACCCTTTCTCAATTCTGACAGTTCATCCCAAACCATTGGCCTCCTAAGGCCCAGAGAGCTCTTGGTCATTTGCTGTCTGTCTAGCCCCAGCTGTTAGAGAACTAGTTTCGGTGTACTTTCACCCCTGGCCTGCGTTGTTTCCCCACAGAGCTTGTCTGCATGCGTCTCATATTGGCTCTTAGTGATGGCGGCTGAGCAAAGAGGCACTTGAGGAAGACTGATTGAAGAATCTTGGCTCAATATAGGGAAACACACCATGTACTATGAAGGTTTTAAATTGTTGCACTGTGCACAGACTGACTTTGTGGCCTGAATACGGAAAGCGAAACAAGATTAAAATCTCACACAGTCATTGTCTTTTGTAGTAGAGCATTGTCTTTTGTTGATGAGTAGAGCTTTTTGAGATACAATGAGTTGTTCTCTGCTGCTCTTTCTGGAAACTTCATTAACTATCTTGCCCTATACCTGACAGTGCCAACCCACGTTTCTGTTTATATAAAAGGATCTCCATATCCTCTTCAGAAGCTAGTAAACAAAAAAACCTCAAAGCATATCTGTATTAGGGCTTGTCTGTTTTCTCATGTCTGTATTTTGTGTTTTATTTAAAATAATTAAAATGTTAATTGATTTTAAATTCAAACAGGTGAATTTGTTTGTTAAAATTCTTTTTTTTGATAGGATCTTTTTTACCTTTTTATGTACTATATAAAGTCTTTTTTATTCATATACGGAAGATAACACTATAAAGCCATTTTTTTTCCCATTTCTGCCTGTATAATTTCCTCAATCTTTGACTTGTTTGGCTATATCGTTTCAAATACCCAGTTAATCTTTTTCTTACTCATTTCCTTATTACATGCTTTTGCATTGTCTACAGTTCGTAGTATCAGTATGGTAAAACATTGGAGCTGGAAGACCCATTAAATATTAACTATCCAAACTCCCTATTTTGTATTAATAGATGAGAAAAAGCCTGCAGAAGGAACATGATTAGACCAAGGTCACACACATGCCACAGCCAGGCTCACAAACCTGACCCATTGTCTAGTCGTTTTCCATTATAACACCTGTGCTCCATGTGTCAGGAATTTTCCAAAGCACTAGTGAGAACTCCATCAGAGACTGCATCCTACTGGAAAGGGCACAGGCTTTGGAGCTGGGTAGGTCTGGGTTTGAATATCTTGTTCTGCCACCTACCGGCAGGGTAAATTAGGCAAGAAACCAAAGCTTTTGGGGACTTGTTTTTCCCTCTGTTATGTGGCAAAAGTAGTAAGAATACTTTACGATAATTGTGTGTATTAAATTATATAACCTACATCAAAGTACCTGTTACACATATTATGTTTAATAAGTTATTATAAAAATCTGCTGTTCACAGAGAAATGTGATATGTATAAATAATAACTTAAAATAGGTATTTCATAATTGGGTATTCTGAGCTTCTCTTGTTCAGTAGTATTTTCTTGAAGTCAGTATTAATATGTGAATTGAGTGAATTGTCTGCAAATGAATTACTGAAAGTTATTTATATCATGATTGTGATTCATACATTTCCCTTTTCTTTATGGCTTTCCTCTGTACTTAGCTGCAGTGCATCTGTATCCTATCCAAGAACTTTTGTACAAGTTGAACTCACCCAAAGAAGACATTTGGAGAATACTTGAGTTTGGCCCCTGCCTTTCATCTGGCTAAACACTATTAGATAAATCTAGAATATATAATCTGTGTAGAATATTATGTTTACATTTTTAGAAACTTGGGATATTTAGTGTTTTTCTGAAACTTACTGAACTATGTGATGAGCAGCTTCAATGTGAAATTATATGTACTTGGTCTGAGTATAGGTAGAAGTTATGTTCAACATAAAGGGGCCCAGGACTATTCTGTTAAAAGGAATAAGGACTACATTATTTAACTAGTAGTGTGGGGAGAAGCAATGAGTTAGGAAACAAAAACTAAGATGAATTTAGCAAAGGCCAGAGCAAGAAAAGAAAGTTTAGGCTGGGCGTGGTGGCGCACGCCTATAATCCTAGTACTTTGGGAGGGCTTGTTGGGTGGAATGCCTGAGCTCAGGAGTTCGAGACCAGCTTGGGCAACGTGGTGAAACCCTATCTCTACTAAAATACAAACAATTAGTGGATATGATGACGCACACCTGTAGTCCCAGCTACTCAGGAGGCTGAGGCAGGAGAATTGCTTGAACCAAGATGGCACCACTGCACTCCAGCCTGGGCGACAGAGGGAGACTCTGTCTCTCCCCACCCCCACCCCCCCAAAAAAAGTTTACAATCTTCACAGGAGGTGATTCAGGGGGATTTCAGTTAAGGGCCTCTCAGATTGCTTGGGTGTTGTTGGCTTACTGGAATGCCTTAAGTTTGAATTAGAGGGAAAGACCGTAAGGAACTAGAGAGAATTTTGCTTCTCTATTAGAAGGCCCTGGCTTAGGTTTTAAACAGAAGTTAAGTGCAATTAGAAAGAGGCACTATGTGCCTAACACATAGTTGATCCTTCATATGAAACCATTAATTGTCAGGGGACTTTCAGGCTCATATAATTTGGCCCATAACTATGGCTAGATAAGTAAAAGCTGTGAACACTCTTAGAGTTTTTTTAAATTGCTTTTTCAGTAAGGTGAAAGTATAGCAGTGATGGGAGGGGGTGTTCCTTGTGCCTATTTGTACACAATGTCTTATATTAGATTAAGAGCCTTAGGCCAATGTTTGCTTAAAGATAAAAAGCAGGCATGATTCTGGAGGGATATTGGATAATCAAATATGACCAGGAAATAGAAGGGCCTATTTTGCTGTATTTTGGGTTCATCCAGACGGGATCAGACCATAGGAATTTGGCAAGCATTGAGACTCGCCACTTAGAACCACACTGAAATAGCTGTGGTGGCAAAAGAATTTCTCCGGGAGTCTTATTCCACTTGAGGCATAACAGCCAGAGATTCCTGGTCTTTGAGGGGAGAGTGCCAAAGTTGATGTATTTTAAAAACGTCAGCTGAGATCTATAAACTTAGGAGAAATAGTTGAATTGGATGACACTAGGACTATGTATTTCTGTACTTTTCTTACAAAAGATATACTATGAGTAAATGTGTCCTGGAATCTACTTTTAAAAATTAGCTCTATGCTCATCTCATGTCCTCACATTGAGATTTAATGTATTGCAGTTTAGTAAATGAGAACATATAAAATAATTTAACTTTAAGGACCTGTCTATGGAAACTTCTATGTTCTGCTTGAAATTCTGACACATTAACCTGGCCATTTCCAAAACTTTCTGGCAAGAGCTCTTCATGAACCTAATATTTGCTTTACTGTTTAATCATTCCCTGAGCCTTTTTATACTCTAGTAAACTACGTCTGTCACTAGATTTCATCACCCTCTGTATTATTTATCCCTTGTAATCTGATATCTATCTCTATAATGCCCAATTGTATCCCCTTCAAGTGCCCACTTCATTGGCTTATATACATTAGGTTTTCAATAAATATTTTTATATAATGGTAAACGAAGAAGTTGTTCTTTGTATTTTAAACAACTCTTATGGAAGGAGATTACAACACAGCTGGAAGGAATTATTGTGAGAGTGAAACATGGAACCAAAAAAGATAAAGCAAGGGAAATTAAAAAAATAATAAAGAGCTTTATTGAGTTATAACTGACATCCAATAAACAGCACTTATTTAGTCCAATTTGATGTTTTAACATATTTACATACCCATTAGATCATCACCACACTCAAGATAATGAACATCTCTTTTATCCTTAAATGTTTCTACATGACCTTTGCAATCCATGTCTCTTGCCCTTCCCTACCTTCCCCTCATAAGCAAAACACCGGTCTGTTTTTGTCACAATAGATTATATTACATTTTCTAGAATTCCTTATTAATGGATCATACAGTATAAACTCATTTGGGTCTTGCCTTTTTATTCCAATTTATTTTGAGATTCATCCATGTTGTTGCATGTATCAGTACTTCATTACTCTTTATTGCAAAGTAGTTTTCCACTGTATGTGTATCCACATTTGCTTATCCACAACAGCATCAACCCTCTTGATAGACATTTTGGGTTCTTTCTAGTTTATGGCTATTACAAATAAATCTACTATGAACATTTGACTACAAATTGTTGAACAGAGGTATGCTTTCTTTTCTCTTGGGCAAACACCTAGGAGTGGAATAGCTAGATTATAGGATTGCTGTATGTTCAGCTTTGTAAGAAATTGCCAAACTATCTGCACCATTTTGCTTTCTCACCAGCAATGAATGAGAGTTCCTGTTGCTTCACATCCTTGCCAGCATTTGATGATGTCATTGCTTTAGATTTTAGTCATTCTGATACAGATGTTCCCCAACTTACAATGGCTTGACTTACACTTTTTTGATTTTTCAATGGTGCAAAAGCGATATATATGCAGTAGAAACTATACTTTAAATTTTGAATGTTGATCTTTTCCTCGGCTAGTGATACGTGTTACGATACTCTCATGATACTGTGCAGTAACAGTAAGCCACAAGTCCCAGTCAGCCATGTGGTCAAAGGGTAAACCATCAGTACTGTGCAGTGTACTCTTCAATAAATTGTATAAGATATTTGGCATTTTATTATAACATAGGCTTTGTGTTAGATGATTTTGTCCAACTGTAGGCTAATGGAAGTGTTCTGAACATGTTTAAGATTGGCTAAGCTAAGTAAGTTTTGATGTTCTGTAGGTTAGGTATATTAAATGCATTTTTGACTTATGAATTTTCAATTTACAATGAATTTATTGAGTCATAACCCCACTGTAAGTTGAGGAGGATCTGTAGGTGTGTAGTGGTATCTGCGTATCTTCTTTGAAGAAGTGTCTGTTCAGATCTTTTACCCATTTTTAAAATCAGATTGTTTGTTTTCTTATTGCTGTTTTAAGAGTCCTGTGGATGCAAGTCCTTTATCAAATAGGTGTTCTGTAAAAATTTTCTCCCAATGTTTGGTTTGTCTGTTCATTATCTTAACAGTGTCTTTCTCAGAGCGAAGCTTTTAATTTTAATGAAGCCTAACATCAATTTTTTTTTTTCATGAATTGTGCTTTAGGTGTTATATTCAAACACATCACCAAGCCCAAGATCACCTAGATTTTTTTCTATGTTATCGTCTGGAATTTTTATAGTTTGCATTGTATATTTACTTCTATGATCCATTTTGAGTTAATTTTTGTGAAAGGTATAAGGTCAGTGTTTAGATTGATGTGGATGACTATTTGATCCAGCACCGTTTGTTGAAAAGACTATCCTTCTGCATTGAATTGACTTTGCTTCTTTGTCAAGGTTCAGTTAACTATATTTATGAGAGTCTGTTTCTCAGCTCTATTTTGTTCTATTGATCTAGTTATCTATATTTTCACCAATATCACATTGTCTTGATTACTGTAGCTTTGTGAATATATGCATGTATTCATTTAAGAGATGAAGTCCCACTATGTGGCTCAGGATAGAGGGCAAGTGGCTATTCATGGGCGTGATCCCACTTCTGATCAGCATGGGAGTTTTGGAGTGCTCCAGTTCCAATCTAGGCCAGTTTATTCCTCCTTAAGCAACCTGGTTGGTTCCCTGCTTTCAGCATATTGATGCTGACCTGAATGTGGATACCCAGTTGGCGTAGCACACAACCCAGAACTCCTGTACTCAAGCAATCTTTCTGCTTTAGCCTCCCAATAGCTGGGACTACAAGTGCATGCCACCATGTCTGGCAGATTACTATAGCTTTATAGTAAGTCTTGAAGTTGCAGATTTTTTGTTTTTTGAGACATTTTCACTCTTGTTGTCCATGCTGGAGTGCAATGGTGCAATCTCAGCTCACTGCAACCTCCACCTCCCAGGTTCAAGTGATTCTCCTGCCTCAGCCTCCCTAGTAGTTGGGATTACAGGCATGTGCCACCACACCCGGCTACTTTTGTATTTTTAATAGAGACAGGGTTTCACCATGTTGGTCAGGCTGGTCTCGAACTCCTGACTCAGGTGATCCACACACCTTGGCCTCACAAAGTGTTGGGATTACTGGCGTGAGCCACTGTGCCCGGCCTGAAAACTTTTATTTCTCGAACTTTGCTGTTCTTTCTCAGTATTATGTTGGTTATTAGTTTGTTTCCTTTCTACATAAACTTTAGAATTTGTCTATATCTATAAAGTAACTTGTTGGGATTTTTTATTGAGATTGCAACAAATTTATGGATTAAGTTGGGAAGAACTGACTTCTTAACAATATTGAGTCTTCTTATCCATGAACACAGAGTATCTCTCCACTTATTTAGATCTTCTTTGATTTCTTTCATGACAGTTTTATAATTTCCTTACATAGATCTTGTACATATTTTGTTTGGTTTATACCTAAGTATTTCCCTTTTGTTGATGCTAGTCTAAATGGTATTGTGTTTTTAATTTTAAATTCCAATTGCTCATTGCTGGTATATAAATAAGCAGTTGACTTATGTACATTAACGTCATATCTTATTTGTTTTTGGATTAGTGTTTTTATGATTTCATTTACCTCTACTATTATCCTATTAGCTGTGACTCTTTGTGTAGTTATTTTAGTGATGGCTGTAGGATTGACAGTATGTATCTTTAACTCATCACAATCTATCTTGAAGTGATAGTATACCACTTTACATACAGTGTAAGAACCTTACAATAGTCTTAAAGTAGTTGTCATACATTTTACTTACACATAAATATACTTGAGTTATAAATCCCACACTGAGTTTTATTTTAGTAAATTATCTATAAAATATATTTTGATAATAAGAAAATAAATCTAATAAATATATATTACCCAGTGGTTACCATTTCCTGTGATCTTTCCTTTGTATAGACTGATTGACTGAATGAGATTTACCTGAAGAATTTGCTCTATCAGTTCTTGTAATGTAGATCTTCTTGTGATGAATTATTTTAGCTTTTGTTTATCTGAGAGGTCTTTATTTTACCTTTGTTTTTGAAAGATATCTTTGTTGGGTATAGAATTCTAAGTTGATAGATTTTTTTTTCTTTTAGCTTTTTGTAGTTATTGCTTTATTGTATTTTGGCTTTTATTGTTTCTGACTAGAAACTGTGATTATCCTTATCTTTCTTCCTCTGCATATGTATATAATTTCTTTTATTTTAATCTTGTTGTTTTTGAGATTTTCTTTTCTCTTCAATTTTGAGTAATTGATTCTGATGTGCCTTTGTGTCATTTTCTTTGCTTTTTATGCTTGGAGTTTTCTTGAGCTTTTTTTGATATATTTGTTTAGCGTTTTCATCAAATTTGGAAAAATCTTGGCCACTATGTTTTCAAATATTTTTCTTCTTTGTCTACCTTCTTGTCTTTGGGGTCTCTTACTACACATATATTAAGCTAATTGAAATTGTCCCACAGCTCACTGATGTCCCACAGGTCCATTCATTTTTGTTGGTTTTTTATGTGTGTGTGTTTCAGTTTGCATAGTTTCTATTGTTATGCCTTCAAGTTCTCTAATCATTTCTTTTGCAATGGTTGATCTACCATTAATTCTATCCAGTGTATTTTTCACCTCAGACATTGTAGTGTTTACCACTAGAAATTTGATTTGGGTATTTTTAGTATTTCTATCGACTTTTCAAACATGGACTATAGTTATAAAGACTTTTTATTTATTTATTTATTTTTTGAGGCGGAGTTTCACTCTTGTTGCCCAGGCTGGAGTGCAATGGCATGATCTCGGCTCATCACAACCTCCACCTTCCGGGTTCAAGTGATTCTCCTGCCCCAGCCTCCTGAGTAGCTGGGATTATAGGCATGCACCACCATGCGTGGCTAATTTTTTGTGTTTTTAGTAGAGAGGGGGTTTCTCCATGTTGGTCAGGCTGGTCTCGAACTTCAGACTTCAGGTGATCCACCCGCCTTGGCCTCCCAAAGTGCTGGGATTACAGGAGTGAACCACTGTGCCCAGCCATAAAGACTATTTTAATGTTCTTGTGTTATGTAGCTTTGAAATGATTCCAGACACAAAATTTGCTGCATGAGTGATAAAAGTTTTGCTGTGGTAAGAACACAGAGTATAATCTTCCTCCCCATGGAAATATTATATCATACCTTATCAGACCACATATATGAACTCATATATGAGTAGTTGTCCTCAGCTACTGGACTCTAAAACACATACAAACCCAAGATTTTGACAGATATGTTGAGAGCATAGGCTGCGGCAGGGCTACTCTGTTAGCCTTTGAGCTATTCTCTTGAGCCTGGCCAGCCAACACCAGCACCACTTGCTAGTGCTGAGGGACTTTTCATGTTGTTGTGGATCCCCATTGTGTTGGTCAAACCATCACTCCCTGGAATCTCTTGTAAAAAGATATGCCTCAAATGTTGTTTTTTGTTTGTTTTTGCTTTTTTAACTTACCAAACTGGTAATTGTTTTAACTTTTATTTTAGGTTCGGGGTACATGTACAGGTTTGTTATACATGGAAATTCGTGTCACGGGGTTGGTTGTACAGATTATTTCATCACCCAGGTACTAAGCCTAGTACCCAATCTTTTTTTTTTTCAGCTTTTCCCTCCTCCCACCCTCCTCCTTTAAGTAGGCTCCAGTGTCTGTCATTGTCCTCTTTGTCCATCAGTTTCCATCATTTAGCTCCTACTGCAAAGTGAGAACATGTGGTTTGATTTTCTTTTTCTGTGTTAGTTCGCTAAGGATAATGGCCTCCAGCTCCATCCATGGTCTCACGAAAGATATGAGTTGATTCCTTTTTATGTCTGTATAGTATTCCATAGTGTATATATACCACATTTTCTTTTTCCAGTCTGCCATTTATGAGCATTTAGGTTGATTCCATGTCTTTGCTATTATGAATAGTGCTGCAATGAACATACATGTGCTATGTCTTTATGGTAGAATGATTTATATTCCTTTGGGTATATAGCCAGTAGTAGTATTGCTGGGTCAATATCTTTAAGTGTTACTGTGCCACTTTATGTATAAGAACCTTACAATAATCTTACAGTACTTGTCATACATTTTACTTACACATAAATATACATTAGTTACAAATCCCACACTCAATTTTGTTTTAGTCAATTATCTGTAAAATATATTTTGATAATAAGAAAATAAATATAACAAATAAATTTGAATTATCCAGTGGTTATCCTTTCCAGTGATCTTTCCTATGTACACATTGATTTACTGAATTATAGTGCTATTTTTAGCTCTTTGAGGAATTTTCACACTGCTTTCCACAGTGATTGAACTAATTTACATTCCCACCAGCAGTGTATAAGTGTTCCCTGTTCTTCTCAACCTCTCCAGCATCTGTTATTTTTGACTTTATAATAATAGCCATTCTGACTGGTGTGAAATATTATCTCATTGTGGTTTTGATTTGCATTTCTCTAATGATCAGCGATATTGAGCTTTTTTCACATGTATGTTGGCCATATATATGTCTTTTTTTGAAAAGTGTCTATTCATGTCCTTTTTAATGGTGTTATTTTTTTCTTGTAAATTCATTTACATTTCTTATATATGCTGGATATTAGACATTTGTCAGATGCATAGTTTTATGCCTCAAACTTTGACTAGACTTTGCATTCATGAAGGCCTACTTCCACCCTAATTGGGCAACTAGACTTTAATAATTAGACTCTAAATAAAATGGAAATTCACACACTGTGAGGTGAGTGTATCTCATTTATTGAGTGTATTCCCCAAGAAGGTTGTTCTAATTATTCTCCACCTGTTTAAGCGTTGTGGGGAGAAAAAGAATCTCTTTGTTAGTAAGCCATGTGATCCATGAGTCATATTTTAATCATCCTCTCCTTTTTTTTTTTTTTTTTTGAGATGGCGTCTCACTCTGTTGCCCAGGCTGGAGTGCAGTGTCACAGTCTCGGCTCACTGCAAGCTCCACCTCCCGGGTTCATGCCATTCTCCTGCCTCAGCATCCCGAGTAGCTGGGACTACAGGCGCCCGCCACCATGCCCGACTAATTTTTTGTATTTTTAGTAGAGATGGTGTTTCACCGTGTTAGCCAAGATGGTCTCGATCTCATGACCTCATGATATGCCTGCCTCGGCCTCCCAAAGTGCTGGAATTACAGGCATGAGCCACTGCACCCAGCAATCATCTTCTTATTTTAACTATACAAAGCATCTTGTCTGCTTATTCTAGTATCTGTGTCAGTTCTGAGTTAATTTCAATTGGTTGATTTTTCTCCTCACTATGAGTCGTATTTTCTTGCTTCTTTTGCATGCCTGGTTGTCTTTGATTAGATACCAGACCTTGTGAATTTAACCTTTTTGGGTGCTAGATATTTGTATTCCTATAAATTTTAAACTTTGTTTTGGGATGCAGTTAAGTTACTTGGAAACACATCCTTTTGGATCTTGCTTTCAGAATTTGTTTAGGCAGAACCATTTAATTTAAAGCTAATCATTCCCCACCATTAAGGCAAGACCCTTCTGTGTATTCTACCCAATGCTTCATGCATTATGAAGTTTTCCATTCTTATTCGTAAAAAAAGGCATTATTCTTGGTCCTGTATGAGTGCCAGGCACTCTACCCTCTACTCCTCTCAGATCATTCTTTCTCTAGCCTCAGGTAGTTTCCTTACATGCATGCACTAATCAGTACTCTGATGAATATTTGAGGGGGACCCTCTACGATCTCTTCTGTGAACTTTAGCTGTCTTTTCTCTGGATTTTCAGCTCCTTCTCCTCACTTCAGGGAGCCCGTTGGATTCCACCTGTGTTCCCTCTTCATGCAGCACAACATAGAAATTCTCTTAAGGTAGTGGCCTGAGGAGATTGTAGAACTTTCCCTTTTTCCCCCCCATCTCTTGCCAGATGTCCAGTGTCTTAAAAAAAAGGTTGTTCCATGTGTTTTGTTTCTTGAAAAGTATTGTTGGTTGTTTTAGGTGGTAGGGTAAATCTGGTGCCTGTTACTTCATCTTTGTCAAAAGCAAAAGTGCTTAGAGATCTTCCTTTAAGTTTAGAAATGACCAATCACAAAACAGGGAATCTCTACTTGAAAGATCCATGATATTTCGTCATAGAGAGGTAGGAAAGAGAATTAATCTCAGAACTACCATTATCTAGTCTTCCTCCCACTCATATTCTTCACAAACATTTGTATAACACAATTTTTTGTACCACTGTTGACCATGTCAGTGGGTAGATTACTGTGTTTTAGAAAGACATGCATAAGCTACTCGAATGATAAGTTTTATTGAACATGTTATATAAAAGGAAATTATGCGAGGGGAGCTGGGTTGGTATCATAGTATAGTAATATTTCTTTATAGTGGTAAAATTGGTATGAGATTTTTGTTTTTACTTGTTTTGCTTTGTTATTTGGGCTTCACTGGGAACCAAGTGATTTTTGGCAAGAGAAGAAGCACAAAAAATACAGAAAACTCTCTTCTTATGGTTCCTATAATGGCAACCAAGTCAATAAATGGTTGCAAAATTCAACTAGATTGCGATAGGGTAGTTACTGCAACTGCTTTATCCTTTTTTAAATAGTCAGTTGGAAAAGTAGAAAAGTTCATGGGTAAAGAGCAGTAGCTAGGATGCAAATGTGAATCCAGGATGCAATATACAAAGGTTTTTGCAATTTTCAGCAACTGTGAATTTCTGATTGACGAGGCCCCTCAGAGCAGAAAGAGACCCTCTGTCTATGTGTGAGATTAGTAACACACAGAGACATGGTGTTCATCTGCCCAGTTTATGTGGCTAATTAGCATTTAGAGTTTCTTCAACAGAAGCTAGTGAAGTAAGAACTAGATAATATCTTGGAAGATCTTTTTGTTTCTTCTGTCTTGCACTTCGAAGAGGGGCTCAGACTGTTGAATTGGAATAGAACAATTAAACAGACTGTAAAATGAAGTCCTGACATGCTGGTTGCTTTGCCTGCTCTGTCAGAGCAGCACTTGTTCCAGGGAGAGGGAATACTAGTTTCGTTTATTTATTTGTTTCCAGACAATTTCCTGCCATCACTTTGTGTGTGTGTGTGTGAGCCAAGGGTTTGACGTTGATAATGTTGACAGAGTCCTTGCAGAAAGGAAGTTCATCTCCACAGGGAAAAGCTTTGTATTTCAAGTTTTAAAATTCCAAAATATGGCCGGGCACGGTGGCTCACGCCTGTAATCCCAGCACTTTGGGAGGCTGAGGCGGGCGGATCACAAGGTCAGGAGATCGAGACTATCCGGGCTAACATGGTGAAGCCCTATCTCTACTAAAAGTACAAAAACTTAGTTGAGCATGGTGGTAGGTGCCTGTAGTCCCAGCTACTCGGGAGGCTGAGGCAGGAGAATGGTGTGAACCCGGGAGGTGGAGCTTGCAGTGAGCCAAGACTGTGTCGCTGCACTCCAGCCTGGGCGATAGAGCAAGACTCCGTCTCAAAAAAAAAAAAAAAATCCAAAATAGTTTGCTATAACATTGTTATTCTAGTTTTTTATGCCTTTTTGTGTGGATGGTTGGTTTCCCCTTTATCTAGTTACCAGCTTTTAGGGGAATCCCTTTTTAAGTCAAGAAAGCACTTTAGAAAACTTCTCTCTCTCTCTCTGCTTTTATGAAACTGACAGTAGCATATCTTGCTATTATTGGGTCTTAGTTTGGAATTAAGTTGTGCATGCTGTATGCCCAGAAGGCTCAGTGTTTAAAAAATTTCTATGTTTATTCATATTTAACTTCATTCTAATGGGGTCATGCGCACTGTGATATTTATTCATGAAATATTTAGGAAAATATGTTTGAACTGTAATGAATTATGATGATTTTATTTTCCTTTTATTAATGATAATACACCCGACACTATTCTTGAAAGTTTGAAAACAGAAACCTTGGTACATTTTTTTTCTTTTGGCAGAATTTTGAACTTTTTTACATAAAAATGTAAACCTTTGTTTGGTATTATGAGTCACCTGGTTCCATAGCATCTCTTTGATTTAAAGAGGATATCATCCATTTAAAAAGGACTCACAGCCAGGCATGGTGCCTCATGCCTATAATCCCATCATTTTGGGAGGCTGAGGTAGGCAGATTGCTTGAGCTCAGGAGTTTGAGACCAGCCTGAGCAACATGGCGAAACCCTGTCTCTACAAAAAAATACAAAAATTAGCCAGGTGTGGTGGCATGCACCTGTGGTCCAAGCTACCTGGGAGACTGAGGTGGGAAGACTGCTTGAGCCTGGGTGGTTGAGTCAGCAGTGAACCATGATTATACCATTGCACTCCAGCCTGGGTGATAGAGCAAGACCCTATCTCAAAAACAAAATAAACAAAAGGGACTTACTTTTGGGATTTGGAGAACTAGAAAATATTGTTATTCATATTAACTGACACCCATAAAAGAGTGCTATTAAAAGTTCACTTAATACAAGGGCTTCCTTTTCTCTGCTTTGGATTTAAACAGGTTTTCTGTAAGCTAATCAGTAGAGAGATGATTAGCATACTTAAGCATGTTGTATGAAAGGGATGACATTGTGAAAGATGGGAATACTATACAGAAGTAATAAAAGGTATGGAATTAGGTAGTGTAAGAATTTCAGAACTAAAATAGTCTTAGAAATCATTTGGAACATGGATTTCTTTTGATAGATAGAAAATTTCTGTCCTGCAGTATATCAGCCTCGCCCAGCAGAGCTGGTTAGTGCAAATAGAAGAATCTAGGTTGCTTAACTACCAGTTCACTGTCCTTTCTATTATATTGTAATTCTGTTTTCTGTCTTATTTTAGAAGCAGCAACCCACATGAGCTCTGTACCTGAATAAAAACAATAATAATGGCAAAAACAAACTATTATTTTTATTTTAAAAATGACTTAAACCTATTTGTTTTTATTTATTTGGTTTGTTTGTTTATTTATGTGTAGTTTGTCAGAAAGCCATAGGAGTCAGGCGCTGGGTAGCTTATGGCCGTTAGTATTATTTTCAAAGTCAGAGAGAAATCATTGGAGAAGAATCCCCTTCTAATATAAACTTTTAAACTATTCATTTGAGCGTTTAGGAAGCTGGGATCTCTGCTGTGATAATCCTAGAAGACGTTGCTCAAGCCACAGCTGGCTATTATTGAGACTATGGAAAGAGAAAGAGCTTTTGCCCTGATTTATCCTTAAAATGAATAATAGGCCAATTCAGGGAGACCTAGCTCATGGCAGACTATTCTCACCACACCCTTCACCCAGCCCTTTTTTTTCTTCTCCCACCCCAAGCCACCATCCCAACCTGCCTTGACTGAACTCAGTGAACAGGAACCATTGTATGAATCGGAAGGAAAATGTCTTAAATATATGAAGTTATGAGTTGGTAAATGCTGTAAAAATATTCTGTAACTTAGTTGGAAGTTGCATCATCCATGCCTGTGGCACTATGGACTGGACCCAAATGGTATAATTCTTCAGTGTAACACTGAAGTAATTTTTGCATCTGCCAAGTATGGTTTAGATTTCAAACCTATGAAATGCCAAACTGTAATTGTTCAAATCTAGTGAAACACAGGTGTATTTAATTTCCTTCCTTTACTTTTTGCTGTCTTTAGGTAAGCTGAACCAACTAAAGAGTGGCCTTATGTGAATCTACAAGGTGAACTTTAACGATACTCAGTTAATATACTTCAGTACCTACATGTTATATAACACTGCTCTATATAGCACTTTTAAATGTATAAAACTTTTTGATGGAGGATAAGTCCATTTCATTTAGAAAAAACAATTGTTTTCAACCACATATGTTATAGTAGGAGTAGAAGTGGCATATCGTAATGAAAGAACATGGGAAGTCAGAAAACCTAGATTTATTTTTGCCTCTCCTATTGATTCTTCATTTCATCCGGCCTGAACAATTTCCTTTTTCTTTAATTTCCATATCTGCTGAAGGTGAATAATAATACTTTCATTGGCCACATAGAGGTGCTGGGAGAATGAAAGATAAATTCTCCCAAAGCACTTTGAACTGCTTAGAAGAAAGACTTACTTAAACAAAAGTTGATTCTATTTTCTATCTTGTTATTTCTTACATGCAGACACCACAGTAAGTGTTGGAAGAGCCTCAACAGATTTGTTTTTTTTTTTTTTTTTTTTTGCAGCTTTTATTGTAGGTGAGAAGGTTAATATAGTCGCCTTCATTTTATGAACAGGGAAACTAATGCCCCCAAAAGGTTTGTTTTGGGGCTTAAAATGAGTAGCCCTTTATGAGAATAGGGGAAATTGGTGGGTGTATAGATGTAATAACATCGGCCATGAGTTGATAATTATTAAAGCTGGTAATGGGTATGTCTGTTTACGGGGGATGTTATCATGAATGCTATCATATCTACCTTGTCTTTGTTTGAAATTTTGTATAAAAAAGTTTTAAAAAATTGATTAAAAGTAGCTCGTTTTCATTTGCAAGTTTCTTTTAAAAATGCTACTGAGGCCTGTCGCAGTGGCTCACGCCTGTAGTCCAAGCACTTTGGGAGGCCGAGGTGGGCGGATCATGAGGTCAGGAGTTCGAGACCAGCCTGACCAACATGGTGAAACCCCGTCTCTACTAAAAATACAAAAATTAGTTAGCCAGCCGTGATGGCGCGTGCCTGTAGTCCCAGCTACTCGGGAGGCTGAGGCAGGAGAATAGCTTGAACATGGAAGGCAGAGGTTGCAGTGAGCTGAGATCACGCTACTACACTCCAGCCTGGAGCACCAAAAAAAAAAAAAAAAAAAAATGCTATTGAGTCTACCTCTCAGGCACGGAGAATTCTTTACTTCTTAGGGTTCAGCTTAAAAAAAAAAACAAAAAACAAAAAACAAAGTATATGCTTGGACCCTGAACACAGACATTTTAGTTTTTCATACTCAGTTTTTACATTCTATTTCCAATGCTTTCTAACCATTCGCTACTTTTAACATATTATGCTATTTCTTTAGAGTTAATATATTACATTTTTTTCTTATTCCTGTTCCAGATATTTGTCACGTGCTTTGTCATTGTCAATTTTAGATTTTCATTTTCCTATTTTTGGGAATTATAAGCAGTCAGTTATTAACCCAATTACTTTATACTTCAATGGGCTTGTCAGTGGGTAGCCATGTGAATTATTTCAGCTGTTAGAGACACAGATCAACCTGCTACCCTGTACCCACAACAGAAAGCTGCTGACTTCCCCATTGCAGGAACTTACAATCAAATGGCATTTGAAACATGTGAGAACACTCCTATTATTAAAAAAAATCACCCTCAACCTGGGTTATTTTCACTGATAGACTTGCATGGTTAAAGCTTGTTATTTCATAAACTCCCAGATGACGCAAATGCTGCGAAATGCAACATACTCACTGTTATTTGTTTTTAGACATCAAAAGAAATCCAGTTTACAATGGAATCATATAACTTTAGAGCTAAGAAAGATCTTAATAATCATCTGGTATAGACCTTTCCATTTATTTATGCCAGAACCTAAAATTAGAAAGGCCAAGTAATTTGCTCAGTGTTACATACCTTAGTATGACAGAGCTGGAACTTGAACCTGACTTCCCTAGCTTTCAATTCAGACTTCTTAACTAGGTTGCCACTCAAGTGCATTCAGGTCTTTGATGCTATTTGTGAACACTAAATACGTCTCTGCTGCTTACAACTTACAAATCTTACTCTATTTTGCAACGCCCTGCCAAGTCATATTGGAGCCTGAGGCAAAATGAAAGACCAATGACGCTGATCCTGTCTTTATTTAAAATTCTGATAGTTTCTTCATTATGGATTTGTGGGATTAATTTTGATTTTTTAAAATATTGCATTAAAATATATTTTGACTACTGAGTTTTTAGTAGCTCCTAAAATTTTGCATTTGAAGTGGGTGCCTCGCTTGATTCACCCTAGTCCCAACCCTATTATTTTTGCTTTAATCTATTTACTCTAGAAATCCCTTTTTCAGCCTTCTGGCAATAAAATAAAATCAACCTATGGAACCTTTACAAGCAAACCCATATTATTGGCCACTTACAAACAATGGTGGCAAACAAAACAAACCAGGATCTGCAAGTGCTATTCATTGGCTTGATTGTTGGTAACATTACATAGTAATTACATAGTAATTTTTGGCTCCATGAATTTAAACTCTCTTGGAATGTCTAGCAGTTTATTGAAAAGAGCTCAAAGCCAAGATGTGAGTTCTTTTGTTTGATCCTTCACAGTATTGTGTTTTAGGCTCTTGGATCATTGTGTTTGTTTTGATTTCTGTAAATTGGGACTCAAGGGAAGGAAGCTCTTTATAGGCCTATTATTTTCATTTTACTTGGTCCTCTCAACACCTGTTTGAGATAGGTATTTTATAGGCTAGAACTAAAACCCAACTCACACTGACTTAAGTTAAAAGAGAATTCACTAACTAACATAATTGAAAAACATAATTGAAAATTGAAAAGGAGTAGGTATGACTTCAGGTATTACACGTCATTTTGTCAGGGCTTTCTCTGCCTTGTTTTCTATGGGTTGGCTTTATTATTATTCAGGTTTTTCCTACGTAGTAGCACCAGGCGTATACTCTACTAGCTTAGCAACCTTAGTAGAAAGGGAATGAATCTTTTTGATTGCTTGAGCCAGAGTCTCAGAATTGAGTATAATTGGCCAGCATAGGTCACATGCACATCCCTGCACTAGGCATTAAGGCCTGGGGAATGCAATTAAATCACTAGCTGAACCTGGGTCATGTGCTCAACCCTGGGTCAGTGACTGGATTGAGAGTAGAAGAGATCTGTTTCCTCTAAAGGAAGAGATGATTTTTTAACTCTTTTCCCCCCAGAAGGGATTCTGGACAGGCAGAGACAAATGTCAAGTAAAATGTTACCATTCTCACTTCCTTTATGAGGTAGTTAAGGCTTAATTAAGTGAATTTTACGAGGCTACATAGCTAATGAGTGATAGGGTCTTAACTTTGACCCAAATCTGCCTAAATCTAAAGCCCATTCTCTTTTCTCCACACCTTGTATCCCTCGAACACCATGCTCCTTCCTTCTTCTCCTTAATGTGAAACCATGATGATTGCCATCACTTTACAGCAGTATTCTTCAAAAATGAGTGATTTTGCCCCCAGAGGAAATTTGGTAATTTCTGGAGACATTTTTTTCTTGTCACAACTGTGCACAGAGGTGAGTGTGGTGCTACTGCATAGAGGCTAGGATGCCTATACATCGTATAGTGCATAGAACAATTCCCGAGAACAAAGAATTACCCAGCCTAAAATGTCGGTAGTGGTAAGGTTAAGAAACCCTGCTTTTTAGGTTCAATTTCTAGGCTATTACTATTAACATTAGTTTTGAGAGAAATAAGTAATAGCGAGCAGGATTGAAATAAACATGTAGGTATAATTAAGTTGTCTCTTAATTCAGGGAAACTTCCTTTAATTTCCATAGCAGCTAACTTTAGAATATTGAATTATCTTGGTGAGTGGGTAAATTGCAATAGAACGTAAATTCCTTTCTAAAATACTGTTTTATGCAAATTTAAGCTAACTTCCCAGACATAATTTTTCATTCTAAAATAAATCCTATAATTTTTTTCTTAAAATATAATCTAAGGATATTTTAAATTGATTATTGAATGCTTTTAAAGGAAATACATAAGTTTATCTCAAATGCCTTTTAATATTTCATATATTCTGTTCCAGGGGAAATAATTATTTTTTAAAATCTGAGCTGCCGGGCATGGTGGTTTACGCCTGTAATCCCAGCACTTTGGGAGGTGGAGGCAAGCGGATAATGAGGTCAGGAGATCGAGACCATCCTGGCTGACATGGTGAAATACCATCTCTACTAAAAATATAAAAAATTAGCCGGGCGTGGTGGCAGGTGCCTGTAGTCCCAACTACTCAGGAGACTGAGGCAGGAGAGTGGCATGAACCTGGGAGGCGGAGGTTGCCGTGAGCCGAGATTGTGCCACTGCACTCCAACCTGGGGGACAGAGCAAGAATCCATCGTGCAAAAAAAAAACAAAAACAAAAAAAACTGAGCCAAAGCATTTCTAAAACTTTGTTTGATAATAAGAGATTTAATGTACTAAAAAGCATACAGAAATTTTCTTCCTGTAAGCAAGTATTTTGTGAAAGAATAATGAAAGCAGAAGAATACATTAAATGAATTATAGCTGCTAGTTATTGGGTTTCACCCTTCAGAGAAATCAACCTTCTTGTTAAATGACATGAAAATAGTTTGTACTGTCTGACTCCTTGAGACTTGCAAGTCGTTTCTGAATTGTGTATATCTGAATGAATCCAAGGAAAGCTGTGCTTCTGTATTCAAACCACAGACAATATTCTAGTAGAAGAGCTGAATGAGTAGAGTGATACTACAGATGGCTTTCATATAAGAAATCTTTTACAATCCAGCAAGTCAAATTTATTGTTGGAGTTGGAAGATTTGGGGCTTAGCATTTTCTCTTTTTGCCAGTTTTATACAAATAATTCTTCTTATTTTCCAAATTCTCATGACTATGTGCAGCATGGAATTACAAGTCCATTCCTTTCTCTGGTTCTTTTTAACATTATCAGACCCAACCCAGATCAATGAACATTCCTCTGATTTCAACTGAATAATTCCAACTTGCTTTGATATCTCACATGGATGACTTTCTTCTCATCTCTCCTATCCCCCGATGGTCCTCCAGCTCATGCCTGTCATGCCCATTTTTTTTGACCTCGCTTCTTTACCTCATCTCAGGAATACTCATTGCTTTTTCTATTTCTTCTATTTTTCTTTGGCCTCTGGCCTCTCTTTCCTCTCCCGTATTAAATTTCCTCCTTGGCTATAATGCCTACCTTCTTCTGTATCCCAAGCCCTATTTACTGGCTCTATATCCTTAGACTTACTTGTTTCTTAATTCATATCCTCATCTACTAAGGTGTGTAAGGCCACCCACCTAGCATATTTTAGTAAGGCATGTGTGTACAGACAGGTCACCTATTCATTGTTAATATAATTCAATTTGCAGTTTCCTTGGAAATAAGGCAGTTGCTGATCTTCAGATCACCCAAGTTCTTACTCATTGGAATGCAGGTTCCTTTGTCACATTAGGAAGGACAGTAATATTTATGAAAAAGTTAGAAAAATACTGTAATAAATGGTGCTGGGTTAATTAATATATTATTAATATAGTCCTACTATTTTTCTTGAAAAATGTTCTTGAAGATTTGAAATTTCTTATGTTTACAGATATGTTGCTGGTGTCATCAGGAGTTCATTCCTCTTTACTGCTTTGTGATAGGGTTTGGTATTCCCAATTTTACAGAGCAGAGATGAGAGGTCTCTTGACTAAACAAGTGACTTATCTAGAATTTCACAGGAAAGTAATTATAGAGCCCTTGAATTTCCTGTCTCTTACTTCTATGATATAAATACAAAACAATTTGCTTTGCATTGCTTATTTATATAAATGCCTCAGAGCATTTCCTTTCCTTTAATAAAATCATAAGGACTATCACCTGGTAATGAAATTGTTAGGATAGAAGAGAAATGAACTAGGAACAGTGTACCTGAATTTGATTATCGCCTTTTCAACTGTCTAATAATGGGGGCTGTGGGCTCATAGGCTCTCCTTCTGAATTGTGAAAACTATACTTGTTTTATCCTACATTGATGAAGTTCCCTGAAGTCCTTAAAAAACAAACAAGATTTGGCCAGGCGCGGTGGCTCACGCCTGTAATCCCACCACTTTGGGAGGCTCAGGTGGGCGGATCACGAGGTCAGGAGATCAAGACCATCCTGGCTAACATGGTGAAACCCCGTCTCTACTAACAGTACAAAAAATTAGCCGGGCGTAGTGGCGGGCGCCTGTAGTCCCAGCTACTCAGGAGTCTGAGGCAGGAGAATGGCGTGAACCCAGGAGGCAGAGCTTGCAGTGAGCCGAGATGGCACCACTGCACTTCAGCCTGGGTGACAGAGTGAGACTCCGTCTCATAAATAAATAAATAAATAAATAAAACAAGATTTAAAGTGCAAAATGTTATTGTTAAGTTAAAATGACCCTTGTGTGTTTGCAAAGCTCTGAGGGTTTTCTGGGGCCAGTGATCCCCTTGGTGAGCACTGGGGAGTGTGGTGGGAACCAGCCATGTTTTGGTGATTTCTTTTAAATTTCTAAAACTGTTTTTCTGTTGGGTTGAAGTGGGGAAACTTCTTTTGGAACCACTTTTGGTGTTGCTCTGAGTGTGTTTGGGAGTGCATTCCAATAGTTTGTGGGGGGATGTTAGCTGTTCAGGAAAAATAACCCTTACCAAAGGTAATGGTTCCCACTAGCATTTTCAGTAACATGTACCAGATGTGGGTAGTTAATTATTCTCAGATCTGATAAATACCTGCCAGCCAAGCCTAATTTTATTTTCAGTAAACAGTGGCCAAAGGTCCTAGCTGTTCATTTGATAGGATGGGCCTGTTTGCACTTATCTATTAATAAAAGCACAACACTCCTTTAGTTTTCCTTTCCCAGGGCCAGATAAAACATTTTAGACACTCACGTATTTGTCTTAGTAAATCAGACAGAGTAAACAAATCTGGTAGATTAACTTGGTAAATAGAGTGTGGTTAAGTGTTACCTTTGGAGTTGAACTCAATGCCATATAAATAGCATTAATCGCATGGTATTTTCAATAATCTTTATGGAGTAAAACAGAGGGTTGTTTTTTTCTTTCAACCAACAGGGACTTAAGTATATTTCTTAAGTACTTTCAGATGTCCTTCTGTACAGAGATTTTAAAATCACTTTAAAATGAAATTTATTCTTTTGTCCCATTTGTAACTTCTTGGGAACTTTGTACTAGTTAACATTATGTTTAAAAACCTGGAAACCTCTATGATTCATCTCAGAAGAAAAACAGGACTACATAGTGGCATGCGAGCTTTGCCAGACAGAGATAATGGCCATCTAGAGGTTACTGATTTGGGTGGAACAGTGAAAAAGGGGCCCACTTTTATGGGAAAGACAGTGGCTGGTAGGCAGAAATTCACTTTATTCGTATGCATTTTTTCTTTCCTCTTGGGTAAAGAGTTCTATTAGGGTCAGAAGTACTATTTATTTTTGTGAGGTAGATTCTTGTCTCGTGAGAACTGGCATGAAACAGACTCATTATTTCACACTAGCCAACAAAACAGTATTATATCAAAGTAACTTCTAGTCAGTACAAACCTGGACTGGATTTGTACTGGTAACCTGGTGGTGCAGGGCTCCAAGTCTCATGCCAGCTCTTGTCTCCCTCATTAAACTTCCTGTTTTAGTAATGATTAAAAACAACCCTCTTTACTACAATGTATTTTCTTATTGGCTTTATACTCGAAGTTGCAAGTACTTTATAAAATTATTTTTAGTTTTGCATGCTGTATAATAATCCACCTAATTTGGTAAGCATAGTACATAAAAGAAATAGCTGAAAGGCTTTAGAGAAAGTTCCCTACTCATACCTCCCCCTTTACAATAATCTCAGCATTAATATCTTATGTCACAAGAGGGTGGCCTGGCACAGTACCATGAATATAGTGCCCGATACCCAGTGGTAACCTACCAATGACTGTTATGGAAATGATGGGTGATGATAGTGTAGGGGAGAGACTGAAAACCAAAAGTTTAGAGATCTGTGTTCTGTTTTCAGCTTCATTTTAATGGCCTACTGGAAGACCAAGTACATTATTTCTGCTCTTTTTTTTTTTTTTAGTTTCTCCGGCTATACATGAAGAAAAAAGTCCTAGTCCACTCGCCAACCTGATGGGCATGTTGTGAAAATGAATGAAAGTATAAAGTTCTTATAGTTTAAAGGATAAAAGGTGCTATAACTAATAGGTACAAAATACTAATTATTATTTTTACGCTTCAGAATAGTAAACCTTTGGAGTAAATTTTTTCTATTATATTTACTAGTCTTTCCTTTAACAATTATTTGCCAAATTTAACTCTTTTTCTCTTTTAATTAGACCCAGAGTATAGTAAAAAATTGATGGTTTGGCTTTCAGAAAGAGTTATTTTGTTGTCTCTACCAACTTTTCAATTAAACATTTTTAGCTGTGAATCAAGTTTCATCTTCAAAGTGTCTTCAATTTTAAATAATCTGAGAATACTTACCTGGTGGTGTAGACTAACGTAGCAGGGAAGAGAGTATTAGAAGTGCTGTTGAATTCATCATTCCCATTAGCACCCATCTGCAGATTCCCAAACCTTTATTTCTAGGCTCAGATATTTTTCCTGATCCCCAGACTTATTAATCCAGTAACTAGTCAACTTCTTTACCTGGATGCCCCATAATGATTTATAGCATAACATACATAAAACTTAATATTCTGTTCCTGAATTTGCGCTCTCTGTGAATGGAATAGCTATCCACCTCGTCTCTCAAGCTGAAAATCCCTCACCCCATTCCTCAACATCTGTAGATCTGACTGCCGTAATACTTTATGCCGCTTATCTCCATCCCCCGATTACTACCTTAATTCGGCTTTTGCTCTTCTGTCCTCGGGCAGCTGCGATTGTCTTCCTGCCACCAGTCTGGTCTCATTACAGTCTGCTCTCCATACCATTTCCAGATTAACCTTTCCAAAATGCAAATCATAAAATATTACTGTCTCATTTTAAAAATATTTAGTGGTTTCTTATGTGCTATAAGACAAGGTTTACACTCTTTATATTGGTTATTGAGGTCTTAATGATCTTTACCTTGTTTCTAGTCTTGAATCCTCTTATGACCTCTGTTCTAGCCACACGGAAGGTTTGTGGGTTCCAAAACATGCCATGTTGTTGGACATTCAACATTCTCTCCACCCACTTCTTTAATTGCCAACACCTGTTTTATATTTTAAAACTTAATTCCAGTGTGAATTCTTTTGTAACTCCCTCCTTGTATCCCATCATACCCTGTATATACTTCTTACATAGTTCCTATAAAACCTATAGCATATATTTTGTATATATCCTTCCCTTCCTGCTTTATTGTATGAGAGATTATGTCTTGTTTATTTTTGCCTTTCAATGTCCAGCTCAGCGGCTGGTACAGAGGTAGCACTTGGTAGATTGATTAGATAAATGG